>NW_023425595.1:20625006-20962258 GCF_014108245.1 Pipistrellus kuhlii
TAAACATGATGTTTTTCAAACTTTTGAAGGCTTTTTAGTAAAATCATGAAAATCCTGAGAATGTGTCATTATTTTATTTGAAAAAGGCAATTGCACCAATTTTCACCCAATACCATAGCCTCCTGGTCTCTCTCTTCCCCTCGTTTATGGAGAAATTCCTTCTTTTCAGCTTTCTATTCCTAAAAGGGCCCTCTATCTTTGGGTCTTGGATGTGGAGAGGGACAATGTAATCTCTAAATCCAACGGTAACTCGGTGCCCACATTCCCTGTTTTCTCCTCTCTCCTCCCTCTGTCTCCCTGGCTCTCCCTCACCTCTGCTTACACATCACCATACAGAGGAGCTCTGGCAGCATCATCTGCCCCTCCCCTCCCCCAGCACTGACTCTTCTCCCCCCTGGTTCATTTTTTTCTGTACAATTTCACTCCCAACACATCCATGCATTTAAGCTCTATGAGGACAGAGACAGCTCTTCCGGAACATGACTCCTTCCTCAGTAAATGCTTGCTCAATGAATAAATGAATGACAGCTCATTCTTGTTTAAGTATTCCTGTATGTTCTAGTGCAGTGGTCAGCAAACTCATTAGTCAGCAGAGCCAAATATTAACAGTACAACAATTGAAATTTCTTTTGAGAGCCAAAGTTTTTAAACTTAAACTTCTTCTAACGCCACTTCTTCAAAATAGACTCGCCCAGGCTGTGGTATTTTGTGGAAGAGCCACACTCAAGGGGCCAAAGAGCCACATGTGGCTTGCGAGCCGCAGTTTTCCGACCACGGTTCTAGTGTATTATTCACAGGCAGCTTTCCCTTTGTCAGTCACAATTGTGGGCCTGCCTGTGTTCTCCCAGGGGAAACACAGCACAGGACAGGGGTCTGTTTACAGCCTGCATTCCCAGCCCAGTCTGCACATCTGATGCTGCTTCACTCTGGCTGCCCAGCTCCTCACCGAGAGCTGGTGCTCGTTTGATGAACTGAATGAAGGAAGCGGCCAAGGTGAGATAAGGAAAGAGAAAACACACAGAGAACAGCTTTCCCGAGGGAACTCTGCTGTCACAAGCGAGCAGACAGCTGAGCTCATGCTGTGACCTGAGGGGCTGGCAAGTGTTCCCCTCCCAACTGTCTGGCTACAGAGTTCCCCGGGGATCCTCTGGAGTCCGGGGCCCTAGCAGGTCTGCCTGTCCCAAGTAGGCATAGTATCCTGTCGGGTGGCCCCTGATCTGTTCCCATGCCTCTCCTCTGAGGGATAGAGATGGAGCCCAGCAGGGGCAGAGGGAAAAATGGGGAGCAGCCCTGGCCAGTGTGGCTCAGTTGGTTGAGCATCATCCCATGTACCGAGAGGTCACTGCTTTGATCCCAGGTAGGGTCTTGCAGGAGGCAGCCGATCAATGTTTCACTCTCATTCTCCCTATCCCTTCCTCTCTCTCTCTAAAAAAATAATGAAAACATATATATTTTTTACAAGAATGGGGTACAGTAGTCCTGGTCAGGATCCCTGGTACCACAGAGCCCAGGGATTAGCAGGGGTCTGTAGGAAGCTAACCATAGTCATGGGAGGAGAACTAGAAAAAAGATGGCAGGGCCCCAAAAACCAGCCAAGCCATGTCCCCCATAAACACAGCCACCATGGGTTCTCATGCTCTGCATAGCAGCCCTGCTCCTGGAGGTGAGTGTAGGCCAAGCCAGGATTCTGGGGTATCAAGTGGTTTTCAACCAGGTCGCACATCAGAATCATCTGCCTCCAAAGCATTTTACAGTGACTCCGGAAGCGCGGGGTGCTGGTAATTTGCTGGTAATTGTACAAGTTCCATGAGTGACTCTCATATGTGACCTGGATTGTGTCCTGCATTTAGAGCCTGAGCTTTGCAACCAGTCACATCTAGGTTCAAACCCCGGCTCAGCTACTAATGAAATGTGTGATATTAGTTCTCTGAGCCCTAATGTCCTCATCTGAAAAATGGGACAATTTTACAGGGAGGTATAAGAATTGAATGGAATACAGATGTTGCCTAGCAAAGAGCACATATTTATTAAGTGTATGGTAAATATTAGAAAATGGTAGCTCAAAGGAGAAAGGTTAGGGCCTAGGAAGAATAGAATCCTGGGACAAATTGTTGCCACTTTTGAGCCAAGATTATAGAGAAACCAAGTGGGCCCTACCTGAGTCCCTGGGATAACTTACTTGTAACAGGAAGCCTCTAGCCGATGGTGCTCCTGCCCACGGTTACCTAACTGGGCCCCTCTGCTGCCCTCCTCCCGCCTGTCTCAGCTGCATGTCTTCTGTATCAATGAGGACCGCCCCCTCTCCAGGACCCTCAAAGCCGGAACATACACAACACAGCACCTGGGTCGGCCGCTCATCTGCCGGGTTGCCTGTGTCTCGGCGGCCACTGCTTTGCAGAGCTCGGCCTGGTCTGCAGGGGCCAGCCAGAGTCGGTCAGCACCGCAGCTGCAGACCCAGCCAGAGGAGAGATAAAATGATTCCCTGCCAAGAGGATTTGCAAAATACACTGCACGTGAGCCAAGCATATGCAGCTGCTGGGCTGGTGTCTTGCTTGCTTTCCCAGCCTCCTTTCTTTGGAAGCGAAATAATTTTTTTTCCTCGTAGAAAATAGAGACTTAAACCCCACTATCTCTTTGGCTGACATTCCTTAAGTCCAGAGGTCAGAAAAGATGCCAGAAGGGAGTGCTCAGAAGGGGTGATGGCAAAACAGCCGTTCTCCCAGGTAGCTCTAAAAGGGGGCCTGTCTCTCTAAACCTTCCTGCCACCTGCCTCACCCTGAAGGCTGCATCTGACCAGAGAGGGCTGAGTCAGCAGGCTGGGACTTCCTGTTCACAAGCTCCCTGCAGAACCAGCCCCCCCCCCCCCAAGGCTTGGAGGGGTTCAGGGGTGCCTAGGTTTTATACAAGAGGGAAATAAGTCATGCTTAATTAAAAATGATGACAGTATCTTATGTCCGTGCCATAATGTAGACATGACAGAGAGGCTAAAGAAGCAAGTGAAGTCTGAGGGATGAGCACTGCCAGCATGTTGCCTTCCGGCCTTCCCTCTGGACACACGCACACTGGTGGGATCCTGCTGTGCAAACGTGTGTGTGCTGTGCAAGCGTGTATGGGCTGAGCTTTGCCATTTCCACTAAAATATCTGTGATCATCTTCACTGTGCTAGTAGTAGTGATGGTGGTGAAGGTACTTTTCATTCCAGGATCGTATCTGATTGGAGAAGGGAAGAGGGAGAGGGCAGAGGGGAGAGGGGAGAAGGAAAGGAGGATTGATAGCTTTCCCTCAGTGATCATGCTGAGCTAGGCATTGAGCTAAGTGTTTTATCTTATTTTTTTTATCTTTATAGCAACATTGTAGACCTGAATTATTATTCTCTGCCTGCTTTATGCATAAAGAAACTACAGCTCAGTGAGGTGAAGTAGAGGTGGCCCCGGTCACAGAGCTGGTAAGGGAACAAGGTGAGAAATAGACCCAGGTCTCTAACTCCAGACCACATCCTGGACTCTCAGCCACCATCTAGTAAGTACCACATTACCTCTAACCTCGCCTCTATTCATGGAAATGTAGGTGGTATCCTTTTCTTTTTTCTTTTTTTGCAATAATAAAGTATATTCAATATATTTGTCCACATCACTTTAATTAAGCATTGTATGTCTTCTGGAAAAACTCCTGGAAGACAGTTTTTAATTTTTTTTTAAAAGGAGAAAATTTTTTTCTATCTGCATCCATTAGGATAAGGTCTTGCTAAATATAAGGTGTCCCAAAACATGTATACACACATTTTGAATAATTATAAAGGCCATGTTTATTAAAATACATTTCATTTTCAAAATCGAGCTGTCAGTTGTTAAAGTGTACATACATCTTTTGGGGACACCCTGTGTAACAGAGAAAGTCAAAATAGCAATGGTTTAAGTGAGACAAAGGTTTATTCTTATATAAAGAACTCTGAAGATAGACAGACCTTATGTGGTGAACCCTGAGGGGGTCAGGTACCTTCCAGCTTACCTTCTGTATTCCCTAAGGTATGGTTTTTATCCTCATAGTCCAAGATGGCTGCAAAAGTACAGCCATCACATCCAAATCCCAGGCAGCCAAAAGGAGGAAGAGACAAAAGTGTGGCCCTCTCTTTAAGCATCTGTTGACATATAACTTGGTAAACTTAGTAAGATCTCCACATTTAGCTACCAGGGAAACTTGAAAGCTCTCACATCATCTCTGACTTCATGGGAGAGCGCTGAGAATCAAGCCCCAGCGAGTCTCTATAATGCACTGAGCACCTACTTCATACATCTCATTTTCACTTCTGCCACCCTGGCTCCTGCTTCCCTTGCAACTATCCTCCTGCAAGACAGGGACTATGACCCCCATTTCACGGATGAAGAACTGAGATGAAGGGAAGTGATAGAAGTTGCTCAAATCAGCTTGCGAGTGATGAAGCTAGAATTAAGCACTACTCTGTCTGAAACCAGAATCTCTGCCTTTTCCGTATTATAATTCAAAGTGTGCCTTTCTGTTCAAAGAAACATATTATTAGGAGTGACAGCAGAAGTGAAAAGGAGCCACAATTTTCAGACTATAGAACGCCTTCCTCCTTTCCTGCCCACCCTAAAGGACTAAGACACACTGGTGAGTATCGGGGTTTGGAGGATTTGCAGGTAAGGCTTCAATTGCACTCTAGGGAAGTGAGGGGGGCCTTGGATCTTCAGTCTCAGGGACCCTCTCACCACCTCTCCAATTGGGATGGGGAGCCTCTGTACCTGCCCAGGGAAACGCAGCCCCTGGAGAGCAGAAGAGATGCTGGACTCTGGGCCAGGACTGCATCAACTGCATGACAGGCTCCTGAGAGAAGACATTCCGAAAATGTCCCCTGAAAAGGTGTCCTGTCCAAGAGACCAAAACATCCTAGGGGGAAACTATCTCCTCTCCACAAAGAGAGGAGGACAGTCTGAGACACCCCTAACCTGCAGTTTTTAGGTTGGGACCCGAAACATTGCACCATGAGTTTGGCCCCACACCTTGAACAAGGTAAGCACTAGACAAATGGCAGCTATCTGTACATGATTGAGTCAATAATAATGCAAAGATGAATGTGTGTTTTAGAGTTTTTAGGTGTCACTGTTGAGCACTAACCAGCTGCTAAGTATATCCCATACATTATTGGATTTAATTCTTACAGCAACACTTGGGGTGAGTGCTGTGATCCCCACTTCAGAGGTGAAGAAGGGCACACACTGGGAAGGAGAAGCCTTGGGTATGCACCCAAGACCTCTAACTCCAGAATTCCCACCCTAACCTTTACATCACCGCCTGGGTATCTGCAGGATCCAAAATGGCCTGCCTTCATTGTTCTCAATGAGAACACCCTCTCTCCACAGCTAATTCCAGCCAGCAATGGTTGCTGATTCGCCAAATCATAGAAGTCCTGTTATGACTAACAAAGTTGGTTACGGCGTCACTGTAATTAGGGTAGCTTTTGTTCTTTTGTGTCTTCAATCAATGGATACAGGAAGCAACATCATCACTAAGATGGAGAGAGGCAGTAGTCCCTAAAACCTTGAAGTTGTGGTTCACCAGTCATGGTGCTAACCCAACCCTATATTTCACGCAGGGAGAAACTGAGGCAGGGAGGGGGCAGTGCTGTGTCTGAGACTAGCTAGTGACACTGTGTGACATTTCCCTGCTTCTCTGAAGGTGGAGGAGGCACTCCCTCTAGGCACTTTACAGATAAAGAGGCCAGAAAGGAAAAACACTCCCCCAGACAGTGTGCCTGCACCCCATCTTTTGGTTTTTAAGCCCCGAGCCCCCTGGGTAGGGTGGATCCAACCCAATCCTATCATCCTCTCAAGTCCAGCATTTAGTTACCTAATTGGCTGTAACATCCTGTGGGGCTCAGGAGCTCTTTGGGGCTGCAGGGCGCCAATTCAAGGGTCCTAGAAAGTGCTGGATACACTGAGCGTTGTTCTAGGTCTGAGGGACTATGCACACTCATTCCTTCACTCATTCACTCATAGCAGGCTTCAGAGAGACAAGCCCGAGCAGAGCCTACAGGATGAAAGGCAACTGAGGCAGAAGAGCCAGAAAGATCAAAGGCCTGAAGATGGAGAGCGTGATGGGCGGCTAAGCCAGTGGCTTCAAATTCCAAGGGAAGATTAT
The DNA here is from genome assembly GCF_014108245.1 of Pipistrellus kuhlii. Classification (NCBI taxonomy): domain Eukaryota; kingdom Metazoa; phylum Chordata; class Mammalia; order Chiroptera; family Vespertilionidae; genus Pipistrellus; species Pipistrellus kuhlii. The sequence goes on from NW_023425595.1 coordinate 20,631,163, forward strand.
AAGCAGATGTACTGTACTTAAACCCTCCCGGCTCCTGGGCAGCGCGCTCTCTCTCTCTCTCTCTCTCTCTCTCTCTCTCTCTCTCTCTCTCTCTCTCTCTCTCTCTCTCTCTCTCTCTCTCTTTCTCTCTCTCTGTCTCTCGCATCTGTGTGCATGCTCCTTCAAGGATCTGCCCCATGAGAAGCAAATATTTGATCTAATAGGAGTTAATGAGTGAGAATGAGTTCGTTCATTTTACTTCCCAGGTGCCTTATTTAAGTAGTCATGGGTGACTTCTGGGGACCATGTGTCCCCAAAGGAGTGACAGCAAAGTGAGAATCCTGGACCTCTGAACGCCAAGGCCTGTGATTTGTCTCCAGCACCTCACTACTTTCCAGAGGGGGGGCCATGGGAGCTGCCTGCGATAAGTTCTAGATCAGGGCCGAGGTGGGGAATCAGACAACTGAGTCCAAATCCTGAGCCTCTAGTGCACAGGGAGCACTGACGGCATCCCAAGAAACAGGAATTTCTCCTGGCCTTGGGGACACACCTGTCTCGTCACCCCACATGGAAGTCCTACCCCAGCCTCATGAGGATGCGTGCTGGCAGGGCGGGAGCGTGGGCAGCAGAACAGGCAGATGGAAGCCAGCCCCATGCCAGCTGCCACAGACTCAACCCTGGATGTTTCCCTCACACCTGCCGGCCCATCCATCAGCCGTTTCCCTGCCTGACCCCAGCAGCTGGTGGCTATGAGGGTGGAGAGGAGGTGGGCTGGAGAGCCGACAGCTCAGGGGCTGGCAGACTAATGAGGGAGGGGGTGGGTCAGGTGGACAAAGCCTGGTGCCGCCTCCCACTGGGGAACAAAGACCAGAAACTGGACCGTCCCTAAGAGGGGGCCAGTCCTGGGAACAGGGAGCAATCACCACCCATGGTATAGGACAGATCTCAGGGTTTAGGCAAAGGCCCCTCAGGGTGAAGAGCTAAAGTGCCCTTCCTTAAAGCAGAAAAGCTGCTCTTCTGCGAGTGTTCTGATTCCTCTGGAAGAGATGCTTTCTAGCAGCCAGGGCTTTGCACTGATGGGACCAGCAGTGACCTCCCTGTCATCAGCATGGGAGGATGCTGCAGATGAAAATGACCTCCCCTGCCCCCAGAGTACCTCCAGCCTCTCGAAGCAGGAGGCAGCACAGTGCAAAAGAGTCAGCCTTTTATTAACGTAGTTTTCTGAGTGTGAGTGTGTGTGTGTGTGTGTGTGTGTGTGTGTGTGTGTATGCACGCACACATGAATATGCATGCACAGTGCATATGTGCGCATTTGTCACAAATCCAGGATCATGTAGGGCATGGAGGAAAGGAAGGGCAGCATACCAGACTCAAGAGGCAGTACTTTATTTAGCAACAAGGTGCTCAAGCACACCTCACAATGGTCTGTGACACCCAGAGGGGTGGGATCCTGTGGATAAGGCCTGCTGAGCAAAAAGGTTTGGATTTCGAATCAAGAGACTTTGGTTTGAATTCTGGCCCTGCCACATCCTGGGACAGTTATTTTGCCTGTGTGTCTCCATCTTGTCGTCTGAATAGCAAGTAGGATTATAGTACTCACTTTCCTACAACAGGTGACTGAGAGAGAACAAACCAGCAACAGGCTAGAGAACTTGTACAATGCCTGGCACACAGGAAGTTGGGCTCAAGAAGTGGAAGTTGGAATTTGTGTGAGGACAGGGGTGTGAAGCCAAGCAACAGTACACAGGGGCAGTGGGGGAGGCCTGGTGGGAACATTAGTACTGCCCTTCCCCCACCCTCTTCAAGAAGGCCCAACACACACAGCACACATGACTGCAGAGTCTGACAATGCCTCAGCGTGCTGGCTGAAGTGTATCCCACCTGCTTTCAAGAGATGCCCATTTACCCCTGTAAACAGAATTAAGGTGTACCAGGCATTATTCTCCTCGATGTCATTACCCACCTGGCTGCTCCTGGATGGCTTATTAGCCTCTTGGGACCTTACTTGGTCCGTGTCAACAGCCCTGAGTTGCAAAAGCTGCCTAAAGGGCAGTACTGAGCAGTCAGGGTGACTCACAGCAACTCCCCTAAGGCCTGGCCTTCCCATCATCAACATCAGCACGCTACCTCCATTTACCGAAACAAGCATTGTTTCGGCTATGGCATGACTGTGGAAAACTGCCTTCTTCTGATTCCACCGGCAACAATAACCATGGGGTACCTGAGGAATGTTCATTTTGGTCCTAGACAGTTGAGTTTAGGTGGCAAGGGCTCAGGTAACAGGACTAATTCAGCAACATACTCATTGCTAGAGGGTCAGTGCAGGATTTGGTGGCTAAACATGGGAGCAGCAGAGGATGCCTGGGAGTTGATTCTGGCTGCTGTCTTTCTCTTTCCAGTGATTACATAGATGGTGCCTGCCTTCTTAGGTTATTGTGAAATTTCACCTGATGACAATAAAAGTCATGTTTTAGGCTTAGTGCTTCCACATAGCAGGTTTTCAACAAATGGATAACAAATTTAAAATGACAAATGCCATTTGTCACTTTCTTTCTTTTTCTCTTTCTCTGTGGAAAGCATTAAGAATGTCTCGCCTGCCCTAACCGATTTGGCTCAGTGGATAGAACATCAGCCTGTGGACTGAAGGGTCCCAGGTTCGATTCTTCTCAAAGGTGTGTACCTTGGTTGCTAGCATATCCCCAGTAGCGGGTATGCAGGAGGCAGTTGATCAATGTTTCTCTCTCATCGATATTTCTAACTCTCTATCCCTCTCCCTTCCTCTCTCTAAAAAAAATCAATAAAATAATAATATATTAAAAAAAAAAAAAAGAAAGAATGTCTCACCTGAGCCAGACCTCCTGTCTTTGACAGTAACACTACGGAACAGGCCATGAGAAATATGAAAGCTACCTGCCACTGACCGTTTACTATTAAAGTTCCTGGTATTCAGTAAGTGTTCAGCAAGGGATAGCTTCCTTCTTGCCCTCCCCCAACCTTTGTGAGCCATCCCTGAGACACACTGAAGCTACCTTTAACCACCTTGGTACACATGTCACATCCACACACTCTACCCCAAGGTGTATCTTAAGACGCAGCTGACACAGAATGAGAAGTTACCAATAAAAAGAGCAGCCTCTATGTATTGATCATTTACTACATGTTGGGTACTGCTCCAGAGGTTTCACATGGATTATTTCATTCAATCTTCCAAACAACCTCATGGGCATGGCTGTTACCATTACTCCCATTTGATAGATGGTTTAGAAGGATTAAGTAATTTGCCCAAGAATATACAATTAATAAGAAGAGTCAGAGCTCGAACCCAGGTGTTTTTGCCTCCAGAATCCCATCTATAAACCACTCCTTAGCTATTTAGCATGAAATAGTTTCACGACAAAAGTGAATCTTAAGGATTTTGCAGAGTGGTACAGATGTCCCTGCACTGGGGTCTCACTGAGTGACAGCCTGTGTCATACTTAACTCTCCCAAGACCCTTGGGCTGGTCTTCAAGCCACAGTTCATAGGCCAGACCCAGGGCCAGGTCCCCCATCAGGCACTTCTACCAGCCAGAAGCCACCTCTGTCTTTATCCTCCTGGTACAGATGCTGGGAGCTAGCTATTCTCCAGGGCCCTGGGGGACAAGGGGTGTATTTGAGAAGGTAGGACTCTTAAGGATACTGGTGAATTGACTCAGTAGTAAAGCAAGAATTACAAATGACCCTGAGGTCCATCCCTACAAACTACCCAGCCATCACTTGTCCACACTGCAGGAGCTAGAGATCCCCATGACTGACGCCTCCAAATTCCACAAAGGCCATCTGCGCCCCCTCTCCCCCCAATACCCTCCTGTGCAGGCTCCATCTTCAGAAGACATGATCAACCAGTGAGCAGCCCCAAAGTGGTAATTTGGAGAGGGAAAGCATGAGTGGGTAATGACAGACAGACAGACAAAGCATCCAGCCAGCAGCAGCTGGTCCGGGAGGCTGGATCCTCACCTCTAATCTGCTTCTGCAGATTACACTTCATGCAGTCAATGGGGGAGAAATGCCACAATTTACATGACAAGGGCCAAAGGAGAGAATTATGGGCAAATCAATTCTGCACGAGGAGATAAAGTCCCATACTTAATGTATGCGGTGAAAGGTAGAAATTCAATTCTCACAGTGTCAGATGATGCTGATTACAACTGACATTTGTTATTAGTATGATGATTTTTCCTTCTCTTTTTGGACTTGGAGAACAAACAGGCCCCATAAAGACAGGGTTGTAGAACACTATTGTAAATGGGCAACTGAATACAGACAAGGCTGCTCTGGCCATCACTGACGACCCCCTCAGGAGAAGGGTCTCCTGGCATTGCACCAATCACTCTTACCGGAGCTGACAGATGGTGAGGACAGCGCTGCCTTGGAATGGGAGTGAAGCCCTGGTGCTGCCACATGCAAGCTGCACGCCTTGGGCCAGTCACTTTGCTGTCTGGCCCTGCCTTCTCCTTGACCCAATGAATGGAGTTACACTCCAGCTGTGCTCCCCAAAGCTCACCTCAAGGATGCCTCATAAAAGGGGGTCCTTCACAAAGTACATTAGCAGATTAAAGGCTCTGAGAAGTTGTGCAGCAAAGAAACCTGTTTGGTTTTGTTTCTCCCTGGGTTTCCTTAGATCAAGGCTGGCAAATGTTTTCTGTATGGGGTCATACAGTAAATATTTTAGGCATGGCAGACCATATAGTCTGTTGCAACTACTCAACTCTACTGTTACAGTGTGAAAGCAACCATAGACAATATGCAAATGAAAAGATGTGACTGTGTTCCAATAAAACTTTATTTCAAAATACAGTTGGTGGGCTACCATTTGCCAGTCTTTGCCCTAGGTCAGGGGTGGGGAACGTTTGGCCCAGGGGCTGTAAGGCCCACAAAAATCATTAGTGGTGAATTAATTAAATGGTTGACCAAAGGTAGCAGGCTAATTCTTAAGTTGATAATTTTGTATGGCCTGTGAATGATGTTATAAACATCCAAATGGCTATTGGCAGAAAAAAGGTTCCCCACCCTGTCCCGTCCTAGACCATGAACTACCCCAGCCACGGCCTTTTTTTCTATGCAAGACCGATTAACAGGTCAAATAACATAGCATGGAGGAAGTTAGGTCCAAATCTCAGTTCTGCCAGTTAGTGAGCCTGAATCTTTGGGTAAATGGCTTAAGCTCTCTTACAGCTCCTGCCACATACCTGACAGTCAACATGACAGTTTGCTGAAAGATTGTGAATAAAGCACTTGTCATGACAAATAAACGCTCAAGACTGTTCAGGTGATGGATGACAGTTTAGTCATTATTATTAGCAATATCACTATCCAGCAGCGGAGTGTTTTTTGAAATCCCTAGAAGAAACAATCTCCAAAAGAGTCCCTTTGATGCTGCATTCTGTTAGAGAGCGGAAGACCAGCTACTAGAATGCCACCAAAGTCCTCCGGTGGAGTTTCCAGACTCTCATCATTAATTTCCCATCAGAGTTCACTCCCCCTGACCTCCTTGTCAGAGAAGTTTCTTTAGCTTCCTTTCAGCTCAGTTAATTAGACCCGACATAGTGACCGGGCCACCAAATGAACTGTGGCTCAACTCACAGCCTCTCTCCAGACTCAGCGCCATCCAGCTGGCTGGGGCGACCTGGGAAGGCATCCATCTACCTCTGCAGGCCGGGCTCAGACCACCAGCATCATGGGAGACCTCCGGAAGCCGGGAACTATGCAAAAAATGTGCACCTGTCTTGTATTGAAAAGCAATTCCTTGGATGCCTGGCAAAGCCTCCTTTCTAATTATCTCATTATGGGGAAAGCCTTGTTTTAAAGTAGACACTGAATTTGCATCAGAATTTCTGACCTGACAAGTAAAGAGGCCTCAGCTTGGGACAGAGGAGGAGGGACACCTGGGAATGTTTATGGAAGCCAGCCGGCACAGGAAATGGCTAGGAGAAGCACATATATGTGTCCGTGTGTGTGAGTGCATGTGTGTGTGCATGCAAGAGTGTGCGTGCACAAGTATGTGCACAGACATATGTGAGTGCATGCATGCATGCATACACATAGCATAGGGTCTAGGGCTGCAGGTAAGACCATGGCTTTGTCTTGCTTAGACGGGGCCCTGTCTTCTTATATAGTACATAGTACTTGAGAAGCAAGCACCAAGCTCTATACACAGTGTAAGCTCAATAAATTTTTGTTAACTGATTGACTGAAATATTTCATGAATGAATGAGTTAGTTATTAAAACCCTTCCTTTTGCTCCTGCTTTGGTCTGCTGGGCTTTGCTGTTTTCCTCCCTAATGAACTCCAAACTGGCCTGGTCAGTCCGCTGCTCTGACACTTGTCTCTGGCAAGCATCCACCTTTACCCTCACACTGAAAGCCCTGCCTCAGCGATTCCTGCAGGCCCCGGGCTCTGGATCTGCCTGTCCATTTACTCTTAAAGCCCCAATGACCGGACTCAATCTGAGCTCTGTTGATGTGGTGCTTGGCTCCTGCAGTAGTTCCCTCCACCCTTCCCTCCTGCTGTGCCCGCATGTGTCCCACCTCCATCACGCCTTCCAGGGGGAGCTCTGGTGCCCTGCCTTGCTTCTCTTCCCAAACACCATACACTTTCTCCAGTAATCCTGGCCATTTTCTACCTGATAAAACTCTTGAAAAACGAACAGAGCTTATTGTCCTTAGAAGGGCTCTTTGAGGGCTCTAGAGCAGCTTTCTAGAAAGGTTCTAGCTCATAACCATCAATGCTGAGTTTGTCATAACAGCAACACATTAGCCTTTGGGTTGAATGGTGTTTGCATTATCACATGAGGTCTGGTGCTTTCCTGGGGGCCGTCCAGGAAGTAGAATTCAAGATTTGGACTTCAAATCCTAGTTTCCTTCCTGGCTGAGAAACCTTAGGCAAGGCCCTCAACCTCTCTGAATTTCTGTTTCCCCTTTTATAAACTGCAGGTGGTCTCCACCCCAGCCTTACCTTGCTCAGGGAGAGGAGGCTAGGAGAATAAAATGAGATGAAGTACATGAAAGGAAGCTCATAGCCAACCTTCAAATATCACAATAACAGCAATTTCCTGCTTTTTGCTCAGCCCTGTGTTGGGAATCCTCAGGGAGGCCTGAGGAGTTCCCCAGTGTGGTCCCCACTTTACAGATGAGAAAACCGAGGCTCAAGATTAGTGATGGGACCAAGGCTGGGACAAACAGACCATTTAGTCCCAGTCCCCTCCGACTGCAAAGTCTGCAGCTTTCCACGTTGCCACCCTGTGGGCGTTTCGTTATTTATGACTCTAAGGTAGGAACCTATACCTCAGGGGACAGCAACCCACTCAATAAATCCTTCTTGATTAACTGTGTGAATGCATATGATATAAATAATGCAACTAAAATCGATGCAGCTCCCTGCCCTCTAGGAGTGCTGGGTACAATGCGAGTGGCAAACATTGCAGGTGACAGAGAACAGCAGAGCCTGACGTTAAAGGGCCATAAGCTTGACAGGTGTTACGGATCTGGCAGTTTTTTCTCAGTTGTGCCCTCAGCATTGTTCCTCCGCCCACACCGACGGAGGGCTGTCGGAGGCCTGCTTCCCCTCAATTTCCACTTTTCGTTATCCAAAGGACCACTTTGCCTGACCCAATTCTGGTCACGTTTACCGATCTGTGACCATGTTTGAGGGCAAAGCATCCCTGGGAACATGATATGACTAGTTGGGGGACTGATGATTCCTCACCATCAAGCTTTCCCTGATGCCTTAGGGAGGCCTGGAGAGGGGAGACCATCTTGTGGGAGGAGAGAAGGAAGAGAAGAAGGTGGCAGTGACTTGGCCTGCTGGTGCTAAGCGAGGTGCCCAGACCCAGGTTGAGGACCGGAAGTGCTAACATAGGACACTGATCCTCCATGCCAGGAACTTGGGCATCATATTTTACTATCCCGAATCTAACCCAGAGAACACCAGTATCCCAAGATGCTCTATGAAAGTAGCCTTCCCTAGTAAACCCACAGACACAGATCAGTGCCTTGGGGCTCTGGGAAGGCCTGCAGGGGAATGACTTGATTTTGCCTAACAATGCTTCCCAGTGTTTTGGATTGTGGAACCTTCTTCATGTCCCACAGAGCTAATGTTACTGGAACACAGCTTGGGGAGATAATGCCCTTTCATTTTACATATGAGGACAGTGAGACCCAAAATAGGGGTAGTGGTATTGATTGCATAAGACCAGTTGGAGAACTGAGACCAATGTGAAGGCCTAGTGGTTTTAGCAGTAGGCCACTGATGGGCAGCCCAAGTCCTCACAGGAATAAAGCAGGCTGGCTATAAGAAAGCAGCCCCTGGGTGCTCCAGCTCACATTCCCTTACGTTTTAATATGTCACGGGTTTGGAGAAATATTTTTTACTATAACATAGATAATAACAAGAGATTGATACACTCTTAATGGCTCAAGATTAGTGATGGGACCACTAATTCAGCCTCAGGGTTGGGGAGCAAACGGGAGTGGTGGGAACTGAGGCTAACATTCTCTGGCTAATGGGGCAGCCACTTCTTGGCTCCTGCAGTTACTGCCATGTGAGTGCGCAAATCAAATGATGGTTCTTCTGGCTTCTAGAGAGAAGCAGGATAGAGAGATGTGTATGGTACAGCTCCCGAAAAGCAATTTCTTCGCAGGCTGAATTTGGTCTACGGGTCCTCAGTTCGTTTGTTTTAGTCCCTTCTCCCTCCATCCCTGACCATTCCCTTCCACTAGCACTGTCTGGTAATCGTGGGCAGAGCTGGGTGGGTGGACAGAGGCAGAGGTTTCCCTTGCCCAGCCTGATTTGCTCTGGGGGATTCCCTGCTGAGATAAATTGGAACAACAGTGCTCAGCAAACAGCAGTTTCAACCTAAATATTGCCAGGCTTGAGCTAATGTGATATTAGCCGGGCCTATAATCCAAACAAAATGGGCCATTGTCCTGTGATTACTTTTCCTCCGGACAAAAGGCTCTGAGCACTTGGTTTCCTGGTTTTTTTTTAACCTCTGTATTTATGGGCTACGTTAATTTAATTCAGCAGCTCCGCCTTCCATGCAGTTCAAACGCAGCTGGTATTTGCATTTCATGATTTCAAAGCCTTTCTGGTCGGCTGGGCGGCCCTGACAGGGAGGCTTTCTCCTCTTCATTCAGAGAAAGAGGAGGACAGAAAATCCACTGAACCCTTGAACACAATGGAAAGCAACTTCGCAGTGACACCCGCTGCTGCTCATACCTCAGAAATGAGACCTAGTCCCACTACATATAGGATGTTCCGGAACAGTCCGCCTTGGCCCCCACAGAAGCAGGCTGTGACCCAGGGAGGGAGTCCTCCCTTTCCCTCCCTGTGGCTGCTGCCCCACGCCCCAGCTGGGACAGCTGTCCATCTGACCAGCTTGAGTCCCTGGCAAAGGCAGAGGAGACGTCTCCAGGCCCACCCAGAGCTCCTGCACAGTGCTCCCGGCTAGCCTAGCAGCTTTATAATCTTTACCTAAGCTCAGCCTTGCAATTTACACCATAGGTTGTGTGTCAGCCATTTCACAGATGGGGAAACTGAGGTTTAGAGTGGTAGACTGATTTGCCTGAGGCCTCGAGGCCTCTTGGAAATTAAGAAGATTTTCTTTTGAAAGCAAAGCTGGATTTTTCCATCTGTTCTCAGGGTATGAGTTTGGTCTCTATCTCCACGGGGGAGGATGGATTTCCACTTTTCCACTTTAATATAAATGTCTGACTGAACAGATAATTCATGAATATGTTCCAATATATTCTCTCAACAAAACATTAGCTAAAGCCGAGAGCTCCTCACACTACCCTACTCCACCTCCTCATGCAATGACACTCACACATCCCAAATCTCCCCTCCCAGCCCCAGAGGCCACTGCTACGATCAGCTCCCATATAACGGTCCCCTGGTTTTCTAATTATGCATCTACGATCTATAATTATGGCTACACATTTATAGGGCATTTGTCACTTGTAATAAAATGGTAACCATACTGTACATCTGTCCACAATTGACTTTTTATTCCCAATAAAGTCCTGGAGAATATGGAATGCAGCAAATCTGGAACTTTCTCCATCTTTCCCGCATGCTCCATAGCCCAGCCTCACCGTGGTCATTGTTCACTGTTATCATTCTCACCAACCACGCTGCAGGGATGGCCATGCTGCTTCCCAGGGCACACTGGCAGGTATTTCTTCAGAGCCGAGGTGAGAGATGGGGTTGCAGTAGGCCCCGAGGATAGCATGTTCCATCAGCCTTCCACCTCTTCTCTGGTCCAGAACTAGATTTCTAGTGTAAGTTCCCTGAAACTGTCTCTGGAGTAGAGAGCTGCAGGTAGGGGTTTGTGGGGGAATGCGCTATGAAAGGCCACCTGTAAGAAGTGAGGAGGACATGACTGGCCCTCAGTGCTCGGTCAGCCAGGCCCCAGAGGACCCCTACAAGACTCTGGAGCTGAAATGACCCTTCAGAGTTGTTGCAAATTGAGGCAAGAAAGACAGGACTTTTTCTGCCTGCATAAGCCAGATGTTTGCAAAATGGGCATGCAATCTTGAGTGAGATGGGTCCCGGTGCCTCTGGGCAAAGATCATGGAGAGACACGCCTATGTATTATTAGCTGCCAGTTTTCCCAGCAGCTGAGGACAGGGACGCCAGTGCTGAGTAAGGGACACAGGGAGGCAGCCCAGCAGCTGCTGCGCCCACTTCCAGAGTAGCAGCTCCGTTTCCCAGGCTCCAGCACAGCTGTGTGCATGGGACCAGGAGAACCAGAAGGACCTTGCAGAAATGTGAGCAGCTTCCAGGTTCGGCCATAAAGGGACTGCTTCAGGCTTTTGCAGGAAAGAAAAGTTAACTTGAGTGCTATTTAAACCAATTTTATTTGAGGTTTCTCTGCAAAACAGCTGGAAGCACATACTGACTCACGAGCCAGGTCATTGGGTATGTACTTTTAAACATACTTAACAGCTAGAGCAGCGCCAGACCGCTCCCTCTCCACTCATGACCGTGCTGATTTAGGCCCCCGCCTGCAGAGAGGAGCGTGTCTGCTTCATGGAGATGACGGCACCCTCCTACCCAGGCCCAACTCTGACCTATTTGCAGCAACTAAGGATTCTGTCAGATGCATAGAACAAAGCAAGCCTAACTTGGCAGGAAATAGACCCAAATAGACCCCACTAAGCCACATTGGCTCCTGGTTTCAGCTGGCTCTGACCTCAAAAACCATCGCTGGGAGAATTGGGATCAGACAAGCAGCATGGGTCTGAGCCAGAACTCCACGCTCCGGAACCTGGCTCCAACCCCAGCGTAGCTGCTCTCTAGGGGGCCCTAAGAACCTCTCCAGGGGTCCTCTGCCTTCTCATTTGGAAAACAGGGCCTGCTGGCCTGCAGTGCAAGGGTGGGCCCTTCACCGGACCTGGAAAGGAAGGCCTCCAGTTCATCATGATACTTCCTGGCGCCTCACAGCTGAGCTGCTGGGGGACCCACATGGGCAGGTAAGCAGCACCAGGCTTGGCTGGCTCTGCTGAGTAAATGATGGTTTTACCATGGAAACTTCAGGCAGAGCTACATCTTCGCAGTGGGCACCACCGAGTTTATTAATAGCACTGCCTAAATCAACCAGAAAACAGCACTGGGGGAGGAGGGAGGCAGCAGCACTTTCTGAGGGCTCAGCATGGGCCAGGAGCTTACAGATATCATCCTATTTAATCTTCCTGACAACCTGTGAGACCTAAGTATGACTATAGATGAGGACATCAAGACCCAAAGCAACGAATGCATTTGTTTGGGCTGACAGAGCGGGGCTTCAAACAGTAACAACAGCAACATCACCATTCACAGTGATAGCAGCTCACATTTACATGTCACATCTATGCTGAAGTATTGTTCTAAGCTCTTCACATAGATCAACTATTGAATTTTCAGGATAATCATCTAAGGTAAGGACTTGAGATTATTCCCACTGTGCAGAGGAGGAAATGGGAGCTAGAATCTGAACCAGACACCTGGCCTCGGAATCTGTGTGCTTGTCCACCATGCCATCTGACCTCGCTGCCCCGTATTCCGCTCTATACTCCGAGCTTGCCAGTGAATGTGCAAGCTGAAAGAGGTTGCAGAGAATATAGTCTCATCTCCCCATTCTGCGATGGACAAACTGAGACCCAGAGATGAAAAGAGACTTGCCCAATGATGCACAGATGAAAGCAAGAATGCCAGGAGCAGAATTAAGGAAGGGAAGAGAAAACCATAATTAAGTTTCATAGCAAAGCACTCTTCATCTTTTGACCCCCATTTTTTATTTCAACAATCCAGGAGTTTGGGAATCCGTTGGGTCTAACTGTGGTGTTCAGTGCAGGCTCGGCAGTGGGGAGGACCTGAGGATAATGGCCTTGAGAAGGAGAGCCCAGGGAAGGGGCGTGCAGACAGGGCTCTAGAGGCTCTGGAAGCCAGGGGGGTGCTGGGCAGCCCCAGCCAGGCACAGCGGGGCTGCAGTCCTACCACATTCACTTCCTGGGGTGGGCAGTGCCCTCTTCATGCTTAGTCTTTGTTAGCTGAAAATCAGTGAATACCTAGGGAGGAGGGAGGCGGTAATGTGATCATAGTAGGCAGTCCCAAAGGGTCGTGGAGATGAGAAGAGAGTCCTGGGCAAGCTCTCGCATTCAGTCCCAGTGTGAGCAGGGACAGCTGCTTCATCCTTCTACCCCTCAGGTCTTGCCCTGGCAGAATCGTAGAGTGCTGCATCCTAAATCCATAGACATCCTAAAGTAAATCACACACGCCTGGCACAGAGGAATCACGCAAGAAATAGTTATTACTCCTGCTTGTCCTGCGTTTGCTGGGCATTGACCACATGCAGGCACTGGCTAAGGGCATTTTACATTATATAATAAATGGTTTCTCATCTCTACCACCTGCTGTGGCAGGTGCTCCCACCTCCAGGATCCCAATGAGTAAACGGAGACTTGGCTACGCTCCTTGGAGTGAGTGCTTTACAGGAAGCCCCATCTCGCCCTTGCCCTTAGTACAAACTTCCAAAGGACACTGATGGCTCAGGGTGTGGCCCGGGTGTTAGGAAAGTCACCAGAAAAGGGAGATGAGGAAGAGGCGAAAAGGCGAACGTCCATGCATGTGCGAATGACCTTCGTTTGGTAAGATCAATTGGAGTGGCTGATTTTCCCCAGGTCAGAGGCACTGCCCGACAAGAGGAGGGGGAGGGGAGAGGCTGAATGGTTATTTCCCAGCTCCCTCCCTGCCAAGCTGCCTCATTCTCTCCCCTGGGCTCTCTCCTTTGACTCTGTTAGCCCAGCACATGCTTTTGTAAATAGTCCCTGGTTAAGCCTCTCCAATCCTCCTTTCCAGTGTGCCACCTGCTTCCTACCACAACCCACATCTAGGGGCATAAGGTTCTTCCAGGGCACTGACAGGACAGGGACATTAATACTGTCATTCTGACTCCTGAGGGCTGTCTAAGGGACAGTCCAGACTCCTCCAGGGAGCTACCAGGGCACCTCCAGTGAGTTAACAGCTCTCTGAAGTCTCCTGGTTCAGCCAGCACTGACTCACTGGCCCTCTGGCTCTCTCACCTCTACCTCAGCCCCAGGGGGCAGAGACCACGAGAGCTGCCTTGCTGGCCTGGGCTGACGTCCCCACCAGGGGCAAGCTCAGTGTCAAGCTATCTCCCGGTCACCTGGCTACCCTCCTGTCAGTGTTCATAAAGAGGCCAAGGTGCAGACAAGGCCTAGGAGCTGCCTTATTTTGCATTCTTTCCTCCTCCTAAGCGGATCTAAGTGAAGCCTCTATGGGCTTCAGTACAGCTGGCCAGAGTTGCTTAATTGAAAAAAAATCAATACAGCAAGGAAATAAAAAACAAAAACAAAAAACCCCACCCCAACAGAAAGGAGTAAGTGCAGGTAGAAAGTGTAGGACAGCCAGATGCAATTATAACCAGGTCAGAAAAATAACTCGGGGAGTGGCTCCAGTTGACCAGATGGCGTCATTAGCAGGCTTCCGTGGAACTGGCTCTAGGAATGGTGGGTCTTTCCTGCCCAGTCCAGCAGGGAAGCCATAGCCCAATCTTTTAAGCCCCATGCTATCCTCTACCCCGCGCTGTGGAGTTGGCAAAGGCTGCAGATCATGGTCGGAAGGGATGGCTTCTCCAGCACTTCTGCCTCAGCAGGGGGCCTGCCTCAGCTCATTCCTGACTCCCATTCATACATGGGCATTCTCTGGGCCAGGAAGCAGCCGCCATTCTTTGGGAGGCAGTGCGTTCCCTAAAAAAGCCAAGGACATGGATGTTGCACTTGTCTGGGGTTTCTCCTTAGCTCTGACATTTGGGCAAAATGACAACAAGGTTTTTAGTACTTTCCACATGCCTGGTGTTAGTGTAGGTAGTTAGCTAGTTATTAACAAAGGAAGAGAGCAAAGGGAATCAGCCTAATCTACTAGGAAGCTGAAGGAGACACAAAGCCTGTTTCACTGGGAAGTGACTGCATTCAGACTCCCCAGGAGACTGTCACATGCTCAGTCCCCAAAGTAGGTAGCAAGAATTGCTTACCAGTCATTAGCCTGGATTACTGAGGAGATGGCATAAAACCGCAAGATCCCTTTGCGGCGCAAGTACAGTAGGAGCCAAGATGGCACAGGTTCCTCTACCCCCCACCCTCTGCCCTCAATGGATGGAAACATATTTATTTCACTTGGTAAGGAGAGGACACCTTTACTTTAGATTTATCATGTAGCTTTTTTTTAGATGTCACAATTTTAATGTTTTTATTTTTTAAAATCTTTATTGTTGAAAGTATTACCTATGTCCTCTTTTTCCTCCCATTGACCCTTAGAACTCTTCCAGCCCCCACCCCAGGCCTTCACCTACTCTGAGGCACGTGCAGCAGGAGCCAAAATAGTGACATAAAGGGGCAGAGCCTTGCCTGGGAAAAGGATTGGATTGCACGAGGACACAGAACCCCAGAAGGCCTAGGGAAAAGGTGGATTAGGAGAAAAACCCAGGAAGTAAATTGGGTAATTTGAAAGAGAGCTCTCCGAAAACCAAGAAAATCTATGGGGGATTATCAAGAATCTCAGGCCAGCTGCTCCTGAAGCCTGCCAGCCCTCTACATCTCTGAGGGTGAGTGTGGATGCTATCATGTTAAGTGAAAATAATTAAGCTACAAATTGTACATACAATATGATTCCAACTTTGATTATAGAAATAAAAAAGGGAGGGAAGAAGGGAGGGAGAAATGGGGATGGGGAAGAGAGATAGAGATAGAGGCAGAGACAGAGGCAGAGATAGGTGAGTGAGATTCTCAGATTTACAGGAAATACATAAAAATATCCTTTTCTTTTGAGTAGAAAGACTAGAAGTAAATTTCCTTTCTTCTTTGTAACTTCCTGTACTTTCTAAGTTCTACAATATTTATTGGTACAGTTTTACAACAGAAGGGGAGTCAGGGGATGAGCGGCCTCTCTGGCAATGAAATATCCCGGGAGACCTCCCTTTCCCCTCTCTGCCCCAATTGACAGACTCTGGTGGGTTGGCCTAGGCTCATTCAGAGCCTTCCTGTGTGTTCATTCCTGAGCCACGTGGAGCGATAGAATAAGCAAGCATCAGTGCATTCAAGAGTCAAAGAGTGGGCAGAGTGAATGGACAATTTTCCGGTGCATCTCTCCACACCACACAAGCAATTCATCGTCTGGGACTATTTCCAAGAAAGGCTCATCTGCTCTGAGCAGCAGCTGGTTCTGGCACCTGCACACCTATTACCTTGTTCCCAGACTTTCAGAAACAAAAGCTCAGAGAAGCTGCGGGCAAGCCCATTCACCCTCGAACTGGAAATGATGTCCCCACAGTGTCGCCGCCAGTCGCATCTCAGGGACAGGCAGGAGCGGGGCATTTAGTGGATCACACAAGGAATTGTGGACAGGTGCAAAAGGATTTTCCACAGTGAAGTCACAGAAGAAGAAATCCCACCAATAGAGACAAAATGAAACGTCTAACCCATCACATGGGCCCATCACTCAGCACAGGGACAGGGCTTTCATAAATGCTGCCTATCTTCCCATCTGCATGCTGCTATAAAAATTTAAATAAAATACCAATCACACACAGCACCAATGTTATCATCATCATCACTCTCTCACCGAAACAAGAAATTCAGCTAAATGAACTCTCAGCCGTGAACTGCATCTCAATGAAGCTCACATTCATGTGTGTTTCTGGACCCCTGTGTCTCTCCAAAGAACATCATACATTATAAAGACCACTTGGTGATCTCCCATCTAGAGCTTTCCCTGTTTAATTTCCTCAATACTGATTACTGTCTAGGTGTATCCCTTAGGACAAAGCGCATTTTAATCCTCAGATATTGGAAAGAATAAAGAAGGTGGATAGCAGGGTTAGAATTGCAGCTTCACCACTAGTGACAAGGCAGTTTTGAGGATCAAGTGAGATGGAAAGTATAAACTGTGGCACACCCATATGGAGTCTCAAATGAATTTTTTTTCTATTATATTATCTTCCATTCTTAGGGTTCAGCTATAAACTTGGTTTGGTCACTTTCTCAAAATACTTAATCAGGGGCTTTCTCTTAAGATCCTCATTCTACAATTTTCCAACACAAAAAAAGCCCAGTTTCCTCCTTAGTCTTTCATTATGAATCTGAAATGTTAGAGGTTTTTTAAAAGCTAGTTAATCAAATTTAATTTCTTTAATAACAATTATAATAATTAAAACTTTTGAAGAGATAATGGTTATTTAATAGGAAAAAGTTTTTTATTTAAAAAAATTAAGAGTTTTGATTCTACTCTGCCTGTAGATACAGATAATTTTTGAAATAGAAATGTTGACTTACTTAGGGCTACCACAGCAAGGCAGTCCTCCCTCCTGCAGGGGGCTCCCTTTCCTTTGGGCAATCAGAAGCACTCAAATCTTTCCGCCTATGACTAACACAACTGCAGAGGAAAATACACTACCAGTGATCTCTCACCCTAAAATGCCTAAAAAGTGGAAAATGTTGTTCCACTGATGGTTTCCTGGACTCACCTGTGTTAAGATTAATAAACAGAAACCTTGTGTATATTGGAGTTGGGAGGGCATGTAGGGGAAGCTCTTGTGCTACCATTTACCATCAATTTCTTCAAACAAAGGGAGTCCTACTTTCATCTCCAAAGTCCTACTTTGCTACTCCAGCAGGATGAAGGAGGATCTTCTTCTCACCTAGCAATTACTCAGCCAATGAGAAGCCACTGCACCTGGAATTCCCACTTTCCTCCAATGAACTCTTTGCTTATAACAGCCCCTCGGGACTCTTCCCTTTCTCTATAAAAGAATGATGCTCTCCTTTTGTTTTCTGGACTTACACATGGTTCACCCTTAGAATGCATTTCCAGAATTGCAATTCTTTGTTGTTCCCGAATAAACCCACTTTGCTAGAGAAATGTCTAGTTGTCTATTTGTTTAAGGTCAACACCAGTAAAATAGTCTCATTCCGAGTTGGCCCAATCAAAATCAACACTATTCCAAATCAGTCCACATATATAAGACTATTCCATAGGAATGCCATCAAAACAGTCCTATTCCAGGCTAGCTCTAGAAAAAGCCCAACTCCAGGCTACTCCATGGGACTATTATCAGCTTAGTCCCATACAAGGAATATAACTTTAGTTCTGTTAAGGACTAAACAGAGTTTTTATAGGTTGGCCAAGAAAGTTACCTCCACATTAAGTATTCCCTGGAAAGTGCATTCTGACCAGCACAGAGACCTAAAAGCCATGGAAATTTAGCACATGTCTAAGTGGGGACCTGCCAGCAATGCCTAACCTTTTTTTGCACCAGTGTTTTTCTGATCACAGCAGCAAATTTAGATGAAGCATGTTAGCTGTATGCATCCCTCTGATGGATGAGAACAGGCAGAACCTGGCAACTTTGCTCATTGAACTCCCTACAAACCAAATCTCCCAGGCGATTGCTGTCTAAACAAGGAATATTACAGCTGGAAGAACACTTAGATAGCATGATTCCAAAATCTCCATTCTGCAGGTGAAAATACTGAGGCCCAGAGGGGAAGGGTCTTGCTCAAGGTCACTCAGGTGTGAATATCAGATCCTCTCTCTGAAGATGCTGCCTCTTTGCATCATTGTGCTCTAACCAGTGGGATATCTCCCTATATTCAGTTTTATTTCCCGTCTACTCCCTCAACACTATAGGCTATTAACTGGAAGTTCTGCAGCCAAAATTCAAAGACCATCACCCCTGAGAGTGGGGCCTTAACTATTTTTTACAGACTCCCGCCCCCTTATAATAGCAAGAACTATGGCTCCGTGAGAAGGACATTCTTTTAAAGCAGGGATGGCATTTTTTTTTTCTTCTTAACAAACAATCCCATCAGAGTGTAGCCTGCAGTCAGCTCGTGATGGAAACGGGTGCTCTGGGCTGCTTTGGCCCAGCACTAATCAGGTTCTGTGCTTGATCCTGAGGGACCCGGATTACTATCGTATGAAACAGAAAAATGCCTCCATTACCCCTTAAATCTTTTCCCTGGATTCAAGGGTTTTCACATTGAGGGGAACATGGCTTGGCTTCTTTTCTCCAGGTTAATCCATATAGGTTCAGTTTTCTCTCTGGGTGCAACATAGCAGCAGCAACTCAGCTCCCTCACAGGACACTCCCCTTCTAGGTCCCAGGGGCACACTGGTGGTCCTGTGTGTGTGTGTGTGTGTGTGTGTGTGTGTGTGTGTGTGTGTTTGTGTGTGTGTGTGAAAGAGAGGGGGGGAGGAACGGAGGGAGAAGGGGGAAGGAAGAAAGGGGGAAGGGTGGGCAGGGGGAGGGGTGGGCAGGGGAGAGCTGCCTGTTGGCTTGTCTGTCTGTCTATGTTCTAAGTTAGATGCATGCATGTTGTTCTCATGTCTCCTTGATCACCACCCCACCTTCAAATCTAATTAACCCCTATTGTCCTTCCAGACTAGTTCTTTTTGGAAGCCTAGCACATCATGCTTCCCCAGAGGATTTAGCAACGCTCATATAGTTCCTAAGAACCCCTATTTCCCCCTATGTAGCATTTACACGTATCACAGTTAACTGTCCATTTCTGAGGACACTAACCTAGGGAAAGCAACCAAGTTAGCAGTCTCTGCCCGCACCCTCTGCCATTAGCACTGCCTAAATTGCCCCATGGAAAAGGATGCTAAAGTTGCATACTGAGCTCCGTGTGAAATGCTACGACGGTCAGTTAATTGGGATTAAAGAGGGGAAGCAGGCCAGTGTTTAGCAATAGATTGTGAGCTGACTAAAGGCAGGGACAGGGCCATATTCAGCTTTGTAGCCTTACATAGCTCAGTGTCTGGAATAAAATAGCGGCTCAATAAATATTTGTGGGTAGATAGATGAAGACTATGCTATCTACTCCTTACTGAGGGCTTGTTAAATACCAAGTGCCATGCTAAGTGTTTTATATATGTTATTTTACCTTCAAAAATTTCTATGAGGTTATGGGTATGTTTAGTTCTAGATAAAAAAAAGAAAAGAAAAAAAAAAGAAAAGACAAATCAAGGCCTGGAGAAAGTTCAGTAGATACTCAGCATCATACACCCAGGACTGGAGCCAGCTCTGTTTAATCCTATAGCTATTGCTCTTCCAACTCATCTGCGTTTAGAAAGAGAATAGTATCCTTTGAATACTGTACTTATGCCCCAGCGTAGGACATGGCAAACTTTGGCCTCCATGAGGGCTCTTCTGGGAGCAGAGTTGATACAGGAAACATTCCTGAACAGTAGGGCTTTCTCTTGGTTTTGGAGTCTTTATGAAACCAAGCCATATACACGTTAAGACTCCAGCTAACACCCAGGCATGGAGGAATTGACAGAGGGAGGGAAGGTGGGCTTGCAAAGATGATGAAGGCCAAGGATGCTGCCTGACTTCTCCTCCAGACTGTGCTATTCAAAAGCATCCTGCTCTTCAAATCCCTCCCCCATTCCTCATCTAAATAATAAAGGTGCCCGGCTTATAAGCACCATGTTTCTTATATTTCAGGCCATTTATATGGAACTTGAAGAGAAAATACAAAAACACACACACCAAGTATACAGAGAGTAATTCCTGTCAGATCCACACACTGAAGATGGATTATTTCCAAAACCAAAGGAAGCACTGCATGGTTTACAGTTTTGGGGTCAGACAAACTGGG
The DNA here is from genome assembly GCF_014108245.1 of Pipistrellus kuhlii. NCBI lineage: Eukaryota > Metazoa > Chordata > Mammalia > Chiroptera > Vespertilionidae > Pipistrellus > Pipistrellus kuhlii. The sequence continues at coordinate 20,651,336 of NW_023425595.1, forward strand.
TCTGAATCCTAGTTCTTAATTGTACCAACTGTGGGCCATGGGTGAGTTACTTTCTCTCTCTGACTCTCAGCTTTCTGACCTATGAGGTTGGAATAATTGGGCCAGTGGTTTTCAAATGCCATTTGGGAACCAGTAGCATCAGCAGCTTGTTAGCAAAGTTTATTAGCAAAATTTTAGGCCCTACCCAGGCCTTCTGAGTCAGAAACTCTGGGGACAAAGCCTAGCACCCTGCTTTAACAGGCTCTCTGGGTGACTATTTTGCATCCCAAAGATTGAGAACCATTGAATTAGTCTAGTTCACATGTGTCAAACACAAGGCCCGCGGGCCAAATCCGTCCCGCCAGGCCTTGCAATGTGGCCCGCACCGCGCTGTCATCACTGCACTCCGCTGCGTTTCCATCACAATGACAGTTTATGACTGTTCAGTAAACCATTCGGCCCGCGATTTAGGCTGGATTTTAGATTTTGGCCCCTTCTCTGATTGAGTTCGACACCCCTAGTCTAGTTATTTTTGAATGTTTGCACCACAATCCACAGTAATAAATTTATTTTTCATCATAATATAGTATTCAACTATCTTATCATAACCTCATACACATATAACATTCAAAACAGAGACAAGTTTTATGAACAATTCTTTTTTATAATTATACTAGAGGCCCAGTGCATAAAATTTGTGCACAGGGAGGGGTGGTCCCCTCAGCCCAGCCTGCACCTCTCCAATCTGGGACCCCTTGGGAGATGTCTGACTGTCGGTTTAGGCCTGATCCTAAGCCGGCAGTTGGATATCCCTCTCATAATCTTGGACCACTGGTTCCTAATCCCTCACCACCTGCTTGCCTGGTTGTTCCTACTGCCTCCCACTGCCAGCCAGGTAGCCCCCAACTTCCCCCTCCCTGCCGACCAGGTCACTCCTAAATGCCCCTTCCCCAACTGCCCCCCCTTGCCAGCCTGGTCACCCCTCATGGCCCACCCTGTTGGCCTGGTTGCCCCATGCAGCCTGCTATTCAGTCATTTGGTCATCCCTTACATCATAGGCAGCCATCTTGTGAGGGCATGAGGGTTAAACTGCATATTACCTCTTTATTATATAAGCTTTTTATTGATTTCAGAGAGGGAGAGGGATAGAGAGATAAAAACATCAATGATGAGAGAGAATCATTGATTGGCTGCCTCCTGCACACTCCACATTGGGGATTGCAACCCAGTGATATGCTCCAACCAGGAATCAAACCGCGATTTCCTGACTCATAGATCAACACTCAACCATTGAGCCATGCCAGCCAGGCTCACGAACAGTTTTTATCCTTGCTATCTATTGTACAAAGCTCTTGATATTTGCTATTCCATTCCATATCATTTCATCCTACTTCATTTTTTAAATGCTGGTTTTAATTCTTTAAATTGATTTCATGACCCATTAATAGGTCGAAGGCAATGATTTGAAAAGGAACAGTGGTATGCATGGGCTGATCAGGAGAGATCTTTGTAAAGCACCTGGCACACTACCCTTCGCACGGTAGGTTTTCAATTAATAGTAGTTTTCATCATCATTATTGTTACTAACAAATTATGCAGTGGGAAGAAACTTATTTATAAGTATTTCTTAAGTGAAATAAAGCTCATATTTCATGTCTAAAAAAAAATACTACATAAAATGCACAAATCCCAAACCCCTTCTTTCGGATATGTTTATTCATAAGCCCAAGTTCATCTTTTCCTAGGCAATCCCTCTAGAAGTTATAATTACTCTGATTCTTGGCAATAAAATAATCATTGTGCTGGAAAATCCCCATGGAGGAGTGTTGGCAATGGACCAACGCGGGGCAGGCAGGGTCGGAGATGATCGTTGTATGGGGCTGGGAAGGGAATCTCCACGGTGTACTGAGTTCTAATGGGTAAATTTCAACTTCCCCGTGGCACCACAGTTGCCAACAAAACAGACCTCCACTAAGGGGGCCAGATGGCCGCAAAGGAGCCTAATGGGAAAGTGCTGGTTACAAATTATAGTCACAGCACCTGGACTTCGCTGCCCTGCTAATGGTCCCCTCCTGGAAAATCAGACCTGAATTTAATCCTAAGGACTCGACATTATGAATCCCATCCGAAGTATACAGTAAGTCTCATCCCCCTTTGATTCATGAGGAAGGAAATGAAAAGTGAGAACTCTGTTCATCTCCTCCAAGGCAGACAGGTGAGATATCCTCCTGTCTGATAAGTTCATTTTACCCCTCCACCCCCACCTACGAATTTTTTTTTAATGATGGTTTATAATCACTACTATTTGGGGATCACCCACTATGAGCTGATCCTTATTTGTTAGGTAAACTGAGATTGAAAAAAAAATAAAATTTTTCAGAAGAGAAAAGAGGCCCAGAGAGGTTAACTAACTTCTCAAAGGTCACAAAGCAGATACATAACAAAGTTGAATTTGACCCAGGTCTCTGGCTTCAAAGCACCCATTCTTTCTACCCCAGCACCCACTTTCTCAAACACTTCAGCTGTGGCCCTAGACCACATGAAAAAGGAAAAAAGAAAATCAACTAGTTTTGTTGCATACTGAGGATACACCATGTCAGGTCCTTTATAGAAATTTTCTAAATCACAATAATTCTTTAAGATCAAGAGTTTTATCCCATTTTCCAGATGAGAAAACTGAAGTAAAGAAAGGTATAGTCTCTTATGCAGGACCCCTCAACTTAACAGTGTAAGAGCCATACCTGAACCCTACTCTCTCTGAATGTAAACTTTTAGCTTTCCCCACCACAACATGCTGATTAGAACTTTGGAAGGGTGTCTCCTCCTCACTCCCAACCCACCCTATAGGTTACTGTGGTATGAATCATCCTAAAACACAACTCAGGCTATAGGGCTCTTTTGCTCAAAAACACTCCAAGGGTGAAATAAGTTAAAGAGAAAGCACCTAGAACAGTGCTTGATACATAACAGTGCAACCTGTAGGAGGCATGGAAGCTGGGCAGTTTTTAGGGACATGTGTTCACATAAATGTGTGGCTTTAGTATAGGAAGGCTTTGGTGAATTCTGTGCACCTATGGTGAGGGGACCCTCACCTAATGCTTCCTCTCTATTCAGACCATAAAAAGAGCTCTGGGAGCAGCCACAGCTGGCTACTCACCTTTGCACCCCCCTTGCTCTCCAGCACAAGCTCTGCCTGCTCCTAACTGCTCCTCCACCAAAACCCATCCTTTCAGTGGCAGCCCAAGTGACCTTTTTAAAATGCAAATCAGAGGGTGTCTTTCCCTGCTGAACTCTCTGGCTGACCTCTTGTCCACAGGCTTCAGGAGCAGAGTACGAGCAGCTGCGGGCACCAGAGGCCACATTACAGTCTCCTCTGCCCATGATGCTGCTGCCTCCAGATGTTCTTGTCTGGCTGGGCTTGTGGACTGGGCAAGAGCCAGGTACCTACTACAAACCTGCCAGGGCTGCCACTAACCCATCCGTAGGATGTGCAGCCAGAGAAGAGGCAGAGAGTAGGTGAGTGGCCTGGAAGGGAAGACTTCTCTAATTCCTTCTGTACCCACAGACCAGTGGTCGGCAAACTCATTAGTCAACAGAGCCAAATATCAATAGTACAACGATTGAAATTTCTTTTGAGAGCCAAACTTTTTAAACTTAAACTTCTTCTAATGCCACTTCTTCAAAATAGACTCGCCCAGGCCCTGGTATTTTATGGAAGAGCCACATTCAAGGAGCCAAAGAGCCGCATGTGGCTCGGAGCCACAGTTTGCCCACCACTGCCATAGATCATTTCATGCCCTCACAACCCACTCCTGTTTCATTCTCTATAATTATTCCTTGGGTCTAAAAAATGAGTTTGAAACTGCTCTGTAAGATCCTTCCAGGCAGGGGCTTCCTCACACACATCTGTGTTCTTCCCTCTGCCCAACCCAGTCCAGCCCAGAAGCTTGTTATAAAATCTGTCTATTTTGCCTGCTACACCTCAGGCCAGATCTCCTGGCGGGATGTCTGCCCTTCCTGCTCCTCCCTCCAACCTCCTGCAACCCATCCTTCATGTGGAAGCCCAAGTGACCTTTTAAAAATGCAAATCAGAAGATGCCATTCCCTCTTAAATCTCTTAAACAGCCTCCCATCCTAATTGAAGTGAAACCTAAACTCCTTACCACAGCCAACCAGGCTCTCCATGATCCTGCTCTGCCCACCTCTGCCCTCCCTCTCCCCAGTTCTCTTCCTCCTACTCACCAAGTAGGTCCTGCCTCAGAGCATCTGCACTTGGTCTTCCCTCTGCCTGGCATGCTGGTCTCTGGGCCATTACACAAATGGCTCCTTCTTGCCTTCAAGCCACCTTTCCAGAGACCCATTTCTTAACTACCCAACCTGAACTGGCCTACCCATCCTACCTGGTTTCCTATCACATTATTTTATTTAGGTTTCTTCATAGCCTCTTCAATACTATCCTAAAATGATGATGGTAATGTTGCTTTCCTTCTCTTCTGTCTTACTTAAATTTTGCATATAATTTTTCTTCTCCCATCTGGTTATAAGCTATCAGAGTAGAGATTTTGTCTGTTTCTTGTACCCACAAAAAGGGCCTAGTACATAGAAGAAGCTCAATAAATATTTACGAATAAAGAAAAATACCTAATAAGTCACCTGAGCCCTCCCTTGCCTCCTCAGCTGAACTTTACAGAAGAGCTGAGTCCTAGGGAGGTGAAAGGGCACACCAGAGATGGGATACAGGGACTCCTCGTCTAAAAGACCTTGAACTCCCCTCTGAGTCACCTCCTGTCCATCTCTCTCCTCATGTCACAGGAGACATCAGCTGTCAAGTGGAACAAAATACAAGCAACTGCACCCAAGGGAGAGCACAGAGCGGGGCAGAGGGCTGGAGCTCTGGAGTCAGACTCACCTGAGTCCCAGTCCCACCTCTGAAACTTCAATCTGGGTAGTCGGGCAAGTTATTAATTTGCTCTCCAAGCCCCAGTTATTTCCTCTGTATGTCAGCAACGTTACAACTGGTATCTCACAAATGTGTCTGAGGATCACCTGACATGCCATAGGTGCTCTTGGATGGCTATGTGACTTGCAGATCACATTAGGGAATATCGCAGGAACTGGTTGCCACAGGTACCTTTTAAAGGCACATTTTCCCTTTCCATTTTCTATCTGTAAAAGCATGGCCTTTTGATTATGTTTGTCAGAGCTGGGTCCTCCTCTGGTTGGGAGGAGCTGATGGCAGCCATCAGTCACTTGGATGACACACCAACCTCCAAGGTGCTCAAACCTTGAACAGCGGGAGCAGTGGTGCTGGCTGGCTTCGCCTCCTTCCCTTCCCCCTTAGCAGGCTGGCCCCACTATGAATATGCACACTCAGGCCTCAGCCACAGCCAGGAGAGGCCTCTGCTTCTATTGGTCAAACACCATGGCAACCAGGCAGGCCCCCAACTATCCCTTGCTGTTTGATGCATTGCTTCAGCCTGCAAACCATTCTCTTCTCAGGGACTGTTTCACCAGCACAGACATTTCCCTGGAATTCTACTAGTGAGATTCCTTAAATAACATAAAAGTAACCATACAAAGGAGTGGGGGAGTTAACATAGTCCTGAAGAGCTTGGGGTCTGCTTGTCCCCCCTACACTTCCTGTTTCTGGCATCCTAAGAAAACGTACCTCATGTTTTGTGTCCTGTACCAGTAAAATGGGACTAATAATAATGTCCACTCATAGAGATGCTATGATGACATTCAATTATTCATGTGACACATATTCTTTGAAGCCCTAAGTGGCAGGCACTGTGTAGAAATCACAGCAGAGTGGGAGACACACACCAGCAATTATGCACAGCTGATTTAATTTCATGTAGCAAATGCTACGGGCACCAGACGAATGAAATTTCAGGATGCCATGAGAACATATAGCATTTCAAATGTGATCATGCTTTCGATAAATATTTACTGAATACCTACTATGCACCTCTTGTGGTTGTTGGTGCTAGAGATATGGCAAGCAGCCTCCCAGCTGGTCTTCCATCATCTATTGTCCATTCACGTGCTTCACTGATCTACATAGCAGCCAGGAGCATTTTAAAGTTGAAAATCGGGTCATGTCACCCACGTACTGAAAATCCCTTGGTGCCTTTCAATTGCACTTAAAATGGAAACTCGCTATTGCACCTTCCCTGGCTCTATAGCTCATTTCAGGCAGCCCAGCCCTTGCTCACTGTGCTCAAGCCCAGTGTTCTCAGACTCTAGACCCATCAGAATCATCTGGACAATTGCTGAGCCCCCACTCAGAACTGTGATTCAGTAGATCTGGAGTGGGCATTTGCATTTCTCACCTGACCTTGGGTGTTCCTGACACCACAGGTCTTGACATATACACTGAGAATGTCTGCTTTAGCCACAGAGCCTTCATTTTGGTCCCTGAAGACACTAAGGTTTGTCTCATCTCAGGACCTTTGCACATGCTGTTCCCTATCTGGAATGTCTCAACTCTCCCCTGCCTGGCTCCTTTCCATGTTAACTGTCATTTCCTCAGAAGTGCTATCCTGAGCTGTCTAACACCTTCACTGACATGTTAATTCACATTCATGTCCTGGTCTGTTCCCTTCACTATCATGCCTATTTTCCTATAGTCTCTGAAAGAGAGAAAGAGAGAAGGCTGGCCCTAGCTAGATTGGCTCAGTGGATAGAGCATCAGCCTGTGAACTGAAGGGTCCCGGGTTCAATTCTGGTCAAGGGCACATGCCAGGGTTGCAAGCTCTATCCACAGTAGTGGGTGTGCAGGAGGCAGCTGATCAATGATTCTTTCTCATCATTAATGTTTCTATCTCTCTCTCCCTCTCCCTTCCTCTTTGAAATCAATAAATACATATTTTAAAAAATACTAGAAAGAAAGAAAGAAAGAAAGAAAGAAAGGAAGGAAGGAAGGAAGGAAGGAAGGAAGGAAGGAAGGAAGGAAGGAAGAAAGAAAGAAGGAAAGAAAGAGGTTGCTGGCTCTGTTTTGCCTACCAACTCAGCACAGTGCTGGCAAGTGGTGAGCAGTGCATAAACATATGTGGAATGCACAAAGAACAGAATCCCTGCTCTCAGGGTTTTGCCAGTCTAGGATAGTCCATGTAAAGCTCTCAACACAGAGCCTAGCACACAGTAAATGACAATGATCACTAACAACCTCGAGCTTCGGGGTCACAGGCCAGATGGAATTGCTCATCCTCCTTAAATAGAAGCTGCAGAGAGGCTATGTCCTCAAAGCTCCCCAAGACCTACTTTCCTGCCAGCACTGAGGCAGATGTTTGCAGCTGGCCTTGGCCCCCTCCCTAGGAGGCCAGGTGGACTGCTTTCCCTCTGCAGACACCCACTGGCTCCAGCGTAACAAGTCAACCCCCAAGTAGTTAAGCTTAACCTTCCTCCAGCTCCTCCCATCCCCTCCCAAAGAAGCCCTGCATCTGACCCAGCCCAAGCCCCCTCAGTGCTCTGGGAGCCCTGCCTCTGTTAAGCCACCGAATTGCAGGCCAGTCCCCCTGATTCACGGGAGCTAGCATCTGTCCATGAAAAGAATCTGTGTCCCAGGTGGCGGCAGGCAGTGGTGTCCAAAACTGCCCATGAAGGCCATTCAGAGGCATAAATGGGCAGGCAATTAATAACAAAAAATGATCGTAATGGCCTCTCCCCACATAAAGGGGTTCAATTAAGGCACAATAGTGACAGGAAGGAGGAAGGATGGCTCCGAGTGGACTCTCCCTCCCTTTTCTAAAGGGCTGATTCTGGCCTTGAGCAGGAGGCAAAACCTTAAAGGAGCCATTTGAAAAGGATAAAAGATTTATCAGGAAAGAGGTTTAGATTTGTAGCTGAAAGGATCTCAGGAGGAGGAGGATGCAAAGAGCCTGGCCTCTTCTTCGAGGCTGGTCAGATGCTCTGAGCCCCTGTGGGTTCAGGGGCAGCAGAAACTAGGAGGGGCTGGTGGCCCAGGGGGTCTCAGCCAAAGACAGACAGGCCCTCAAGGGAAGCCCTTCAGACCCCCGTCCACTGGGCCTTCTCCTCTAGCCCCCTGCACCCTTCCTCCGCTGCACCCCAATCACCTGTTTAGTTTTTGCACCCTTGGTTGTTTTATCTTTTTGCCTCCAAACTGTGAACTCTCTGCTGTATGCTTATAGCCCGGCACAGAGCTGACTCACAGTAGGTGCTCAATAGACACCTGTGGGAAGGAAGGAGGGGACAATGTGGGGGAGGAGAAAAGAGAGAACATGTACCACTGGGGAGAGATGTAGATGGACAACCAGAGGGCAGTATGCTTCCCTTTCATTGGTGTCACGGGGTCTGTATTGCTTGGGGGAGAGAAGATCTCCAGAAATATCTGTGAGCCACAAAAGAGAAGGGGGAGGGACAGGGAAATGAGAGGAGACACACAATACACAGCAGCCTTGGGACTCAGCAAGAGAGACAGAGAGGGCTGCAGAGATGAATGAGGGCAGACCTGCTCAGTCCCTTTGTCCTGTCAGCTTTTCCCAAGTTAGCCTTCATTAGGATGGCTAAGGCTCTTTATCCCTGTGTACTACGGGAGGGTAACTGGAGAAGTCCCAACCAGGCAGTTGCTCACTAAGGAGCCACTCCTATCACAGGCTTCTGGGTTGTTCATTTTCTCAGTCTCCAGGTCCACACCTTATTCAAAAATTGCTACAGAGCTCCACCCCACATAGCAGGCCCAAACAAGAAAACAAGTGCCTGCTAGTTTCATCCACAGTGGGAAGCATCACACACACCGGGAACAGGCCCATCGCATGCACGACTCTGCTCTTGAGAGAGGGAATCAATGCCACTAGATGGGCACTGTATGTGACCGTGACCCTGCCCCACACCAGACCCAATGAGCCAATCCAGCGTATGACTTCACTGTGAATGGCAAAGTTGCACAGGTTATGCAGACAACTCTTATGAATTCAGAAACTCAGGAGGTCAGACATTAATTCAAAAGCCAAAACTAGACTACAGATGTGCCAGTTCCTAATTTTTTTATTAACGGGGCATTTTTTTTGTCAGCTGGGAAATAGCCAAGGTTCTGAATTATGCACTGCTTTGAATAAATCATTAAAGGATTAGGGACATTTTTTGCCATTAATGCTACAGGACTTAACACCTGACCTCGGGGCTTAGAACCAGTGATTTGCTCGGGCCGGCTCTGGCCAGAAAATGACAGACCAAGCCATTTTCTGGCCACCACGTGGTTTTCCTCCGGTGCTCTGCGACTCAGAGGAGCTGGCTTGAGACACTGATAAACAGGGAATTGAAAGCAGGAGGAGATGAGGTGACACTGGTGCTGAATGTTGCTGATTACAAGTGACCCTTGCCATCAGGGAGTCAAATCATAGTCTGATGTGAAAGGACATCAGCTGCTGGGCGGCTCCCAATGTGCCTGAGAAGGGGATGTTTTAACAATCCGTACATACAGTCGAAACCGGTTTGGCTCAATGGATAGAATGTTGGCCTATGGACTGAAGGGTCCCAGGTTCGATTCCGGTTAAGGGCATGTACCTTGGTTGCGGGCACATCCCCAGTAGGAAGTGTGCAGGAGGCAGCTGATCGATGTTTCTCTCTCATCGATGTTTCTAACTCTCTATCCCTCTCCCTTCCTCTCTGTAAAAATAAATAAATAAAGAAATAATAAAAATAAATAAGATATATTTTTTATAAAAAAAATAATCCGTACATACCATACTGCCACTCACTCTGCAGCTCCACTGTGTAACAGCAAACCAAGCTCCCTGCACAGACCCTGCTGTCCTCGTAAAAGGTCTTTTCTCCTCCATTCCAAACACTTAGGCAGTTCTTTTTTTTTTTTTTTATGAAGTCCCAGTGTGGACTGAAAATGAGGTGATGGTCAGGTCAGCATCCCTTCCTGTCATGCCTGTCCCTAGAAAAGCAAAGAAGGCTCCTGGCTGCCCTCCGCTCTTGATGACTGCTTGCCTCTCACCACAAATCTTCAGGGGTGAGGTTGAAGCCAGGGCAGATTGCAGAAAGAGGAGGAGTCCCTGGAGCCCACGGTGGTTTTCTTAGCACAACCACTGACTGGCTCTGGGCTGGACCCTGTGCCAGGCACTGGGAACACAGAGGGCACTGCTATGGCCTAGCCCTGCCCTGGGGATCACACAGCCTGTCGGGAAGGCAAACGGGAAAACAAACTGTGATAAAAAGGAAGTACCCACCCCATGTCCCCCACTCCCAACTCTCTCTCTCTCTCTCTCTCTCTCTCTCTCTCTCTCTCTCTCTCTCTCTCTCTCACACACACACACACACACACACACACACACACACACACACATTCCACCCCAATGCTCCCTTTGCTCTCAGTCAAGAGAGAAGAGGATCAGCCCTGTAACCTGGCAGTCTCCGCCTGGGAAGATGGAGACAGATAGGCATTGAAGCGATTTCCCTGGGGGGTTGGTACCCACACATTCTGCCTGTGGCTGTCACTTCTCATCTCCCACATTCCTCGGAAACCTCCCTTGGGGACTCTTTCAAGAAGCCCCTACTCCACTTACACCACTGTGGACAAAGCCCTGTGTGTGTCTTTCCTCAGCAGAGTCCACTGGGCCCAGCTCCCCACACTGGGGGTAAAGCCAAGGATGGCTTATCAGACCCAGGGGCTGGCGCAGAAAATGAGCATGGAAGGAAGTAAATATAATCGGTCGATTTCAGGCTCTCTCAAAGGCTAAGTGAATTTAATAATCCATACTTCACAGCTGGAAAAAAATAACCACACACTGTGTACAATCCTGAGTGGTTTATTTTACAGATAAATAACCACAGTCTAAACAGCTCTATTTCCTCAGCCATCACTCTTAGAAGGCAGATTGTCTCTCTCCTTCACAGACGTAATCTCATTGCAAAAGAGGTCTTTTTTGTATAGCTCATCACTGTGGGAACAAAATAGAAAACATATGGGGTCTACTGAGTGCATATTATATGCAAGGTAATATGCAGCATGTTGTAAATACATTTTTGCATGTAGTACTCATAATATGAAGTAAGGACTGTTGTCTCCTTTTGCATGTGAAGAAACAGAGGATCAAAGAGGTTAGGCAACTTATTCAAGTTCACATAACTGCTACTCAGCCCGGAGCACAAAACAGAATGTCCAACAAAACAACTGTCCAACTAAATAGCAAATGGCACCCCTAGCAGCACCATGTACCAGATGGAAGGATCCAGAACTCCCAAGGCATCCTGGCCCTGGATGCCCTTACTATCTCTCTCCCTCTCTCTCTCTCTCTCTCTCTCTCTCTCTCTCTCTCTCTCTCTCTCTCTCTCTCTCTCTCTCTCTCTCCCTCTCTCTCTCCAGAGGAGGGAGATGGCCACCACTTCCAAGGATATTGCTTGTGGTATTCTAACCCATACAAATAGACAGCCAGGCCTGGGGGAGGGGGCATTGAAGTAGCACCCGGGCCATACTGATTGCCTTTATTTTTTCATCATTTGTGATGGGCAACACCTCAGGCACCCAGGGTACCAGGGTGTTTGGTCAGAAGCGAGAAAAGAAAGGTGGGATGGTGTGGATTCCTGTGTTCCGAACTGTGTCTCAAATTTCATGTCTCACTGCGAGAATCCAGAAGGAGGACCAGTTCATGGACCATTGTGAACAAAGAAAGAGGGAGCATTCTTCCTGGGATGTTTTCACAAATCAGCCCAAGTTCCTAGTTGGTCCATAAATTGACCTTCTGTGACTTACTCTAATAAGTCAAAGGAGACATGGTGTCTGACCATGAAGCAAGCTTATCTTCTAAGTCAGGGATGCTTCATATTTCATCTGATAATCCGCGGATTATTACCCCATAGCTCAGAATATGATGAGGATTATTAACAAGGATAATAATAGCAGCTAACTAAATGCCAGACCCTGATCCTCAGGCTTTAAATCCATCATCTCATTTCATCTTTTCCCAAACCCCAGTGAGGTAGGAATAACTATCTCCACTTTCAGATCAGGAAGCCGAGGTTAAGCACTTTTGTCCTGGTTTCTCAGATAGAAATTGATAGGCCTGGGATTTGAACTTATTCTATCAAATTCCAGAGCCCAGGCTCTGAACATCTGCCCCACACAGGCTACTCACACGAGGGTAAGTGGAAGTGCTTTGAAAACCATGAAATGGGGTGCAAATGCCCATCGTTATTGGGGTCAACAGAACAATTTGATGGAGAATCTATCAGGTAAGCTTTGAAAAGAAGCATCCCATTCAATCCCAGAGAAGCCACGAGTGAGGATACTGCCAGGGTCTTTTTTCCCAACTGGTTTGTCTACCTAGAAAAGGCTTTTGGGTCAGGCTGAGAAGGAACATCACCCTTTTACCAAAGGCCTCTGGCAACTGTGAGTCTCGGTATCCCAGAGTGGGTGCAAAACCGCCTAGATTCTGGAGGAGCACACAGAACTCCCTTCCGACCCACTGGCAGCCCCCTCACCTCACTGGTACATGTTGTGTTATTTTTCTCACTGCCGACTCCTTCTCCTTGGACAGAGGCTGCATCACTGATGCCCAAATCACTCTTATGACAGAGGCGCTGGGCTGACACTGGCTCTTTCTCTCTTCACCGGGCCCAGGATATATAAACATCTGTTCCAAGCAGTTGTTTGCACAGAACCAGGTCTGAGGTAGAGGAACCTCCAGTCTGTAGATGGGGATGGGCATGTTCCAGGGGTTGCCTGCCCTTCCAATGACCTGGTTCTCTCTGGCTCCCTCCAACCTGAAGAGCCCTGAGCAGTTCAGCCGTCCGCATTAATGACGACGGCGGGAGCAGCACTCTGTCTGAGATGCAGTCCTCGCTCTTGTTATCAAATCCCCTAAAGCGATCGCTAACCCCCTGCTTTCACCTGGCAGGCTGCGAGCAGCTCATTAGAAGCAGAATCTCCCTCCACAAGTCAAAAAAAAACTCCATTCCCTGGGGAGCCGCCCATTGAAGCAGATAAACCCTGAGTTGTGTCAACTTTCATTTAGACCCAAACAATCCCTGGCCCGGCTCTCTGTGATGGGGGAGCCTTGGTTAATGACATGAACACACTGAAAAGCTGGGAGTCGAGGAAAAAAGAAAGCAAAATTAGCATTTTGGGGAAGGATGCCCCGACTGGGAATCTAACAGGAGAAATGCTCCCGCCCCAACCTCCTTAAAAAAAAAATAGAGAAAGCTAGGAGCCCACAGTTATGATGAGAGTGTGGGGGAGGGGCACAAGCATGGAAGAAAGAGTTTCCCAGCCAGAACCAATATCCCAGATCCTAAGCTGCAAATAGGTCTACTTGGCTCCATTTTCGTTATTTTAGGCTGGATAGAGCACTAGATATTCAAGTTGCTGTTTTCCTTGCATTGCTTCTTGAAGAAATTCCACAGAAATGAGACTGAGTAAATTACGAGTTGGAAGAAGTCTTAAAGATACCCAGGATGGTGAATGAAGCACAGTGCCTTGGGACTTTACGCCACACAAACATTGTTGATGCCCATACTGAGGAAGTTGGCTATGGCACAGAGACTTGGGTCCAGTGACTTAACCTTTCTTTGTGCCTCAGATACCCATAACATCACCTACCTTGTACATTGTTGGAAAGATAGTGAGTTAGTTGTTCTAGTGAAAGAATCCAGTATGGTACCTGTCACGTGTGACTTCCCTTCATACCCTCCCCCTCTCATTAAAAAAAAAAAAAACAAAAAACAAAAAAAGAAAGAAAGAAAGAAAGAAAGAAAGAAAGAAAGAAAGGAAGGAAGGAAGGAAGGAAGGAAGGAAGAAAGAAAGCAAGCAAGCAAGCAAGCAAGCATGAGAAAGAAAGAAAGAAAAGAAAGGACCAGAAAAACCACGCTGTCAGTTAGTGGCAAAGGTCAAGCACGTACCACTCTACTGGCACTCTTTGCCTTTTCCCAGCTACATCTTGAAATTCTGCTGACTCAGCCTTGGTAAATGGATTTGGTTCAAGAGACAACAGGGTCTCCACCCAGTCCAGATTCAAGTCTCAGCTCCACAATGTACTGTGTGGTTTGGGGCAAGTTTCATCGAGTCCCAGGTATCAGCTTCTTCTGTAAAATGGGCATCATAGCAACTTGATGAAGTTTGTGGTGAAGGTTAAACAAGTGATTACTCCTAGTCCCAGGCCCGGTGCATCCCTGGTGCTCAGGGTCCTCTCTCATCCCCTTCCTCTTCTTCACCACACCTCCCTGTGCCCCGTGCAGGGATCCACCCACACAAGGTTCTCAGAAGACACATATTAGCCAGTAGGACTGAAACCATCTTCCAGAAGACTGTGGCCTATTCGGCACCAAAGTGTGAGGCTGGCTTTGTCTTCAGAGCCACATCACCTCAGTTTCCTACTGCTCGACTGCCTTTCTCAAATCTGGGCACCTTGTCCTGAATCTATTTCATGCCCCTCTCCAATGTGAGGAACACCACGGTTCCACCTCCCATCCACTTCCTGTCCCATTCTCCATGACACCTAATGATGACAGTCATAATGAAGGTGATGGAGACTGTGAAGATGGTAGTTAACTTTTTCTGAGCTTATTCTGTGCCAGGCACTCTCCTATTCTTCACATGGGTTTTCTTACCCAGATGATCCATTTTATAGCACAGAAGTCGCACAGCTAGCCAGGTGACAGAGCTGGGATTCACATTCAGGCATTCTAATTCCCAAGTCCACATGCTAAACCAATTGAAAGCCTAACAGGACCTCCCAGGGAAGGTCTTACTCTGAATAACAATAAATAGTAGCAACAACAGCAATAACAGTGTAATTATTCAGGTGACACTAGCTGCTATAACAGATAAAATCCAAAGTCCATTTCTTGTTCATAAAAAGTCCAATGGTGCGGGGAGGGGAGGGCTGGTGAGCTGGGGCCTCTGCTCTGCAGCCATTCAGGCCTCAGGGTGATGGATGCTCAGCTGTCCCAGCACATGGTTAAACTGCAGCCAGAACATTTTACGAGCCGGGCCTGGACGAGGCATTTTATCTCTTCCACCCACATTCCACTGGCCAGAACTTAGGGGCAAGGCTTTCCCTAGATGCAAGGAAGTTCTGAGGAATGGAGGCCCTAGCTGGCCACAGCCATCAGTCTTCATTGTGGAAGAAGCGCACTAATATTTGATGGACAGCTAGCCATTTCTGTCACACACAGTAACAGCTGCAATAACAAAGTTGATAAATGTTGAGCCCTCACTCTGCATGTACATCGGGCTCTGTGCTAAGTCCTTTATAGACATTATATCTACTTTTCACACTCTAAAAGATAGTTATTATTATTCCTATTGTATAGTAAAGAAAGTGGACATTTTAAGAGATGTGAAGAATTTGCACAAGGTTACACAGCTCACGTGTGGCAGGTCCAAATGCCAAACTGGATGTCTTAGTCTGGGCCATCTAGAGAGCAGAGCTTCAACAGGAATCCACGTGCAGACATGGTTTGGGAGGTGCTGGCCCAGGGCAGGGAGAGTGAGGGAAAAGGAAAGTGAGGCGAAGAAAGAGACACAAGGATGCAATGAGATACCTCACTTCCTCACAAGCTGCTATGGGACACAGCAGGCCAGGTGGCAGGTGTGTATGCTCAGCATGTGGGACTTTCTCCAAAAGATTTGCAAGGACAAACTGGTGCACGGCAGGGAGAAAGATGGGGAGGATTTGCCAATCTCCCCCAAGCTTCTTCCTTCCCATTGGTCCAAGTCTGTGGCGAGTGGACTCCCTTTACTTCTATGTTGTATCATTCCGTCCTGTCCCTCTCCCCTGCCCCACCCTGTGGGCACTGAGGAGGCCAGGAACTCCATCCTATAGCGAGGCATTCCATCCAGGTCTCACAATTAGGAGACACCCAACAAGGATAAGAGCCAGCAAGGAGGGCAGGGGTAGGGAATTTTTTTCTGCCAAGGGCCATTTGGATATTTATAAAGTCATTCGCTTATCAAAATTTACTTAATATAAATG
This sequence comes from Pipistrellus kuhlii, assembly GCF_014108245.1. Lineage (NCBI taxonomy): Eukaryota > Metazoa > Chordata > Mammalia > Chiroptera > Vespertilionidae > Pipistrellus > Pipistrellus kuhlii. Next base: position 20,667,256 of record NW_023425595.1, read on the forward strand.
TATGTTGCTATGAAAAAAGCTCCTAGATTTATTGAATTTTGAGCCCTGCCTGACTTTGCCTTGGCACGGTCAGACTACTAGATGATTTCTCAGGCCCTTATACTGCCTGCAGGCCAGGTAAACCCCACCCTGAAGTAGGGGGTGGAGGCTTGTGCTGGCCCAGCACTTCCGCTTGGATTGTCCAGCAGCGTGCTACCATGTAGCCACAGGACTTGGAGGTGACAGTGTCTTCAGAAAGAGAAATCTGTGAATCCCCAACACATGTCTCACCACCAAAGCTCATGCTTTTTCCATGACTTTATCTGGCCTCCCTCTCAAATAAGATGTGAGCGTGGGAATTGCAAGCACTTTGGCAGGGAGATGGGGAGACCTCTTTGGGCAGGAGTGAGTCTCAAATCTCTCCCCAGAATGGAAGGTGCAGCTGAAATTAAAACTCTAAGCCACACAGGGCAGTCCACCTGTGTGGCTTCTTTGAACAGGAGAAATGAGCTACGCACCTGAAGGTGGTGCCTAAGAGGGAGAGGATGATACTGTTGATAGAGCTCATTGCCACACTCATTTTCAAAGCTGGGACTCTGGGGCCAAAGCAGCAAAAGGGCATCTTGTCCAAGTTCATGCAGCCAGTGGCATCAGAATGGGGCCAGAGCTCTGGACCCTTTCAATGATGCCATTGCTTCCCAACATCTCTGCAGGCTTCTGCAGACCCCTCCTCCCCACACCTTCCAACTCCTGGGCACCCCAACAACAGAGAAAACAGTCATCTCCCCACCTTTGAGGAATGCACCTCTTTTCTAGCTAGCACAGTACTGGCACGGAAGTCATTTCTTTGGGGGAAAGCCCTACTCTGGGGTGAATCATTTCACCTTTGGTTTTGAGGAATTCCAAACCCACAGACATAATTATCCTTGTTCATCAGCTGGCCCAATCCCAAGAAGTCAGCAGTTTACTCGTCTGCCCTGCCCACAAAGCCAGATAGGAGAAATGCTCAGGAATGGAGGCCCAGCCTTCCTCAACCCATTAGCATTCCTGAGAGGGTCTCTGGGGAGGCGGGGAGGAGGAAGAACACAGATGGGAATGTCTGCGGTCTCCCCTCCCAGCGGCCCCGCTGCCCTCAGAGCTAGCGCTATGCTGCTTCAGCCCAGTAGGTCCCTGTTTCTGAAACTGGAGGTTTCTTGCAAGGAGGGGAGGCTGGTCCAAGCAGGTAGTTCCCGCCCAGCTCCCCTGCCAGGCCATTAGGAGGAGGATTAAGATGATGGGGCATCAGGGCGGCCACAATTAGGCCAGCACATTGCTATCTCTGCAAATGGCATGAGAGTGTGGATCTAACAGCTCATTATTGATGGGAAAAATGAGATAAGAACCCCTTCTGTGTCCAAGAGGAGGTCCAGTACTAAACTGAATATGTGCTAATGTGCACTTTCAGCCAGTGGCTGACAGAATGGTGAATTCCACTCCGGCCCAACTTTAACCTGACCCCTGCCCTCCTGCCCTCCTGCCCTCCCTCTGAAACCAAGGGAGGAAATGGGCTCTGATAAAAGCACATTATCTGCTGTGACCCACATCCTCTCCCTGAGAATAACACCCTCTAGAGAGGCCTCACGTCTGTTGTTTCACAAAGTGATTAAAAAGCAAATAGCCAGTCATAGTCTTCTTTCTAGCATCAGCTCTGATGCAGAAAGAGGGAATGGGTCATTTCAGAAGGCCTAGGAAAAAATAATATGGGAACTTCAGCCCTCTCTTAATCAGACCTCAGTTTCATGCTCCTACGGCTGTCTGTACACAAGGCACTGCCAGCCCGTGGGAGGCTGTGGTTGTCCATGTTCATGTGTGTATCCCCCTGTCCCTTCTGGCTCCCCTCCAATCTGCTTGCTTCAGCAGCCAGTGTGATTGATCACGTTTCTCCTGCTTGAAACCTTTCAGTGGCTCTCACTACTCTGAGGCCGAAGATCAAAATCTCTAACGTGGCTGACAGACCTCACAGGGGGACCTTTTGCAGGAGCCCAGTCTTGTCTCAGGCCACTCTCCCAGCCAGTCCCCAAGGTCCAGCCACACAGGCCTTTTGCTGTGTCTTGGAACTCACGCTGCTCCTCTCTGTCTTGGGGCCTCTTCATCTGCTGCTCCCTCTGCCCTTTCCCCCTTTGGAATCTAGTGCAAACATCAACTTCTAAGAAAGCCTTCCTAGGCCCCTTCAGGTCCCCATACATTACCCTCTACATCTTCTTTGTATCTCAGGACACCATTTTAATTACGTAATTGTTTGTGTGGTTAGTTATTTAATGCCTGTCTTCTTCATTCCACTGTAAGTTCCATGGCAGCAAGGTCAAATGCATGTTTTTCTACACTGACTTCCAGAACATTATGTGGCCTGAGTTGCAGTGAAGCAGAGGTGTTTCCAGATGTGGGTGCAGCACAGACTAAAGAAAATCACTGGAACTGCTGGGGGGGGGGGGTACCAGGAGGAGTGTTAAATCATTTCCCCATTCATTCCTTTATTCAGTCAATTACTAAATACTCATTGAATGTCTACTTGATGCCAGGAGATGTGTTAGCTGGACATCGCGGTCCAATCATAACAAGACAGGCATGGGTCACTCACAGGCATGGGTCATGTGTCTTGTCCTTTACGGAGTCATTCCGGATCCTGCCATCTCCTGAGGTGAGTTATTGCTCACTCCTCTGTGATCTATCACAGTCCACCATGCTTGACTTCACCCATGTGCCTATCTTCCCCACAGACTGAGTGGACCCTGAGTTCCAGGCCATTACCTGCTTATTGTGCATGCTCAGTGCCTAACACACTCAGTGTCTCCAGCACCCCTGGTGCCAAAGATATGACGGATGAAAGAATGGAAGAATGAATGACTGAAGCTGCAGGAGACTCCTTTGGACAATCATTCTGAGGCATGACCTGGCCCCTCCCCCTGGATCTCCACTCTGTTCCAACCACACTGACCCAAGCTCCTTGGACAGCATTAGGTGTGCTCTTGTGCAGAAACCTTTCCCTTTGTCCAATTTCAACTCTTGAATTAAGTACTGCTCCCTCCAGAATGCCTTCCCTGTCCTCACCATCAACACTTTCACCTTCACCAGTCATCAAATCCAAACTATGTAGGAATTTTTGCCATGGCTTCCCATAGCTCCCAGGCCTCCCCCACCAATTATCTGTCTTCCCCACTCTACAGTAGCTTCATGCAGAAGCTACCTTGTATAGCAGCCCCGTTGCCTGGCATGTAGTAGACTCTAAGTTAATTTTTTAAATAAATGATTGAATAAATAATTAAATGGCAATTACATATAGAGTCAGAATGCTTCTAATAGTGTACCTTAAATTACATTACTAACTAGTAAAATATATAGGCATTTTGTTCAAGGTTTGCACACACACACAAAAAAGGTAGATTACTTTTTTTAAAGTTCACATTTCGGGATTAATTTTTTAAACCAATTTGCATGTAATTCTCAATATCCTACATCAGTCTTGGCCATACCTGCAGGCTTGGGTAATGAGGACTGATGTTCAGATGAATCAAAGATTAAATCATGCTTGCTGCATGTAAGAAAAATGGATTCTGACATTCTGTGAGGATTTTTAACAAGGGTTGGAACAAGAGAGAATTTCTAATTAACCCTCAGTTACCCAGGAAATTACACCCATCACAACATTTCGTCAGAAAATATATTTCTTGATTGTGCATTGTGTGAGTGAGAGAGGACGAGATTTGTGAGTGGGCACGTGTTGGGAACAGGAAGTAAACATGGTACCATGTGGGGCCTGTTACAAAAGTTATCCCATCAGCCTATTTATGAGGTCAATATTATCACCATCACTTTCATAGTTGGGAAAAAAGACTCAGAAAAATTGAGTAATTTTCCCAGTATTACGTAGCTCAATGGTCGGCAAACTCATTAGCCAACAGAGCCAAATACCAATAGTACGATTGAAATTTCTTTTGAGAACCAAATTTTTTAAACTTAAACTTCTTCTAATGCCACTTCTTCAAAATAGATGCACCCAGGCCATGGTATGTTGTAGAAGAGCCACACTCAAGGGGCCAAAGAGCTGCATGTGACTCGAGAGTCGAGGTTTACTGACCATGACAAAGCTGATTAGGCTGGAGACAGGATTTGAGTTCAAGTCTGCATGAATCCAGTCTTGTGCTTCCCATAGCTGCCTGACTTTCTACCAATCATGGCTGAGATGACTGTGGGGAGAATGATCAACAAAGTCAACAACACTAACATGACACAGCGGTTAGGTGCATTTGAAAAAGTGAAGTTCAAACCCCACCCTGCCACTAACTATGCTACAAACATAGTACTTAGCCTTTGGAAGCCTCAGTTTCCCCATCTGTAAAATGAGATAGTAATTGTATCTACCTTATAGGGTGGTTGTAAAGATCTAAGAGATTATCCATGTAGGGCATTGTGGGGGACATTAAGGCACAATGACACCAGAATGAAGGACTCTCTTAGCCTCAAGAATCAAATGGTTCTAGGACAAGGAATGGGATAGTGATGCATCAGAAATCAAGCAATGAGTCCAAAGTAGGCTCACTCTATATAATTGCAAGGTTGCTAAAGGGCCTAGCATCAATAGCTCTTCATTCAACAGTTCATTTGAGAAACACTAAATTGCCAATGCTTATGTTGTTATTGACAGAATATGATATTATGTGGGAAAGCATACATATTGATGGCTCCAACAGTGATTCAGAAATCTCAGGCTCTAATTAGAGACATTTTAGAAATGCCTTATTCGATTTATTTTGTCTGTGTCTTCTTCATGCATGCACAAGAGTGATAGAAAGCTATGTCTAAACAAATATAAGAGAACACTTTCAACAAGTAGAAAAACTCTAAGTAATGAGAATGTATCGAATCATATTATAGTTTATTGGTAGTAATTTTTTTCTGAGAGGTATATAAAATCACTGTGAATTTTACAACCGATGGCATTTGAGATTTGATGAAATACAATAATTCACAAACAGATGTTTGGTATATGACCCATTTGTGAGTTTCAGCTGCCTAAAAAAAGGAATGCACCCTAAAGTATAAAGGACTGCTCTCATTTATGTCCCTAATATTTATGTCTCCAATATTTCCTGGAGTTCATTTTGCCAGAAAATTAGAGTGCAGAAAAGATACAAGGAAAGGGGATGAAAAAGAGAAATGAGCGGTAGTAGTGTGAGGTGGTACTATTATAGAAGCCAATTCTGTATAATTATCCTTTGCACACAGGGCCAATTCTGATAAGAATAAATAATTAGAAGGAATACCCCATGATGTTCATCAAGCAACAATTCTATTGTATTTACTACATATGATTTGTAAACAAAGTAGATTTTGAGTAACTGACAAATTTGCAATGTTTGGAAATGAAAGATTTTTCTGGTGAGGTCAAATAACCAGATACTTATAAATCTTGGACATTCCAGTTAAATGAAAGCCGATGGCAGTAGTTTCATCTCATGAGTGGTCGCTGTCTCCTTTGTGACAGATTGCACCATCTAGAATGCCATTTGCCCTTTCAAGTACTTCATTCCTGTGCTTCTTCTGACCATAAAAGTAAAGGAGATTCAAATGACAATGGATATCTTCATATATAAGATCAATGAGTATATTTTTATACTTGATGGCTCATTTATAACAAAGTCAATAATTTGGTTGTTCAAGATTAATTTTTTTTAATGTAAAAGCAGTACGTGCCTCCTAAAGGAGCTAATAAAAGAAATGTGTTCCAAACACAAAGGTAAAGCATTGTAGTCCAGGATTCTAGATTCCATGCTTCTCAGGGAACTCAGCTCCTTTCTTCTTCCTAAGACTGTACTGCAAACCTCTTCACTTCCCTTCTTCCTTCTAAGTTCTTATTTGTCTTTTTCTAATAAAGCATTGGCCATTCTGGCAGTCAATTGTTCTCTGAAAGTTGTTTAATTTTTCCATTACTAAATTGCACAGAAATGACCCCCAATGCCACTTCCTACCTTTAGGGACCAAGATGCCTTACTAACTTTGATGTCCATATCATCAACAGCTACTGATCATCTACCATAAATTCCAATGTCATTGATAAACTTGAGTATGCATCTGCTGAGACACTGGGGAATCACGCCTTCTGTTTTTTATGACAGAGACTACCAATATTTGTGTCCCGCTCTCTTCTTTGCCATCCCTGTCCCCTTTCATGCAAGGGAGACCATGGGATTGGTATGCACCAATGGACTGTGGGCAAAGTGACCAACATCACTTCCAGACCTGGCAAACCTTCTGCATAACTCTTCATGCTTTCTCTTATTTTTGTATCCTATTGGCCAGATACTAAAGATCTAGTAGATTACTCTGGGAAGTTTGGTCAAGAATGTCACCAACAATTACATGGTACAAAGGGTAGGAGCAGACCCAGGGGTATATGATGAGAGAGCCTCAAGATGGAAGAAGCCTGGGTCCCTGAATGTATGTGTGGAGGAGAGCCCCCTACTGACTCATTTGAAAACATAGTATGAGTGAGAAATAACACCTTTATTGTATTAAGCCATTGGTATTTTAAGGTTTATCTGTTATAGTAGCTAGCACTACTTACTTTATTTCTACTTTTTAAAAACTTTTTTCTAATACAGATTTTATATGTGCTAGATACTTTAAGTGTTTCAATCAGGTTTCAGATCTTTAAAAAAGCAATGATCTGCCTTTGAATGGTGGGGAAATGCAATTTGCCAACAGCGGTCACAACTGCAAGGAGTTAATATAGAGTCCCCAGTTAGATTCAGGGGCCTAATCGGGAAGTCCCCATGGAGCTAATTTCTTTCAACAAGCAAGCATGTTGCCAGCTCACAAAATGTTTGGTCCATGCTGACTTTCAGTTGAGCAGATGGGGGTTTTGATATAAATTGTGTTGGCATTTGCTGCTCCAAAAATAGATTTGCTTTTTCCTGCTTTCAAACTCGGTTTTAAAAAGCAACAAGTTCCCTTCCCCTCCCCCCCATTAGGCAGGTCACAGGGCCAGACCTCTGTTTTCTATTAAAAAGTACAGAAATAAAGAATCTAAGCATCTCAAGCTAGTGGGGGCTCTTGGGGTCTGACTTGTTGCTGTCCTATCAAATGCAGAAATCCCTTCTAGAGCATTCCAGATGGAGCACCCAACCTGTGTTTGCTCACCCTCTTTGATGTTCAGCTCACCACTTGACAAAGTAGCACACGCTAGTGTTGACAAAGCATTGTAATTAGAAAGCTGAAATGGCCTTCATAACAGCTCCATTCTTTAGTCCCATATCTGGCCTTTAGACATACCTCTCCCCAAATGCAATCCTATCTCTATATCTCTCTTCTTATCTCTGCCTCAAAGCCCTCTCTCCTCCATACAGCACAATTCCTAGGGCCCTTCCCCAGAATATATCAATGTCCTATGAAAACTGAAGTGGCAGGAGCTGGCCACAAGTCTGACAAATACAGAGAGGAATGGGGTAAACATGCAGTGTGCTCAGGGCTTTATGGTTCTGGGTGTACTGGCCCCTTTTGATGGAGTGTGAATTGTCTGAGGACAGCAAGGCTCTCTCTTCAGCTTCACAAAGGTGCAGAAAAAAATGAAGAGAAGAAAGCAAGAACTTGGGCCTCATGGAAACCCTGGAGTGGGTTAACACCAAAAAAAATGTCTTACAACTATAGGATGAGTCCAGCTCCAACGCAGTTCTAAAAGCTGGGACACCTTAGCCGCTCCTCAGGGGTCCCAGCCCTGTCTCCACTTGCACTGCTCCTGGTTCCGCCCACTAGCTACCTAGCCTTCCATTGCTCAAGTTTTTTCAGCATCTGCTTCCTCCTTCCTGGCTTACAGTTCCTGAGGTCCATGATGCCTTTTAGCTTCTCCTGCCTGTTTCCTTTGGGAGTGTGTGTTTGTGGTTCCCCCCCCCCCAAAAAAAAAAAATACTCTCCATGACTTAAATTTGAAATTTCCACAGGGAGAGAACTTGTGTTTTCACTTAATCACCATCAACCCATGCACACAGAATATTCTCAGCAAATTGTCCTATCAGCCTCTGGCCAGCCTACAATTCCCTCCTCTGACCCATCAACAGAGAGGAGAGGGTGGGCCCTGGGATATGAGGGGCGACTTTTACAGAAGGAAAGCTGTAAGGGTCTTTACCAAGACAAGCCTCTCCTAGCTTGCCCTGGCCTACACCACATTCACGAATCTGGGCTTATCGATGCATTTGACAGCCATGTCACGTGGTAAGCCTCCCAGTTACTAAAAAATCCCCTAGTCGTGTTTTTACAAGCTGCTGCTAAGCAGCCAAGTCTCCACCTTACACCTGTATGTACAAATCTTTGCCTCGGACCGTTTCTCTTGGTAGATTCTGCTTAAGATTTCAGGCCTGAAAGCTTCTAGAACTTCTCTCTCAGCCCTACCAGAACCATGGCGGGAGGAAGCAGAATGAGAGGTTTGGAGCCAGCACCCTTCCCTACTTTGGCCAGGAAAAGCACACTATTCACTTCCAGGTAAGAGTTTGTCAGAATAATGGTTTTTCTGAAACAAAAACGTAATTTGGAAACTAGGGAGGCCAGGCCTCTCTCAGGTCTCTGAAAACTGAAGTGGCAGGAGCTGGCCACAAGTCTGTGCTCAGCGGTGGGGCTCATTTCTCAGTGCATCGAGATGCACAGAGTGAGTACACGATCCTCCGGCCTCCTCCTGAGCAAATTGAAGCCTCGGGGGCACTCCATGGCTCTATCGCTGCGCCAGCAGTCATTAAATACAACAAAGAGCTGGGGAAATGACTGCCAACCTCCTTGCCGTAGGAAGAAGCAGCCCACTGCGCTTCCCTGCTTAGGACTTTAGGCAGCAACCGCCGAGCAAGTCTTGAAGGGATGAGCTGTTTATCGCTGGCCCACCAGCCCCAGAGGCAGTGGGACCATGTGCAACTGGTTGCTGGCAGCTTCCAGGCAGGATCTGAGATGCCCCTTCGCCTCTGAATCTGTGCTGTCCCTAAGGCAGCTAAAATAAAGCAAGTATGCATGGTAAAGGCTTCAGAAGGGCTGTTGTAGTTTTCTGCTGTGTCTGAATTTTGGCTAAAGCCTTAAACTAAACATAGTGGGTGACAAATAGCCCATGTTCTAGAGAATGCTGTACACACCCAGGATCACTTTCTGGAAGATGGCAAAGCTGGCTGTGAGCCCCCTTCTCTGTTCAGGCTGTAGAAGGGGAGAGAAGAGGGTGCTGATGCCCTCTACCCCCTCCTGAGGGGCCCAGCACAGTGCTGTATGGAGATTCAGGGTCAGCACAGGAGGGGAGACTGGCTTCTCACCTCCTTCAGCAGACGTGTGCTGAGTTCCAGAAACTTGTAAAAACAACCCGCTCATGTTAATGGCGCAGACAGAAGGGTGATTACACCTATGCGATATGAGTTGAAATTATCCCCCGCCACCACCCCCCTTTGTTGCTTGTCGTTTCTACTTTATTCACGGCGTTTTTTACTTTGATGTAGTCACATTTATCAATAATTTCCTTTCCGACCTCTGGATGTGCCTCTAGGAGTGAATGTAAAATGAACCCTGCCGCCCAGGGCTGAGGCAGCCAGGATGGCCAGGCAGGGGACAGGGTCGATGGGGGTTGGCTTTTCCCTCACCTTTCATAGGGGAAGTGTGCACTGTCCACATGGGACAGAGAGCCCGGTGAAGTCCACTGTGCCTGAAATGTCTCAAAAGGACCCAGCTGCAGAAGGCAGAGAGGGAGAAGGGGACAAGCAGCCAGAGAGATGGAGAAAGTCAAGCTCAATGGCGCTAGATGCCGAGTAGAGAGGCACATGCTTCATCTCGTTTCTTCCCCACCGCAAGCCCAAGCTCATTGCCATCCTCTTCTTGTAGAGGAGGAGACAGACCCAGAGCAGCCATGTGACTTGACCTTCTTTGACAGATGTGGGCAGGAAGGAGCTGAAGAAGCCACAGCCTGGGTTCATGGGAGGAAACGCTTAGTTTGATGTGGGTCGCTTTGGCTGAAGGAGGGAAAGGAACTTGGAAGCGAAGGGTGTCCTACTCAGCGGCTGAGACGTCTCAATCACATTGGAGCAGGGTGCCATGCCAGCAACTTAATTTGTGCTTTTCTTTAATCCTCTTCTTTAGGGAGAGAGGTGCCAAGACCAGTTTTAAATGGCTGCTCTAAGTAAAGGAAATAGCAGTGGTGAACCCCTTAAATGCCACTGCTTCCTCAGATTAGAGAAGAAGCATGACCGACCCTTTGCACTGCATAAAATCATTAAGTTCCTGGACAACGACAACACTGTGGGGAGGGGGTGGGGTCAGATAGGACCTCAAGAGGGATACAAATTTCTTGCTAACCCAATAGTTAGGGAGGAGTCAATCAAATCATTAGAAAAAAAAATGGTAAGATTGTGCTCTGAGCTGTGAAGAGGTTCTCACTGGGTATCTGGTTTCCCTCTCCCCAAACCCAGAGTCATATTCCTCTCTTGGAAGTCCGCCTTGAGAGACACTGGGATTCCTGCTGACCTGAGCCTCCTCGTCAATGGAGCCACTTGTGGGTAGATGTTGTTATCCTTGGCAAGGGGATATCTTTGGAAACCAGGGGTTAGAGTGAAAGGCCAGTATTTTTTCTGTAAATAAGTAGCATCCCTGATTTATTTCTCATGGAGTCCTTCCTGGAGTATCGGGTTGTGATGCCAAAAATTCCCAGAGAAGGGTGATGGGGAAGAAAGCCATTCAATGGCCTGGGAAAGCTGGGCTGCCGTGGAGGCCGCCAGCAGCATCTCTTCATCCCCGATGCCTCTCGCGTGACCCCCCCTGAGCACTTCTTGGGGGAGAAATAACTCTTTATATCCAGAGCTGTGATGCAAAATGGTTTTGTGGGATGCTCTGATCACCAACTGAAACGACTGAGAAAAGGAGAGGGCAGGCAGGAAGCTGTCCAGTGTTGCAGAAAACCACATTCCCAGAGTCTCTCCAAACCCAAACTTGTGTTTCCTTTCACCATTACTCAAAATCACTGAATTGGAGTTGTCCAAATCGTGCCTGTCTTTGAAGTGGTACAACCTTGGCTAATCAAACCTTGCTACATCACAGCCCCCAGCAACTCAAAAGCTATCTAGTTCCCTTTGTCTTTAAAACAAAACAAGATAAGAAAACAACTTCACCCCAGGGCTTTAGACAATAACTTTTAGAAGGTTTCTTGGGCTTGGCATCAATAAAGAGCCATAAAAATTGATGTGCAGAGTTACAGGCCTGGAGTCCTTTAAAAACCTCAATCATAAAAATAAAAAATAAATTATATTGAGTCTTACACTCTAGAAGAGTATGAAAAGGAACTAAGAGCTAACCAGGGCTGAACGCAACAGGGTTTTCTGGATGAGCATCCATTATCCAGAACCACCCATGTCTCCAAGTTTAGCAGCTTCTAGAAGGGACACTATAACTTCCCACTGCTGAAGGCATGTTTCTTGGCCACTATTCTGTGACACAAAGGACCAGGACCACGTAAAATGTACAGAAGACTGAAGTACAGTGGTGGAGTTCTAGGTGAGACTATAACCGACCAGCTACATGTCCTCTAATCTTCCCGCTCTCAGAGGACTCCCTGTAAGACAAGCCAGTTGGATCGGCACAGGCTGACCTCGAATGAGAGGAAAGGGAAACCCGCCGGGCACTGAGGACTATGCAGTTGGAAGAAGGAAATGGCGTTTCTGAAGAAAAGCGGAGCATGATTAAAGGCATGTCAGTGGTAAAGTATGTTATTATTTTCCTTGGATCTGGTGGCCCTATCCCCACTCTTTTTGGTTATGGACTGGCTGTTCCCTTCTCCAATAATGGCATTTCCTTTCTTCATGATGTGTCTGAATTCTACACTTCCTGAAAAGTCCGGTTCAAAGGTCATCTCTTCAATCTCTCTTCTACGAATAATTTCTTCACTGAATTATTCCAGCACTAATTTGTACCTCTATGACAATTCTTATCACTATGCCTTATATTAAAATATTCTATACTGAATTGTGGTCTCCTAGACACAGTATGAATTCCACATTTGTGTGCCTGATAATGCCTAGCAGAATGCCTTGTGAATAGTAGATGCTTAAATTACTGTAGAATGAATGAATGAATGAAATCTCATAATCTCTGGACATGGCAAATTTACTCTGATTTAACCTAAAAACTTTAAATATTTTTATTTAGAAAGTCTTGCTTAGATTTTCTTATAAAAACACAAGAATAACCCCATTCTAAATTCAATGGCTTCTTTAGTTATGGGTCCCTCATTTGACCACTTTTCTAATTTCTGACAGTCAGATCTTGGATGAGTGCCACAGGCAGTGCTCTTCTCATTGCTCTGCAATAAATGTCCCAAACAACATTTCAGCCCAAGCTTACTGGAAAAATTTAATTCATCTCTTCCAGCCCCACCTCCCAAGAACCAGAAAATAATACTTAGAGAACAATAATCTTTGTTCAACACAAATAAACAGCAAAATAATACTAATGGCTTATTAAAGCCGTATATTATCCACGCTCCAGAAAGTATCTCATTGATCTTATGTGCTTACATAGAAATTAATTTGAAATTGAATAAGGCCAGAGCTCAAAATTCTGCATGTCTAATTTCCCTGCCAAGATAGCTCATACAATGTATAGCTAAACATCTAAGAGTATTAGTTATTAAGGCACAGCATAGAACTCCATTTAGGATTTCCCATTTTGGGGGGGGGGGGAATATCAGGCTCTGTGGCTTTAAGGGTATTACACTAACATCTCATCTTTGGGGAGGGGAACTGGAGCTGGCAGGCCCCTCCTTTGTGCGTGGCCCCAGAAGGGCCATGTGGATGCTTTCCTGTTGGGTGGGAGCAGGGCTCTCCTGTGCTGGCCCATCCCAGGACCCCAGGCCAGTGGCCATGCTCTGTGGGGGTTGGCAGCACAGGGGCACTGCTTCCCACTGCTCTCTGGGACAGAGGCAGCCTCACCCTCAGTTGGCAGCCCATGAAGCTAGCCAGACCCAGCTCCCTGCCCCACAGGTTCACTCACAGAGGCCTTTTGAAATTGCTGGTGCTTTCATCATAGGAAGTCAGGTCAGCCCAATGGCAGTCAGGGTAGACCACACCACTGCTCTTTTCCCAGCGGGCTGGCGCTGTGCCACTGTAGCAAGGACTGACTTGCAGAACCAGGATGAGGAGGGATGGTCCTCAGAGGAAAGAGAATGGGACTGTGAGCAAAGAGTCCTGGGTTCCAGGTCCGGCTCTGCTTTGTATGTTCCTTTAAGTGAGTCCCCTTCTCTCTCTAGGGGCAGAGACTGACCAACTGTAGGCCTGGGACTTGACCATCTCTTTTAAACCATATAAACTCAGTCATGCAGGAAAAAGGCGTTTCATTACAGACAAGGACCCTGCAGCTCAGAGAGTTAACTCACTTGGACAGTGCCACACAGCAAATCAACAGGGAGTGGGGATGTGACTCCAGGTCAATCTAACTTTGAAACCTATGTTCCTGCCACTGCTCTGTCAGGCGCTCTGCTCTCTCATTTGTAGGAAGGGATGATGGCCATTATCTGGACCTCCCATTATTGGGGCAAATCTGTCCCGCACGACAACCTCTCTCTTAAGGCAGTTAATGGGCTCTCAAGTGCAATATCAATGTTGGGAGTAAAGATCATGATTCTGTTTCTCTCCCCCCCCCATCTCAGGCCTCAGTTTCCCCATTGTTAACCAAGAGAGCCAGATTAGTGTTTCCCAAACTTCCACCTTCCTGATTTAAAACTACATATACTAATACTTCATGCTTGACTTTAAGTCAACTTTAAATCAAGTAGTTTTTAAAAATGTAACAATACCCTTGCCTATAATCCACATAAAATCAAGGACTGAATGCACCAATTATATTCCTTCCTAATACGCAATGAAATAAATGGATAATTAAGCTACAAACTGTCCATGCAGGTGATAGCTAGGAGCATCTCCCTCGGAGGCAAGCAAGCCTTGTTTGGGGAATAATGAACTCCATGACCTCTAAGCTTCACTCATCCCTTACTCTGTGAGTCTCAGCCCCTGCCCCCTGCATGGATGTAGATGTGTGCCTTGGACCTGTGTCATCTCCCAGCTGTGTGATCTGGTCCTCCATGATGGATGCCGGGATGGCATGGAGGCAGCTGTGTGATGGGAACCTGGACTGCAGCAGGCGGGTGAAGGCAGCAGAAGTTGATCTCTGAGAACCCAGAGCATGGTATCCAGCTGGGACACAGCCAGAGAGAGAGGACCGAGTACCTGGGACAGGAGCAAGAAGAGGTGGAGAGCACAAAAAGGGGCAGTGTCCCATTGGGTGATGGCCCCTTCCACCAGCATCAAACCCAAGGTCCAGCTTCCCACAGTGTGAGGCTAGGGAGACAGGTGGCCAATGCCTTCAGGGACACAGCATCATCAGGGGTCTAATTATAGGGGTTTGGGGGGAGGCTCCACCCAGCACTCTGCCACACACTGTGGAGATCACCCTAAGTTCTGTTTTGTTTTGCTTATTAGCTTATTTTTTTCTCTGTAGCACAACATGGTAAGAGAAAAATACCCATCATGAGTGCACAGATGAGTGGATTTTCAATAAATGAACACTTATGTAATCAGCACCCAGATAAAGAGATAAAACATCAGCCTCATGGTAAAAGCCCTCTCAGTCTCCCTTCTAGCCATTACCTTGCCCCAAGGGTGAGCACTATCTTCATTCCTAATACCAAAGACTGGTTTTACCTACTGTGTACTTAGAAATGGAATAGCTCAGTCATAATATATGTGCATCTTCAGGGTTGGTAGATATTGACAGTTTTCAAAGGAGTCACACCAATTTTCACTCCTGCCAGTAGTGTATGAAAGTTTCAGTTGTGCCACATCCTTGCCATTTTTTATCTTTTTAATTTCAGCCTTTCTGAGACTCACCTCCAGTGCTTTTTTTTCTCTAAAGATAGTAGGAAAGCTACATGTTTTCCATATGACCTATGCATTAGTATTAACCAAACTGCACAACAAGCACATAGGTTGACGTCATTTCTAAGAAACAATGTAGTGTAGCAGACAGTGCCTAGACTCTGACTCGGAAGGCCTAGCCTTATGTTTGCTCACCAGCTAACTGCCTTGATACCATTAGGAAAGTCACCATAAGTCTTTACAAAGCCCCCACACAAGCCCTTGCTCATTCATCTGACCCTCACAGCAAACCGATGAAGGCAGGCAAGGGAGGAATTATTTTCAAGAGCTTGTATAACTTCCCAAGCAAGTAGCAAAGATAAAATTCAGGCCTATGTTCCGATTCCAGTCCAACGTCCTTTCACTGGTCTTATACTGACTCAATTCACTTATTCTTCATTTTAAGAAGGTCCTACATGCCGAAACCGGTTTGGCTCAGTGGATAGAGCCTGAGGACTGAAGGGTCCCAGGTTCAAGCAGGCAGACACAGCAGCAAGGCTGTGAGTCTCTCCTCTGGCCCCTGCTCACCCAGATGTCCTTCCTTGTCCCAATCCCCATCCCTTAGTGCATCCCTAGGGCAGTTTAGGATCGAGCTAAGAGCCTCTTGATAAATAATAAATAGGACACAATGAGAAGGAGAAAAGCCCGAAGAGATTCATAGGAGACAGAAGAGAAACACCCAAGCCAAATTCACACTAAAATAGCTCCCAGTCCTCTGTGTCTCTGGGGACTTGTAATGAAGGAGAAAGACCCTTCACACATGTGGGCAGGCAATGTATTCTTGTTGCTAGAAGGTTTTCCAGATGCCCCATAACCGAGCGGCTTTAATTGCTCCAGCAATGCAAATGAACGGACAAGGTTGTAGGGCTGAAGCCCCTTCTGCTGCTGAGGTGATATTTTCAAAGTGCAGATCCCAGAGGAGCAGCAATGACCTCACCTGGAAACTTGTTACAATTCAGGTTCTCAGGCCAGGAACTCGGGTGCGGGGCTGGAACCGCCTTCCAGGGGAGCCTGCTGCACACCCAGGCTGAGGCCTGCTGTGCTAATTGAAAGCAAATAGGAGATGGGGTGGAGGCTGACTCAGGAGGGGGAATGTCCCCTCTGGCACACTACCACAGGCATCACTGCCTCAGACTTCCCTGTATTTCAGAAGAGCTGAAGGAAGATTGATGTCAGCTTGCTCTGTGCTTATGTCCTTGAGTCCCTTCATTGACAAAAAAAAAGAAAAAGAAAAAAAAAAGAAAAAGAAAAAAAAAAGAAGCCAGGCTGAAACCAGTTTGGCTCAGTGGATAGAGTATCGGCTTGCAGACTGAAGGGTCCCAGGTTTGATTCTGGTCAAGAACATGTACCTTGGTTGTGGGCACATCCCCAGCAGGGAGTATGCAGGAGGCAGCTGATCGATATTTCTTTCTCATCGATGTTTTTAACTCTCTATCTTGTAAAAAATCAATAAAATAAATTAAAAAGGGGTGGGGGGGGGGCAGGAATTAGGCAGAGCCTTGAGAATAGGGCTCTAAAAGCAAACAAATGCCCCTGCCTGCCTGCCCTTCTTCCTCCCAGTACCTCTGGAAACACCAGAATGAACGTCACAGCCCTACACACCCTCCAGGGCCTCACAATGGAGAGGAGGGAAGATTAGCAGTGAAGGGACCAAAATGTGTTGATTGTAAGTATTTCAGTGTTTACATTCGCCTCCACCTGTGAAGGGAAATCCTGCACTGCCACTGTGGTTACCCTGTCCCACCCATTAAAGAGAGAAAACTCTCACTTTTGCTGGTGGAGGGACTATATCCATGAGCACATGAAAGGAATAGAGAAGAGAAGGAAGAAAGAAGCAGAAAGCCCTTGCACATTACGTGTGCTGAGATTTGAGGTTTGGGGCAGAGAGAGGCGTTGAGAGGAGCAGTGAGATGTAAGGAAATGGGAGGGGAGGGAAAGGGAGTTTTGCCAAACACTGGGGGAGATTGTAATGAGCATCTTTGGTGTCCCCAGGCCATGTAAGTAATGGGTTTTCGTTGCTTTTTAATTTGAATTTAATTACTTTAAAATTTTCATTTTGATTGTTAATCCTTAGATATAGCTATGTTCCAAAATTGGATCTGGTTCATCCCTAGTTACTTCAGGGTTACGTTGCGCTCAGATGATCACAGCGCCACTGCAGAGCTTCAGGCACAGCACGCTGGGCACAAGGCACTCTCCCCATCCAGATAGCGAGGCTTCTCCACAGAGAAGACCTCGACACTGGGCACGAATATTGTGAATGACGAGGAGCACAGCCCTGACCTTTTTGGACAGGTAGTATTGGCCTTGACTTCAGGAAGAATTTATGACTATCCAGCAGAGCATTCCTGACTTCCTCGAACAAATGTTCAATAGAGTCCTTCTTCTTATCCCTTGCCATGCCTCTTAAGAATACTAACTCTCATCTAGAAATCTGGTCTCCCACTCCCTCTCTCTGGGTCTTTGGAAAATCACTGTGTCCCATCAGCACTCCAATTCTCCTTTACTAAGAGCTGGGCCAGGTTTAAAAGACAACTGAGAATCGAAACTGGTTTGGCTCAGTGGATAGAGCGACAGCCTACAGACTGAAAGGTCCCAGGTTCGATTCCGGTCAAGGGCATGTACCTTGGTTGCAGGCACATCCCCAGTAGGCGGTGTGCAAGAGGCAGCTGATCTATGTCTCTCTCATCACTGTTTCTAACTCTCTCTCTCTCTTCCTCTTTGTAAAAAAAAAAATCAATAAAATATATTTTTTAAAGAAATAAATAAATAAAAGACAACTGAGAGCCAAATAATATGTCGTTCCCACTTTACAGGTGAGGAAACTGAGGCTCACCTGGTATGTGATGAAGCCAGATTGAACCCAGACAGAACATGTACCAAAGTCTGTTCTCTTATCCATAATCCCTAACTGACCCCCCCCCAGCCGAATCACACACTGTCCTGTTCTCTGTCCCCTACATGATAATGACATTCCTAAGTGAAGAGGTTTCTTTGTGTAAGTCCTCACCCCCAGCACAGTGCCTAGTATATACCTAGTATATACCAGCACAGAGTACCTGGTATATGAGAAATGTCAGTCTCATGTTTAATTAAAGGAAACAGCCCTTCTGTGTCAAGGAAGCCCGGCCCGAAGTGAGATCTGGTCTTCCCACCCCATATGAAGTATAATGTGAGGAATGGCACACGGAGTATAATGTGAGGAATGGCTGATGTCTCCAAACATCAGCTAGTAGTCCACCATTAACCCTTCATTATTTATGTCTAAAAGCAGGGTTTTCTTTGGGGAGTTATTAGCACAAAACAGTGCTCAGGAATATGCATACCGAAGCCAAGTCCCTTTGGTCCTAATGCCAGTTTAGCCATGTCTTTGTCGTGTGGTCTTAGCTAAGTGAGTCAACCTCTCCACGCCTCGGGTTTCCTTATTGGTAAACTAGGGATAATAATATCTGCTTAGTAGAGTTATGGAGATTGAACGCATTAGAGTTTGTAAAGTGCTTAGAATGGTCCCCGCACACAACACTAGGTGTGAGCTGAACACATAAATCAGGCCGGGATTTGATGGAAACCAGCGCATCAGAATGGGCTTCCTGTGAGTAGATGAAAGGGAGGGTAGGCCCCAGAGGAGGGGCAGAAGTGGTCTGGAACTAAAAGCTTGCCACCTTCAGAATGTAGCCAAGGCTGCCCGGACTGCTTAAGCTCTTGGGAAGGTCCCAGCACAGGAAGGTCCCCTTCTGTCAGAAGCCCCCTGAAACCAGGCAGGAGAGGCAGGTGGGAGAGGGAAGCAGCCCCACAGATGCTGGGCACAGAGGCGCCAGGAGCATCCTGGGCCCTCTCTGTGGGTCTGGTCTCCTATACCCAGCAGCCCTGGAGAGACACCAAGAGAAGCTCCCGGTCCCTAATCTGACCCCAAGGTTCCCGCTCCCCCTACTGAACCCTGAGGCCTGTTCCACATAGCTCACTCATTCCTCTCCAACTCAGGCTCAAATATGATCCCAAACTTTAGAGTCGTCTAGACTTGGGTAAAATTCCAGCTCTGCAACAGATTATTGACCTTGAGTCAGTAACTACCTTCTCGGGGTCTCAGTTTCTGCAACTTTAGAAGAGGGGTGGGGTAATAAAGTCCACCTCCAAGGGTTTTTGAGAAAACTAAATGAAATAGCAAAGGTAAATTCTGGGGCATGGAACCTGGAGCATCACAGAAGCTGTGTGATGATTGAATGAACGAATGAACAATCACACAGACTAGAGTCTCAGACTCACAGGGCTCATGGTCCCCACTGTTCCATTTAGAGAGGAGACCCTAGCAGTGGGTCACTTCTTCCCCTTTCAACCTAGCCAAGGCCCTTCCCAGAGCCCAGGGCTATTTACACCTAACTGATGGGAGGATGGAATAGCTTCACCACCCAAGAGCACTTAGGAGGAGTTGATGCGGAATGATTTGGAGTTTCAAGCTCTGTTCCTGAAAGATCGGGAAAGACAACGCCTAGATGAGTCCCCACGCTTTGTTAAGTCTGGAAGTCACACCAAGTAAAAACTGGAGATTGAAGGGGACAGTCTTTCTTCCTTTCTCTTTTCTAAACCCTCCAGCATCATTCAGTTTTTGCATTTGCAGATTAAACCACCATCTTTCCAGCTTCCCACAGGCCCCGGCTGACACCGGGTGGGCCAGTGATTCGCTCACCAAGGGAATCTGATGTTCCCAAAGGGGAAAAAAAGGCGTGTGATTTACATGGCTTAATATACTCATTAAAGGTTTAATTGGAGTCACTTTGCCACTGATCCTCCAACAGCCCCTTTTCTCCCCCATTTAATTAACATAGTAACCTTTAGCTTCACAACTAATAAAGAAAGCCAAGTATAAAAGAGGGAGCTCTATCCACTCCCCTGCCCTGACCCTAGCGGGCAGTTTATAATCCCAGTGGGACTCATGGGTTCTCGCGGGTTCCTGTCTTCAGTTTGGAGTATTAACATCCTCAGAAAAAAAGAGTCAGAGTCAGCCAGGCCCAGGATCAATTCCTAGCTCTGTCATTCACTAGTTGTGACTTGGGGCAAGATATTTAATCTCTTTAGCCTTAGTTTTCTTATCTGTAAAATAGGCATGATAATTAAATGGATAATTCATAGGGTGGTTGTGAGGTTCAAAAAAATGTAACATTTGTAGGGAACTTGTCACAGTTTCTAGTGTGTGGTAAGCATCCAACAAAGTTTTGCAGTTTGCTCTTACCATTAATGTCACAACTGGAATATAATAATTTTGGGGGTGGCAGGAACTGGACTGCCATGGGACTTCACAAACAATGATACATTGACATTTTGCCTTATAGAGTCACCAAGTTTCTGGGAAACCACATAAGTATTTCTAGCAGAAATTATTTGGAGTGACTGCACACAATGACTTATCCATACCTAATCAAGGTTCAGAATACTGTAGTTGCTTGCCATGGTCTCATTTGGTGGCTATCCCTCTCCCAACCTCCCCACTTCCTGCCCTTTCCCTGCCTGCCTTGCAACATGAAATATAATTAATGCGGTCCAATTACCTAAGCCAAAAAATAAATAAAGCTTCAAGGGTGTGTTGGATTTCCACACGAATCCACCGCTAGGAAGATGATGCATTCCATGTGCATGCATCTGCATCCCAAAAGCCATTTGCGATGGGGCCGCTCAGTGGGTACCAGGGTTAGTTAAAGCTCGCTTCATTACAGTGGCATCGGACAGATGGGAGCTGACAGTGCTGGGCTGTTTTCATAGGGAAATGTGCACCACGTCCCAGGTCAGCAGGGTGATAAATGGGCTTGCCGACAATTTGCTGGGAGAGTGCATCTTGGGAGACTCCTGAGGTCATGAGATGTCTGCTGTTAAGCTACACAATTTTCTTTACTTATCAGCCTCAACCACATCGCAGACACATATTTGAACAATGAAACAAAGGAGGACATGCATTATCCAGGCCCCAGGCGGAGCAGGAGGGGCACTAAGCCAGCCAGTGCTGATTGGACAAAGCCCGGGCCGCACAGAAGGCCCCATTCGGAAGGGAGGGAAGGAAGGCTTCATTTTTAAAGTGGCAAGTTGAAAGGGGGGGCACACGGGGCCTCTGGGTGGGTGTGGCATTCTCTACAGAGTCCAGTTTCTGAGGACTGAGGTCATCCACCACCTCTACAGCCTCAGCAGCTAGCTCCATCCTCCATACCACAGCCCCAGGGGTCTCTCCAGAATGCAAATTTGATGTGTACCAACATCCATGGCTCCCCATTGTTCACAAGAAAAAAACCAAACTCCTTAGCATGAGTACAAACCCATGTTGTGGACCTTGCTTATCCCACTTAACTACTCTCCCACAATCCCTTTGTCCTATTCCACACTCCCCCCACACTTCATTCATTCAGAAGCTGGCAGGCCTTTGCACACACCATCCTCTATTTGGCAGCACTCTCTTCTCCACTCTTTTGTCGGGCTAACTCCTAATCGTCCTTTTTGTCTCAGCGAAAACTGGCCTCCTCCATGAAGTCTTCCCTGAGCATCACTAAATTGGGACTCAATGCTCCTTGTCAGCCACTTACAGCCCAGCCCTGTTCAGCTGTATAGTTGATGCCTCATTCCTTGTTTGTAGACTATAAGGTCCACGGGGGCAGGGTCTTCCTCATTAGTGATATTTACAGTACCATGAGCCACGCCTGACACAGGATAGATGCTCAAAAACTATAAAATGAGGAGCAAATATGCAGAGAAAGAACCTTCACACCAGCTAAGGCAGCAGTCCTAAGTGGGCCATACATCCAGCCAAGATCAGGTCAGGACCCATCTCCTCCCTGCAACCTCTCTCCAAATTAGTCTCCACCTGACGCTGAAAGATGGAGATCAAATGAGTTAACAAAGTTGAAAACCATATAGGACACCAGAAACAAAATCCCCAAATAGGGGAGCAGAGGTGGGCAGAGTTGTTGTGAGAAGCAGAAGTTTGGGGCCAGAGAGATGAGAGAAGGGTTCCAGAGACTCAGAAGCAGAGAGGGAAAGAGGTGACTCCAAGGAATTTCCTAAGACAGTCATGAGCACATGCTGCTGCGTTTACGTGTGTGTTTAAAGGCCAGGAACAAATCAGACCCTCTTGCTACAGGGTGGTCAGGCAGTGAGGCACCAAAGAGTCCTAGAGAAAAATAAGCTTGGTTAGTTGCAAACAAAAACAAAAAGAAAAGGCTGAGTGAGGGAAAATAGGAGGCAATGTCTGGGAATGGATAGCTCCAGAGGGAAGTGTCAGAGCGTCTGAGTAGGCTAGCTGGGAGAGAGCTCTGTGGCCTCCATTCTGTCTGTTCTGTGACTTTAGGCAAGTGGCTTGCTGTCTCTGTGTTCTTTTATTCTTCTGGAAAATATTCCCTCTATGGTTTATTTTGCACTTTGTCATTCTTCTGGTTTCTTTCCTCATTTAACCTCACCACACCTTATTAGCTAGGCCAGTGGTCGGCAAACTCATTAGTCAACAGAGCCAAATATCAAGAGTACAATGATTGAAATTTCTTTTGAGAGCCAAATTTTTTAAATTTAAACTTCTTCTAATGCCACTTCTTCAAAATAGACTCGCCCAGGCTGAGGTATTTTGTGGAAGAGTCACACTCAAGGGGCCAACGAGCTGCATGTAGCTCATGAGCAGCGGTTTGCCGACCAATGAGCTAGGCCCCTCATTTAGCAGATGAGGAAGCCAAGGATCAGAAAAATAGAGTCACTTGTCCAAGCTCATTAGCTAGTGGGCAGCCATGCTCAGACTCAAATCTGCTGAGTCCAAGTCCAGCACCCCCCAAACCCAGCAGCTGCCAGGTGGCCCTGGCTTCCCCCAACTGTGAAGTGACAACACAGAAGCCAAGCCAGCTTGGCAAACCACCAGACGTTGGCAAAATGTGTTCCACCTCTGCCTACCTACCAGGCTCCCAATCCCTATTTCCTGCTATTTGCTCTTTATACCCCCAATGCCATGCTTCTCTTACTCTGTCTCAGTGGCCCTGCCTTGTCTACTCAATAAGCAATCTATACCAGGGCAACTATGGGTGGTAACAACATCATATGACATTCCTCCTTGATAGCCCTTTGCGTTTCTACAGGGCTCTTTTTTGAGACCCAATGCTTCACCCAAAAACCTAATAAAAATATAGAAAATGGGAACCGCCACTGTTTCTCTCCCCTCACCACCACCACCCCTGCTCTGTGCTGGGCACATGCACAGATGCTACAATGCAAGTACTGCAATCCCACTTTCCAGATGAGGGGACAGGGGCCTAGAAGGACTTAACCACTCCCCCAAAGCCACAGCTAGGAAGTAGCAGACTAAAGCTTCCAACCTAGGCCTGGCTTATTCCATTGTGTCAAGCTGTTTCCCAGCACCTTGTGTGTATACGCTTTGCTGGTGGTGGGCAGCGGGAGGGGTTTGTGAGATAAACAAACCTTTGGCCGCCTTCCCATCACTCCTCCGTGTGGGGTAAAGGCAGCCCTGACTGCAGAAAGAGCTCCTGCACTTCAGTGAGGAAGGAATCATTTGTCACAGAGGGAGGGACCAAGACCCAGGTGGGAAAGCAAAAAGGGAGGCAGTCGGTCCAATGTCAGAATGTGAGTGAAAAACTATCAATATCCTGGCAGGCACCTCGCAAACATCTGCTTCCCTGTTTGTTTGGCGGGGGCGGGGTGGGTGGGGGGCGGTGCTGGTGTTTCTCTTCTGAATCATGAACCTTCAGAGGCTCAGGATTCTGGGTTCTTTTGGGACAGTAATTACCAACTCCTGTCTCCCAGGGACAAGAGACAAAATGTCTAGGATGGACCAGTCCGCTGCCTTTGCCTCAGTCCTCGGTCCACCTTCCTCCTAGTCTTGTGTAACTGGAACTCCCCGTGGACCGTGCAGAGGGAGGAGAGAAGGCAGGCGCTCAGCAATGAGGTTTTGATACCAGCCAGACAGCACTTCCAAATTAAAACTTTTTCAAAAAGGATAGGAAAAAAAGGCATTTTACCCTCTGTTCTTCTACTCCCTGCTGAATAGGAGTGTGGGTTTAAAATTTAGTCATGAATTCATTGGAAGGAGATAAATCATGGAGTAAATGTTGAAAGTGCAAAATCACTGAGCTCTAGGGTTGTGATCACTCAACTTAGCATAAAAATTAAGAGCTAGTGTTTTCCTAGAGCAGAGACAAAGGCACATTTAAATTTTTTTAAATGACAGATGCCATTAATTTTTTTTAAAAAAATAATCTGATTTGCAATGCAGTATACAATATAAAAATGTCTCACTGCTCTGAGCCCAGGCTTAGAGCTGCAGACTCTGTATCTATGCAAGTATCACAAAGGGCTGGAAGCTGCTTCCTCACCACTGGCCTCACGGGCCTAGAGGCAACTGCATTCTGGTCTTTCCCTCTCACAACTCAGGGTGGGAGTTCAGGGAGTCACCTAGGTGAGAGGAGAGAGACCTGGGCTTGGTAGGAGGGGGCAGAGCTAATTGCATCCGCCCATATCTGTCTCCTTCACTACAGGCAAGTTCCTTCCCTTCCATGGGCCTCACCATTGCCTCACTTGGAATGAGCATTGCCTCTTGAATTGAATTGTGAGTGGGAAAGATCAGAATTTATATATATATATATATATATATATATATATATATATAGAGAGAGAGAGAGAGAGAGAGAGAGAGAGAGAGAGAGAGAGAGAGAGATTCCATAAATGTTTGCTGAATTAGCAAATACATGATAAGAGCTGGCATCTATTGAGCATTTACTATTTGCTTGTCACTGTTCCAAGCACTTTGCAGAGATTAACTCCTCATCCTTTTAACAGCCTTATAAGATAGGTGCTAGTAAAAAAAATAATAATAATAAAAAAAATAAAAATAAAAAATAAAAAACACACCCATATTTCAGATAGGTAAGCCGAGGCACAGAGAGGTTAGATAAGTTGCCCCAAATCCATACATTATAAGTAGCTGAAGCCAGTTCTGGAGTCTGGGCTGTTAACCACCTACTATTGCTTTAGTAATAAGTGAAATGGTGGGGGGGGGAGGTGGCATAAAAATTGAACCTTAAATGACATCCTTTTTCTCTACTTTACTCCCTTCTCTTTACATTCGCTCTGTTAGTCTTACTCTATCCTGTCTATGAATATAAGCACTCATACACTCAAATAACACATACTAGTTCTTAATGAGAACTTACAATGTGCCAGGAGCAGGGCTAAGGGATGAAGAGAAATCCGTAAGTGATGCACTTGTAGGACTTTATCTAGGAAGGAGACTTAATCACATGAGTTTACTTGGACAATGAATAAGGCCTATTCCTTCAACCATGCAGTTATCCAATAAATGTCTTTTGCTGCTTACTATGTGCCAGGAGCTGTTCTAGGTTTTGAAGATGAAGCAGTAAGTATCTTTGACACTCAAATAGACAAGAAATAGATAAGCAAACAAATAAACAGGGAAGATAATTTCAAAGTTACATTATAGACATAATGAAGGGGGCGGCGGGAATAGACTGAGATGGAAACCTACAAAGATCTAGGAACGCATATTGCCAGGGACCTTGACGTAGGCACACAAAGATAGAAACCAATACTTATAAGTGCTTACTGTTTTCAAGCTTTAAGCTCTGAGTATATCAGCTCATTTATTATTCCCAACAAGTCTGTGGAGTTGGGTGCTATTGCTATCTTCATTTTAAACATGAGGAAATTTTGGACACAGAAAGATAAATAATTGCTCAAGTCAAAACACTAATAAATTGCAAACCTAGGATATGAACCAAGGCAGTCTTGCTTCTGAGTCTACACTCCTCAATGCCAAGCTAACCCTGCTCCACCCTCTATAGAGGTGGTGTTGGCATGAGGTACCAGGACCTATGAGACTTGGAGAGTCTTTGGGCTGTGGCATTCTGGAGGGAAAAACAAGATTGCTGGCCTAGAGCAGAGCCCACAGCCTTATGCAGGGGGTGAAGGACCCTGGGAAATCACATGACAAATTTTGTGTGCATGTGAATATGACGATGTTTCTTCAGGATGTCACCAGACGAGATTTTCAATGTGGTTTGTGGCCACTAAGAAGTACAGTAAGTCATTCCTTCTCATCATGTAATGTTCCAGGAGCTCCACCAGGTAGTACTTTCGGGTAGAGTATGCCATGCCCGTTCATGGAACCCAAAATAGGTGATTCCTGTTTAAGAAGGAATCACCCTCTGATTCCATCTTAAAAAGGTCTCCCTGCATCTCCTGGATTGCCCTCGATTCCTTTGATTTGTGATCACTCTCCCTCCAACTGCTTCGTTCTGTACATTGAGGACTCAGATACAACCCTTCCCAGCCCTAAAATCATTAAGGCCAAATAAACCTGAGCTGCACAGTTGTGATTTCATAAATGTGTCCAGTAAATCCGACAGTGAAACATTTTATTAGGTGGGAAATGCCATACATAAGTTATTTATTTGCCCATTAAAATGGGAATAAAACAACTTCATTGTACAACAGTGTAGTATGATGCCGTGGCTGTCGACTCATGGCTGGTCCGTGGGGTTTGATTTTGTCTTTATATTTTACATTTATATCCCAAAGAAAAATAAATCCAGCCACTCGGTGCTCAGGTCTTAAGTCACTTAACATTATAAGCATCTTTCAATAATGCATTAACATATAAAATATATTCTCAAAGACAAACAGAGAGAATTAATATTTAATGGGCTACAACCCACAAATGTCTTTAGAAGCATTGATTGCTTCCTAAATCCATTAAGTTCTATTTTTGATCTCCAATGGCTGGAGTCAGTCTGCTCTGTGGTAGGGGTTATTTTGGCAGCACAATCATCTGGAGATGGCCAACATTTTGACGACCTTCAGCCTTTGACACTGAATGCTAAATAAGCTCTAATAAGAAGACACAGCTCCTGGCACATCCCTGCCTGTTGTCATGGTTATAGATTAGCTGTTCAGAAGAGATGCTCTTGTGTGATGAAGCCTGATTAATCAGGCATCAGGCTAATCCAACTAACCCACCAAAAGGTCAGGTTGGAGCTATTTTCTATCAAGATGACAATAACAAATACAATAGTAGCAGCTATCATTTATGCAACAGAGAAGGTTCATCCTGCCCAACCCTAGGGGGCGCCATTCACATCATAGGGCTGGAAGGTGACAGTAAAGTGTCCTGAGAAAGGGATATCTTCTTCTTCTTCTTCTTTTTTTTAATCCATCTCTCACAAAGGCACTATATAAGCTAATGACAGCCTCAACCTCCAATGAGCTGCGAGTTAGGAATCATTTATCCCCATTCTATGTTTGGGAAAAGGGATTTAGGCAGCTTACTGACTGACCTACAGCCACACAGTTAGCCTGGATCAATGCTGAGATTCTAACCAATCCATCTGGCTTTAGATCCTGTGTTGTTTCCCCTGCACTGCCCTGGGTGACATACAAGCTGGCTGGTAAAAGGGGCCAATGTGATTCCCGGAGGTTGAAGAAAGATACCAGCTGTAACCAATGGGAAAGCCAAAACATTGCTTCCTGGCCACCCAGATAGAACCTTTGGAGCTAGTCAAACCCTTCCCCAGGGCTCCACCTGGAACATGACAAGGAGATCTCCAGTTCTTTGATGAAGACAAGTCATTCCCCTCTTTCTTGTGATTCCCTACAACCCATGGTCTATTACATGCTCCAAAGCTCTTACTGAATGAAACTCTGGCTTTTGGGGTTTGTTTTACTATGAGAGGTCTCCCATAGCCCCTTCGCCTCCTTCAGAGAACCCAGTGTTCCATATTGTGAATGTCTATGACATCTCAACACCACATAGGACTGCGAGTGCCTGGAGACAGTACTTCTGTACTCTGCCCAGCATGGCTGCTATTGATTTTCTATTGAATTAATTAATTACTTAATTAATTCAAAGTTAACTGGATTTTCATTCAACTCTCTCACCTATGGACAAGGCAGAACAAACATAGAGATGCCACAAGTCCACACTTTGTCACTCTGTCCATCTCTGGGCTCAGCCCAGATCACAGATCATCTGGAAGCCTTCTTTCTCCCCTTATACCACAGAACTCTCAAGCATGCTCTAATGTAAGCGACCTGAGATGGAAGAAGAGAGAATGGCAAGAAACCTCAATTTTCTAACGTCAATCACTCTTGCTTCTCTTCCTACCTCACTGGATGTCCCTCCTTTATCTTTCTCCAATGCTCCTCATTTTCCTGACATCTTAACGTTGGAGTGCGTGCCCTACAGATCAGACCTCGCATCTCTTTTCCTTCTGTACTTATTCCCAGTGACATGGTTTTAAATACCATTTATACTCTCATGACTTCCAAACCTATGTATGAGGACTGGACTTCTCTGAACCCCACACTCACATTCAACCACCTCCATGTGGGGGCCTAACAGGCAGCTCACCCTTAGTGCATCCAAACCCAACCTCCACATTTTCTCACACTTGCTTCTTCTCCTGCCTTCCCAGATTTATTAAATAGCAATTTCATGTTTCCACAGGCTCAAGTAAAAAACTTGAGAGTCTTCCTTAATGCCTCACTTTCTTTCATAATCTAGAACTCATCTGTCAGCAAACAGTGCTTTTTGAATATTCAAAATGTATCCAGAATTGAACGCTTTCTTCTGCCTCCATGGCTACAGTCATAATTTAAGTTGCCTCCTACACCTATAAGGATCAAGGTTATGACCTGCTAGCTGCTCTCCTCTACCCTCACCCCTTCCAGCCTTGTCCAACAGCGACATGAGTGAACCCTTTCGTATGTAAGCTGGATGTGGGCTCTCATCTGCTCAGAAACTTCTACTGGGTTTTCATTTCCCTCAGTGCAAAAACCAAAGTCCCCACACTTTCTGTTTAAAGATCGCCTACAAGGCCCCAAGCACCCATTCTTCAACCCTGACATCCAAGGGGGGGAGGGCGTTAGCTGCACAAACTAAAGATGCTTCTCCGTATCCCGGGGGCTGGGCCTTGGGCTTGTCTGGGTGCCTCGAGCAGCACTACCGTATATGGTAAAGGACAAGCTGACTTTGGAGTCAGACCTGGCTCCAGGCTCAGCTCTGCCACTGGCCTTGGGCATTTTAACCTCCCTCAGCCTCCGTTTCCTCACCATCAGTGGAGCTGATTACAGTGCCTACAGCTTAGGATGGATGAGAAAACCTACCCAGAGTGCTTGACCCAGGATCTGTCATCTTATCCCAGCAGCACATTGGCCATATATGTCCACCCTCCCAACCCCAAGGTTAGGAGACCCCAAGGGCAGGAACCTTGTCACATTCTTCTGTGACCCCATCCACACACATGGTGCCTGGCACAGAGCGAGCTGTCAGCAAAGAGTTTTTGAACTGCATGGAATTGAAAAACACCTGGCCTCACCTTTGGTCATACCCACAGAAATGACCATCCTGGCAATGCTAGGGCTGAAATAAAATGCCACTGACTATTTCTCCAGGTTGGGATCTGACCTCTGAAGGTAATGGGAAGTAATGCAGCAGAGAGAGGGAGTTTTGAGTATATTTTTTTTCTTGCAAAATTCATCACAGACACTCAGCCTCATTCACAAGGGAAAACAAAGCTGTATTTTGACTTCTAATTTATCTTCTTAATATCCACTTCCTCATGCCCTGGACCAGGGCCAACGAGTTTCCAAGATCACATTTCACCAGCGACCTTGAAAGTGTGATTCAACATTTCTTTTTGCAGTAATAAGATCTTTTAACCGAAAGTGACCATTTTATGAGGCTAATACATTACAAAAGAGCCAATAGACAAACTGAAGCTCAGGGTTATTAAAGCCCGGGGAGAAATCAGTGTGCTCTGCCCAGCATCCAGCTGCACCTGGAGTCACAGTGACCCAGGGTGCAGGATAGGTGTTTGCCAGGGGCTGAGGCTGTGTCCAAAAGCAATGCTCACCCACCAACTGTGAGCATGTCTGTGGGTTTCCAATCCTTCTCTCCTGATGCAGGCAGGCGGGCTGAGGCAGGCTGCTGCCCAAGAGGAGATTTGCATACAACTGAGAGAGGCAGGGTGCCTCTCAATCCCAAATGGTGAGTCTCACCAGAATCAAGGGGCTGGGCAGAACTGGGAGTCAAAGGGGATACTGGGGTTCAGTATCAGTAAGCAAGGGAAGGATCCCCCAGAAGGTTAGAGGATGAAGGCAGGGGTGTGAAGTTCAGGGACAAGAGAGCAGAGTGGTGAGTGGAGCTCAGAGGGGACTCAGAGGAATGACAAGCCAGAGCATGAGCAAGGCTCGCACCACAGCTTCACCTGGTGGCCGGAGCATAGTACATGGAAAAGCCAGCTGCATTTAAGGAAACAGAGACAGGCTGGTGGAAGGGGAAGCCAGTAGTGTCATCTCCCAGGCTTGCTTCTCCAAAAGCCAGCTTTGTTAACATCACGGAGGTTCTGGGACACCAATGATTCAGCCACCCCTCCCACACATCTCCAGATGGTGGGTGCTGAGCAGAGTCAGGGATAGAGCAGTATTGACAAAGTGAATACTGCCCAAGGACCCATATCCCTCTGCAGTCACTAGCCTTATCCCCATCATTACATCCCAGCCTGGGTATCAGAGCTGTACAAGCACAAGCTCAGCATATATAGTCCATTCTCCCACTTTACAGATGTGCAAACTGAGGCCAAGAGTGCCAATGTACCTTGTCCAGTAATATGGACAGTGAGTAGCTAGGCTGAGGCTAGTTCCTGTGTATTCTGACTTGTCATCCACTGATCTTTCTTAATGGCATATAATTCAGAGCCAATTTTGATTCAAGGTGAATTTTTCATCTAGTTTTATTACAAAATCACTACTTTTTCATTGCAAGAAATCCAAATTAAATATGCTCCCCACCCACCCACAGAAATAGGAGGCAAATTTGAGGGCAATTGCCCAAAACACACACACACACACACACACACACACACACACACACACACACACCCTTTCTTCAGAGAATCCAGTTCTCCCTACAACTTCCCTACCAAGTGGCCACTCAGTTTTGACTTGTGTACCCCCAGGACCAAGAAAGATCATTACCTCTGGAAGCATCCTGTCCCCTTTCCCTAGCTCTGGTGGTCAGAGAGTTCCTCCTTTAACTCATCAGGAACTTGTCGACCCAGAGTCCTGGTTTAACCTTCCTCACACCACAAATACGTCTGCTTCCTCTTTTTATGGGGGTCCTCGGGTGTCTAAGAACAATGTCTTTAGCCCTCCAAGCCTTCTCTTTGCCATGGCTCACTTGTCCCTCACAAACTTCACCAGAGCACCGAGCAAGAGAGAAACACACATTCATTACTCCCACCACACCTCCACATTCCCCATAAAATGAAGAAGCTGCTTCTAGTGAAGTCATGTGAGCCCACTTCAATAGAATCCAGTATCCCTAAGTCCAAATATAGCAGTCCATCCATTACCAAAGGATGATTTGCTTGGATGATTTGAATTCTTTCGGAAAGTGAAGACTCAGCTTAGAGAGCTCCAATGGAGTTTAAATACGTTTGCATCACACAGCATTCATTGCTACACAAGAGCTTGGATCCCACTCCAAACAGGAAATGCAGGCCCCATGCCTACCCCTTAACCTGATATTGGCCACATTCTCCTCATCAATGAGCATCTGAGAAGAGATGTAAAAAAAAATAAAAAGAGATGTGTGGCAGAGAGCAGAGGGCCAAAGTCAAAGTGGTAGCCTCCCCCCAGGTGAGATGCTTGGGAAAGAAGGGGCACACGCTTGCTTCTAGGGACCCTGCTGACTTCGTGGACATCACACGTGGCCATTGGTAAGGTGTGGACACCAGCAAAATGACAGCAATGGGGTGTTCTGAATGTCATGGTATCTCCTCACAGAAGAGGCCAGGTATAGACACCTTCATACGTTGCACATTAATAGTGGTACATTACACACCAACCGAATACAGACCCCACCGGTACCGGTCCTGGTCTCACATATGCCACGTGCCCCACTGTTGTGCCACGTGGTTGGAATACCTCCTCCACGCATGCTTGCTGTGTGATCTTGGGTCATAATGGCAGCTGCTCTGTCCAGCGCCCAGCACATAGAGCATGCTCAGGTGTTAGCCAGCGGTAGTAGCAGGCACTTAACAAGCACCAGTTGTTCTATTGATTGGAAGACACCCACCCTTCCCAGCACCCTCTGAGCTGCTGAGATCGGTTATTCCTGATTAACTATTATTGCTTATTAGGGATGTATTAGGGACATGCCAGGCGGGCCTCTGGGCACTTTACATGCATTATCCCAGCTAATCCTCACAAACCTCCAGATGTGGGCATTTTTACCCATTGTGCTGATGGGGACACTTTCAGTTCCTGCCTGAGGCCAACTCAAAATTCTCCCAAATTACAACTTTGTGGGGAACAGCAAAGCCGGGACCTGCCTGCTGGGGCTGAGACACCTGGGAAATGAGACTCAGTCCTGTCACAGGAGCACTCAGGGGTGGAGGGGCAGAAACAGAAATTGGGACCAAAAGGGAGAGAGGCAGGAAGAGGGACAGCATCAAGGACAGAGGCAGAAATGACAACCAGAGCAATCTGCGTGCTGGGTGTGCCTCCACACAACCTCCAGAAATCTGCAGCGGCTCATCCCTCTCCCTGAGGGCTCCCTCCTGCCCTGAACTCAGGGTGGTCCAGCAGTGGGACTTCTCTGGGGGCTCAGCCGCCTGCCCAGTGAGTCACAAGCTCCTTCACACCCCTGCAAACACAGTGCCTCTTGGACTGGACATGGGCAGATGCACCGCCTCCGAACAAAGAGAAGCTGAGAAAGCAGCACCTGCAGATCCAGGGCCTGAACCCTGTGGGTGTTCTCTGCAGACTGGACTCCACCTGAAGTGGTTGTGTCTGGATGGAGAATCCTCTCTCCTTCCCAAGCACCAGGAGGCCCTCCCTGGATTAATCTGCACTAACGAATGAGCCACTGCAGGGCGGGCGCTGTCCAAGGTAGCAGAGGCTGGGCTATCTGGGGGCTCTCTCCCTCTGAGTTCCAAGGGTCAGGAACGCCCCCCCCCCCCCCCTCAGATGCAGACAGGGACTGGCATCACACAGACATATGCACGGGCATCCCCTGGCAGTGTGTGCACTGGAACATGAACACACTCTTTCTCTTTGATCCCAAAGTGCAGCACCAGAAATTTCCAGGAACTGTGTGAACCCAAAGACGTAGCAGCTGCCTGTACCCCGAAGGTCATTGGAACCGGCTTGCTTTCCCATTTCATGGGCTGAAAAAGGCCTGCCTCTGACAAGTGGGGCTTAGCAGCTTCCTGCATTTCTGCATTTCCAAGGTTACTTACTGCTCAACACACGGCAAGTTGTATCAAGTTCCTTGCTACTGCTCTCAGATAAAGACAACTTGCAGGCCCAGGCAGGGCTTCCCTGCTGCCTCTCCACCTCCTAGCTCCAGGGCTCATTTCCAGCCACAGTGAGCCTTTTTTCAGGGCCTCATGCCTCCACTTTCTCTTGTTGCCGCTGGGCTTTTGCCCATGCTGCTCCCTCCGCCTGGCACACTCTTCCCTCCACTTTCACTCACTGACTCCTACTCCACCTGCATATTTCAGCTCAAGGAAGCCTTCTCTTACTTCCCCTTGGATGGATCTCTCATCCTACCCTCCAATGACATCATGACCCTGTCTGGATGTTCTGTTTCTGGGAGCCCCTGTGATTACTGATGTCACTCCTGCAGGCTTTAAAAATGTGAGGACAGGAGCCATGGAAGCTTACATTTGTCATGATATCCCCAGAGTCTAGCATAGATCCTGGAACAGGTAGGTGCCTCAGAAAATACTAAAGGAATGATTGAATGAGTGTCCAACAACCCTAACAGCCCTGGCAATAGTCGCTCCAAACAGTCAATTCTTGGGGGAATATGATTTTCTTTTTAAATCAAAGGTTTTCTTTCCCATTGTAACAGTAATATCTAAACCTTAAAGAAAACTGGAAAGAAAGGGGGAAATGCCCTCTTACCTAGGATCCAAAGTTGTCCCCAAGCAGTATATCATGAGGTGCCACTGAACAAAGCACCCAGCATGCTCAGAGGACTCAACTACTTTCCTGGCTGTGACGTGGTCAAGGGGATGGGGGACCACATAGGACAGTGTGTGGTTTAGAGACCCAGGATGTGTCCTTTGACCTTCCACTTCCCTTTCCCCAATTCACCAACCCCTGACCCCACCTCATAATGCAGGTCTTCCACATTGCTGCCTCTGAGAATGCTCAGGGTTCACAGGCCAAATGGAAACAAGCTCCTGATACAACAGTCTACATCAGTGATCTCCACCCTCTTCATCTCATGGCACACACGGACTAATCACTAAAATTCTGTGACATGACAAAAAATGTACCTTTTGCCATTCTGCAGATAAAAAAATAGGTATAATTTTGATTCATTTACACTGGATAGCTATTGCTGTGTTAGCTGCTGTCTTTTTTTTTCTTTTCTTTTCTTTTCTTTTTTTTTTTAATTTGAACTCTGAAGAGGTCAGTGCCCCTGACTAAATAGTCAGATATTGCATAGTTTAAAATCTTGAGGGACACTGGTTGAAAATCACTGATCTATATGAGTTTCTCTCACATTTTCATAAGTTAAATTTGACTT
The DNA here is from genome assembly GCF_014108245.1 of Pipistrellus kuhlii. Classification (NCBI taxonomy): domain Eukaryota; kingdom Metazoa; phylum Chordata; class Mammalia; order Chiroptera; family Vespertilionidae; genus Pipistrellus; species Pipistrellus kuhlii. The sequence goes on from NW_023425595.1 coordinate 20,701,771, forward strand.
TAAAAATAAACAACTTAAGTTATAAATTGTTTTGTTTTGTTTTTAACAGAAGTAAGACTATGGAACAAAATAGCTCTCGATTCAGAACATTTCAAATTTAAAACAAGAAAATTGCTATTGGGGGAGAAGGGAGGGATGGAAATAATAACTAGGCATATGGGTAGAGAAAAAGGAAGAAAATCCCAGTTAAAAGGTCTGTAGGTAGTGGTTCAAATTATATTAACTTCTTACTCAGGTTTTCATCTGCAAGAAGTAATCCTCATTTTAAGAAAGAGGAATACATTTCAATTTGAGCGCTGATATGATTCCATTGCAAAATTAAAACACATTTTGTCAGGATTTTTTTTTCCAAAGAACTTTTATTTTATTGACACATATAATCTCAGGCTACAGAGATAGCTTCTATTTTATAAGCCCTGTAAACAGACAAAGGGATCCACACCTTCCTCCCTAAATCAATGGAGCACATCGAGTGGAGTGGGATGCAATGTCTTAAAGCTACAGATCAGCCCAATTTTGTTAACCTCAGAAGTGAAGAACAGAAGAACAGAAGCTTCCAGAACAAGCCAGCAGAATTTAGATACCTCCACAGGTGCAAGACAGAGGCTGTCTGGAACCTTTATCCAAGGCTTTCTGGATGACCACCTGAGGAAGGTGAAATGGATGGTTTTACTTTGTCATTCCCACAGCTGGGTGCACAGGACAAAGCAGAATATTACAAGATCCACCTAATCAACCCCTAACATTCTGGGGCAGGGAAAGGATGACCTCAGCTACAAATGTTTTTGCTATAACAACTGGCACAGGCTACTTTACCATTGAACCATGCGCAAATGATGCTGAGGGATGTCCGTGCCATTCTCCAGCCTCTGCTGAAACCATGCAGAATCCCATAGGCAACAGTTCAAATCCCTGCTCTGGCACTCACTGGGAATCTGAGCAAGCCACTAACCTCCCAGAGTCTGTGTTTCTTCGAAGCACACCAGAAATATGACATACTTAGTAAGTATCAAGTATGCATTCGTGCCAGGAACCATGACTAGCTTTATTTCCAGATCACATTGAATCTTGAAGGGCTGAAAATTATTTCCCACTCTTCCCATCAAAAGCTAGTGTCTAATTTTCTTATCTTTTATTTAAGTCAGCCTTCCCAACTCAGTTCTAATGAATAGGATAGTGCAGAAGTGACTCGGAGTAAAATTTGAGGCCAGGTCATGAAAGGCAATACATCTTCCACTGGGTCCCCCTTCCCTATCTTCTCCCAATCAGGATGCTCCCCCTTGGATCCACCCACCGTGTGATGAGGAAGCCCAGTTCACATAGAGAGCTCACATGTCCGGCTAGACTCTCCCTGCTGGCTACCAGCACCAACTACCAGGTATGGGAGAAAGGGAGGGAGGGAGGGAGGGAAGGAGGGAGGGGGGAGGGAAGGAGAGAGGGAGGGAGGGAGGGAGGGAGGGAGGGAGGGAGTGAACCTTCAGGTGATTCCAGCTTCAAGTCTCCCTAGCTGACAGTGAATGAAGCAAAAAAAATCACCCACTGACCCTGTTCAAATTATAGATTTGTGAGCAAGATAAACATTGTCATTGCTTTATATCACTGTGTTTGGGTGGTTTGTTGTACAGCAATAGATTCCTGGGGGGGGGGGGGGGAGAGATCTTATTATATCCAATTACACATGAGAAAATTGAGGTGTGGAGAGATCTCTGCCTCAAAGAGTTAGCAATGGGCCCAGTCAGGACTTGAACCACCTGGCAAAGCTTATGCTCATAACCACTATCCCCACACCACCTTCACAGCCTGATTCTCCATCATCAACCCTAAGGCTTAAACAGAGAGGGTCTGATTCATCGTCAGTTATCAGAAAACACTAATCCAGACTCTCCATTCCCTGGGCATTCTGGTCAAGAGATTCATCCACTCCCTCCTTTGCTATGATTTATTTTCTTAGTTTCATTTAAGTATCATTTTCTCGGAGAAAGCAACTTAAACACATATCCAGGGGATGTGGTAATCAATTGTGGGTTGAGTTGCTGAGGATGGGGACATGGGGCAGGAACTCACATTTTATTAGCATCTTTTGTATGCACAGCACTCTGCTAAGTATGTGTCATTCATTATTCTAGACATATATATAGAATAGATAGAGAAGGAAAGCTACTGTTGAGATTGAACTCCAGTGTTCATTACAATGCACAGTATAAAATCCACCTCACTCACCAGTTCCTGCTCCTCCCCAACTGCCCCACATCCCACTTATCGAGTCAAAATCCCTATTGTTTTCTTACTTCAATGCCCATTAGCAACACTCAAATTCAAAACAATCCCTCCAACCCCCCCCCCCCCCCCCCACCACCACCACCACTGCCACCTCCACTATTTCTGCTACTTAAAGGTACAGGACTCTTTTCAGGACACACATTAACAGTGAATGTCTTGTTCACACCTATGTCCTCCTCAAAATTAAGAAGTCATTCTTAATGTCATTAAAAAGGTTTAAAATACTCGATCTCCTTTGAAATTTAGAGCATCCAAACTCACTAAAGTTTTTGTGTGTTTATTGTTTGTTAAAATAACTCAAGGATATTTTTTTCTATTGATTGCTATTGTTGTTTTAGAGAGAGTGGAAGAGACAGGGAAAGACAAAAAGAGAAACAAAGATGTGAGAGAGATACATCAATTGCTTGCCTTCTGTGCCCCCTGCACATGCTTGGATCGGGGCCAGGGATCCAGCCTGCAACCCAGGTATGTGCCCTTGCCAGAATCGAACCTGCAACCCTTGCAGGTCAACGCTTCAACCACTGAGTCAAACCAGCTAGAGCAAAAACTCAAGTATTAACTTGAGGAAAAGGAAGTCATATATGAGAACAATTCTTCTGCCAAAGGTGTGTGGACAGAACAAGTAGAAACCAAACTGAAGGCTTTGGGAACAGGTGACACTGCAGGCTGGTAAGAGACCAAGTGAAATACTGAGACAGAACTGACTAGGTCCTGAGCACAAGGCAGGGGACAAGGCAGAGGAGGCTTGGAAGGAACTGTGATGAGTAAGGTGTAGATGGGTGCCACCTTGGAAGCAAGTTGTAGTGAAGGTAACAGGCAAGGTGTAATCAGAGTGAGAGAGGGCTTGAAAGAAGGCAGAGGGTACAATGAATGCTAAAGAGCAGAGGCCTTGGGGTACAAGGAACCTGGTGAAGTGCCAGACCCACCATGTACTTGTACTGAGATGCTTGTGGACATCTCAGCTTCTTCATCCTTAAAAAGGGGAAGAAGACCAGAGCAACTCCTATGGCTTGAGTAATTGGAAGGGGAAATGTTATCACTCTACTCTTAAGAGGGGTAGGGTAGCTGAAACCGGTTTGGCTCAGTGGTGGAGCATCGGTCTGCGGACTGAGGGGTCTCGGGTTCGATTCCGGTCAAGGGCATGTGCCTTGGTTGTGGGCACATCTCCAGTGGGGGGGGGGGGGTGCAGAAGGCAGCTGATCGATGACTCTCTCTCATCAATGTTTCTAACTCTCTATCCCTCTCTCTTCCTCTCTGTAAAAAATCAATAAAATAAAATAAAAATGTTAAAAATAAAAAAAGAGGGGTAGGGTAGAGATTAACCAAAGAATTTATATGCATATATGCACAACCCATGGACAGACAATAATGAGATGAAGGCCTGGGGAGAGGGCAGGAGTGACGGGGTACAAGGGGTGAAGTGTAGTGACATCTGTAATACTTTCAACAATAAATAAAAATTTAAAATGAATAAATAAATTCATATTCTAATTCTGAAAAAAAGAACTACAATAATAACATCATTTTAAAAAAGATACTGCATTTAAAAACCGCACACATAGTTAACTGCACAGTAAATAGTGGCCATTCTTAACGTTCACCACACTTACTCCCACCACAGGGCCTCTTGTACATCTTTCTTCCTCCTCCCCACACCTTCCAGCTCCTTCTCTGCACGCAGGGTCCACTCCCTAGAGAGGCCTTTCCGCACCACATCCCAGCCCTCCCTACCGAGCCCTTGCCTTACTTCCCTTTCCTCCTTGCAGACCAAGCAGAGGTGTTGCTTGTTAGCTCCCAGTTATGAGACAATCCATCAGCCCATTCTCTTCACTCCCTGACCATTTGGTGTGATGTCTCACTCCTCACTTAACTGAAATGATATGATGTCTTTGTTTCACTGGATTATTGTTTCTGCCCAGGGCTTTATCGGTCTTGTTCACTCTGAATCCCCAGGGCTGGCACCCAGTAGGAGCTCAGCGAATGTTTGCAGAAGGATGGAATTCATGTGGATTATTTCTTTGCAGGCAGAAAGCAGGATGAGACATTGAAGCGAATCTTGGGAGTCACCTACTGAGGACTGAAAGTTGAGGCAGGGGGAAGTGAGCTCTTGGAAGCTCTGAAAACAGTAAAGCACCAAAGACTCAGGGCGGGATGTGAGCTCTTGACTTGAGAGACATGAAAACTTTGGGTCGACGACCATCCATCTTAAAAGGCCAGAGACGGGTTGGGGAAAGAGTCAGGAGGGCCATAGAAGAATCATCACAGCTTCAGGCCACCGGCTTCTACACAGCCAAGCCCAGAAGAAGGGATGACCACAAGGAGGACGCTGGAATGAACCCTAAGCCCCAGGAGGTTATCATTTAATTGGACTCCATATGTAAACTGTCCCACAAATTTATGAGTCTGGAATTGTTTCCTGGAAAGTTTGAATAAATGGTACAGATTACGAAACTCAGGCCAAAGGATAAAAGTATCACATGGGACCAGGGTTACTATGAAACAGATAGCAGCAGTTCTACTTCTGACCCTAGGCTTCAGTTTTTTTGGTCTGAGCAGCTCACAGTTGAGTGATGTAGGAACATGGCCAGACACTCACTACTCAGAGCTTAGACCTGTGGGCTGAGCAGGTGGCTTTCAGGAAGCTCAAGAGGTCAGCCTATCTATGCTACAAAACACAGGTGAGATGTTTGGAAAGAGCAAGCTTTGAAAACAGTAAGGCACCAAAGACTCAGTTCTGTAAACATCTTTAAAGCAACTACTGTGTGCCTGGCAGGCATTGCACTGCCCTATTCATGTACATTGTGGCACCTGACCCTTGCAACAGCTCTAAGAGGTGGCTGTCCTTGATCTTCATGGTCCAGATAAAGAACCCTGAGACTCAGAGAGGATGGAAAATCTGCTCAGCGTCACAAATCCGGTGGGTGGGAGAAAAAGCTTCAAATCTAGGCATTTTTTAGCCCAAATTCTGTGCCCTTTTTTGTATGTTGTTGCTGCAGCCTCTGAAATGCAAGACACTCTGTGAAAGCACATCATACTGCCAACATGCAACGTAACATGTGCAGGGAAGTGGTGAATGTGTTTATTTCCCCAGCTCCACAGGGCTAAAGGTCCTGTCTTAATAGCTTCTTCTCCCCAGGCCTTGAGCTCTGCCTTGTGCATAGTAGGTACTTATCTGATGTCGGTGGAATTGACTAGCCAGTGGGTTGACTGCTACCAGACAGCAGGCCGTGCCACTGTGCATCCTCTACTTGACCATGGATGAACAGTGTTATGAAATTTGCTTCCATCAATTGAGGAAGTAGACTGGTGGGTCCTATGGTAGCAAATCAAAATGTCAGACCAAAATCAAGCCTGTTTCATAGCGGAAAACTGAGGGCACAGTAGAGAGAGCACAGCTCTAGAATCAAAAGGACTGGAATTCACATTCCAGCTTCACAGCTAGTGCTCTGGCCTCAGAAGAGGTATTTAACCTTTCTGAACCTCAGATTCCTCACCTGTAAATGGGGATAATTCTGGATAGGGTTGTTGTTGAATTACAGCTAACAGATGTAAAGCCTGTGGCACATAGTAAGTGTTCAGTCAACTATGGCTAGTGTGCATTTTAGAGGTGATATCAATGGCAGAATGACAAGATTTTACAGATCCTATTTTGCCCAGTGTATCTCATTGCCAATGCTTAGTCCATCATGTCACTAGGAAAGTGGCCTTCTCCAAATCCACCAGCACCATCCACACCTCCTCAGACTTCCCCCAGCAGCAACACCCCCACTCATCTATAGCTCAATCTTTCTGTGCAGATCACATTACAGGAAGTTTGTGAAAGCTGATTCTCAGGTGGAATATATGTTACAAGGGTGTTTTAATACCTAGCAATTAAAATCTTCAGAATGAGAAAGACAATCAGCAAAATTTCAATGTCCCCAATGAGGTTCGACCTCCAGGAAGCCAGACTCAAGATATGGGATGTAATGCTGGGTTTTCCAGGAATTGGGAACAGCTAAGGAAGTTTGGCTTCTATGAGGTCTGCAGAGATGAGCACTGTGCTTACAGTGAGAGTCACACACGTCCCATTATCCTGAGAAATACCAACGTGCATCTTACAGTCTGCCATTTTATAAAGTATCCTATCCTATATAATAAAAGGATAATATGAAAATTGTCCCTAACAGCAGAATGACCAGAATGACCATTCAACCAGTCACTATGAGGCGCACTGACCATCTCTCTGTCCCTTTCCCTGGCCAGCAGGTTCTGATCGCCGGATAGCGAAGGGGGAACAGAGGGTGGGTGGCAGCAGGGAGCAGGGCTGGCTGCAGGCAGCAGAGGAAGATGGCCCTGATCAAAGGCCAGGCCTAAGGATCATACCCATACACAAATTTTGTGTACTGGGCCTCTAGTTCTAAAACATGCAAAATTTTATACTTCATCTCTAACATCTTTAGCCCCTTTTCCTTCCTTTCCAAAGTCTGAAGTTTCTGCCTTGCAGTTTCCAAGGTTTCACCTCCTGGATGCTGGCTATGCCTTTTGTCGCTGTCATTTATACACTTTTACACGTCTACCATGTGCATTCAAGCCCCCTGGGGATCTTGTTAAAATGCAGGTTCTGACTCAGGAGGCCTGGGAGGGGACTCTGCTGCTGGCCCAAGTGTGAGAGGCATGAGGAAACCAGCGGGTACCCGATGCCCAGCGTTCATCAGAAGGAGCCAATGTTAGCAGGTTTTTCCTCTCCACTGAGTTTTTCTTCTAAGAACGGAAACCTTAAATTAGGCTAGAATATTAAAGAACTCTATTTAAATCACATTACAGCAAAGAGCAAGATTTAAAGAAAATAAATGGCTTCTCTGCAGTTGTTAACTAGGAACCATTTTCAACCATCGGAACTGACATTGGCAAGGCTCCTGTTCTCTAGTCGCTGCCTCGGAACCCTCTGGGTCAAATTCCTCAATATCTACCCCCTGGTCCCTGGACAGCCAGCCCCGGTGCTTTCTGTGACCTCACAGCCTCACTCAATCCCCACCAGCTCCCCAATTCCCCCATCACTCCACCAAAGGAAAAAGATACTTTTCTATCTCACTCTGTTGGCAAGAGTGGAAAGAAAAAAATATCCCCCAGGAGGGCAGGCAGGCTTGAGAGACTCAGCAGCCTCCCTCCTGCACAACCCACCTCCCAGTTCACACTCCAGCCTTAGCCACAGGCAGTTTCTAAAACATTTCACGATGCTGGGTCCCCAGGACTTTCCACATGCAGTTCCTTCTCATTTAAATGCCTTCCACCCTGACCACCTCCCTTTCTTGATGCAGCCTGGCTCTCTCGTTCATCTCTGAATCTCAGCTCAGAAAGCACTCAGAGACCTTGGGTCTTAGCCAGCATGCTCCTCGTTACTCTTCTCCTTCACATGGCTAGCCTGAATCACAACTGGTTAAAACACATCAAACAGCCTGGCCATCATGGCTCAGTGGTTGAACTTCAACCTTTGGACCTGGAAGTCATGGTTCAATTCCCAGTCAGGGCACCTGCCCGGGTTGTGGGCTGGATCCCAGAGGAAGAGGAGAGCAGGGCAGGGACATTTGCTGATCAATGATTCTCTCTCATCATTGATGTTTCTAGTTCTCTTTCCTTCTCCCTTCCTCTCTGAAATCAATAAAAATATTTTTTAAAATGACAACACATTGAACAGGATAAGGAAGATTTTAAATTAGAAACAGGAAGTGTTTGTGTGTGAGGGGACAGGAGGCTCAGTACATAAGAGACTGAGAAAATAATTATCATTGAAAAATGTGCAATGGGCTGAAACCGGTTTGGCTCAGTGGTAGAACGTCGGTCTGCGGACTGAAAGGTCCCAGGTTAGATTCTGGTCAGGGACGTGTAAGTTGGTTGCGGGCACATCCCCAGTAGGGGGTGTGCAAGAGGCAGCTGGTCGGTGTTTCTCTCTCATCGACGTTTCTAGCTCTCTATCTCTCTCCCTTCCTTTCTGTAAAAAATCAATAAAAATATATTTTTAAAAAAAGAAAGAAAAGAAAAATGTGCAATGGGACAAAAATGGAGGATGAAGGGTGAGGTTCTCAACCTGGATCAGACAGTAACCACCTGTGGGGCCTTGGAAACCACCACCCTCCTACCCCTCACGCACCTCTGCCTACACTTCACCCAAAAGAAAGACCCACTGACCTTCCGGCGGAGGGGGTGGGGGAAAGGTCCACACACCTTCTCTTCTCTATTTGTCTTTATTATTACCCTCAGCTCTTCTCATACCTGATTCTCTTCCAGGAAATTATTTCTGAACACCATGCCCCTGCCTTTGCTTTTTTTACTCTTCACCAGTTGCCCTTCTGAGTCATGGAGATAATTATCTCCCACAAGCCCCAAACTATAAAACTCACTCACTTTAGTTTTTGCCAAGTCACATTTTCTCTCTGTCAGGCTAAGGTCGAAGTTGTGGACACATTTGCTAATGTTATACTATGGCTCACTGGAAACAGAAAAGTCCTTGGATCGAAATTATTCCAAAAGCTGTGCCATCTCAACCTTGAACTTGATAATACAGGCTCCCCACTGTCTCGGGTTGTCTCTGAGAATCTGTTCAAGTGTATCTTGTATCTCCATTGAGATTCAGATTCCACAGGCATTTGTTGGGAACCTATAATATACCAGGATTTTTAAAGCATGATTCATAAAATCAACCATCAGAGAGGTATTATTATATCCATTCCACCCAGGAGAATACAGAAACCCAGAAAATTGGCATAACTTGCCCAAGATCACATAGATAAGATATCACAGAGCAATAGTCCAACCCAGTCCCTTGCCTTCAAACCCAGAACTCTAATTATGAATTGACATTGGAGCTGCCATCCCACAGTACCTGATTCAATGTTGGGCACAAAAATATATTTGTTGAGTGGATTTAACTTGTGACTTACGGCTTAAGACTGTAGTCATTTAAAATAATTTTCTTATATTATTTTAAGAGATCAAAATGGCACTATATCTAAGAAGGAACTGAGAAAAAGTTTCAACAAATGGAACGAGATCATTATTAATACCAAGAACTCCCATGCATTTATTTCCAACAAACTTAAATACAGAGACAAAAGACAAAAGGGTGGAATATCTCCTTCCTGCTGAAGCCAGGCCCACATGTGAAAAAAAAAAAAATGACATGCAGGTGAAAGCACCTTGAGACTCTTACTTTAGGTGGGGAAAAACAAACATTTTTTTATTTGTCTGAATTATTTTGAAATTAGTTGTAAGATAAAACATGTGTCTGAGAATCAAGAAAATACAGTAAATAATGGTAGCCAAATAGTGGATGAATTGACAAAGCTTTATTTTGCAAACTGTCTACATGATCTTGGAAGGCACGAACTTTGTTTTAGCCACCATGAACTCTGAGTACATAATTGTTGGGTAAGTGCATGAAGGAATAAACAAATTTATCCAGAAATTGTTTTATCACATAAATCAAGCTATTTTGAACAGAATTTAACATGAACAGAAATTTAAACTGATTCCATAATACAATAGCAAGGAACTGAGATCCTAGTTCTCCACCTCCTTACCAACTATGGTAATTATCAGGCTTCTTTTATTTCACCCATTCTAATGGGTATGAAGTAATATTTCATTGTGGTTTCAAATTGCATTTTTTCTGATTTCTAATGATGTGGGACTTCTTTATATGTGCTTATTAGCCATTCTTCTATGTTCTTTTATGAAGAACTTGTTCAAGTCTTTTAGCCATTTTTTTGTTGAGTTGTCTTTTTTTTGTCTACTAGAGGCCCAATGCACAAATTTGTGCATGGCGGGGTGGATGTGTCCCTCAGCCCAGCCTGCACCCTCTTCAATCTGGGACCCCCTCGAGGGATGTCCCTCTCACAATCCAGGACTGCTGGCTCCCAACCACTCATCTGCCTGCCTGCCAGATTGTCCCTAACTACTTCTGCCTGCCAGCCTGATCACCCGCTAACTACTTCCCTGCCAGCTTGGTCACCCCTAAATACCCTCCCCTGCTGGCCTGGTCACACCTAATTGCCCTCCCCTGTATACGTGGTCACCTCTAACTACCCTCCCCTGCAGGCCTGATCCCCCACAACTGCCCTCCTCTACAGACCTGGTCCCCACAACAGTCCTCACCTGCAGGCCTGATTCCCCGTAACTGCCCTCCCTTGCTGGCCTGGTCCCTGCTAACTGCCCTCCCTTGCAGGTCTTTTTCCCTCCCAACTGCCCTCCCCTGCTAGCCATCTTGTGTATTGGAGTGATAGTCAATTTGCATATTACCTCTTTATTAGATAGGATTTGTAGGACATCTTTACATATTCTGGATGGAAGTCCCTTGCCAGATGAATGTACTCTGACTATTTCTCCCCAGTCCGTGGTTCACTAATTCTTGCAATAGCATGTCATTAACAAGCTTGAAACAAACTCATGTGTATCCATTACATCTCCAGCTCAGGGGGTAAGAAAGTCTGGGTGAGTGTACCAGCCAGAGAAGGCTGCTCCGTGTGCTTCCCTGTCAGATGCTTATATTAAGGCAAGGAGTCATCATTTTTCATCCTGTGATCCTCAGTCTGACCAGAGAAGCTCACAGTCATTGAGCATCTGGACAGCATCACAGTACACACGGACCCATGGAAGATGGGATTTGCAGAAAGAGAAATACTTTCTGGGACAAAGGGAGGGGTGCAGAGGTCCTTGTGCACAACAATACTCACAATATTAACCATCCACAACCAGTACCAACTAAACCACAAATGACAGCAAGACAATCCCATCTAGATATGTCCACAGATACCCTGTGTCAATTCATTTGTCTTTGTCTTTCATACTGTCCCAGTCAATATCTGCACAAGGTGATAAGGGATGTTCAATGTCACAACTAATGCAGCCAAGGCCAAAAAAAATAGTTTTTATAACTCAGGTTTTTCTCTTTGCCAAGGTAATGCCTATTTACTATAGAAAATCTAGAAAGTGCAGATAAGCACAGGAGAGAAAAAAAAATGAGAAATTCCACTCTCCAGAGATAAACATTTTAATATCTGAAGGTATATCCTTTCAGCCTTTTTTCGTGTGTGTGTGTGTGTGTGTGTGTGTGTGTGTGTGTGTGTGTATAGAGGGTATCCCCAAAATATGTATACATATTTTAACAGCGGACAGCTTGAGAAATCAAATGTAGTTTAATAAGCACTGCCTTTGTAATTATTCAAATTGTGTGTATACATTTTTGGGTTATGTGTGTGTGTGCACGCTCGCGTGCTTTTATTTCTATTGTTAAAAATGGTTCGTGGAATACATACTGTTTTGTAATGCGCTTTTCAATTTTTTACTCTGAATATGTTTTCATGTGATTGCATGGCCTTCTATTGCATAATGTGTAATGACTGGATGGTTCTCAATTGAATACATACACCACCGTTTAACCAATTTCCTACTGCTGAAAGTTTAGCTTGTTTCCAATTTTCCACTTAAATTACAACACTAGGATAAACATTTTAGTAGCTACATCTTTGCTCATCCAAGATTATTTTCTTAAAATACATTCCTAAAGGTGGAATTGCTGGGTTAATAACTTCACAAACACTGTAGGTTTGACACAGATTGGACACCTGCTCTCTCATTAAAATGATGCACCTTTTCACATTTATCCAGCATGGATGCAGCAGGCACTCTGCTGTTTCCAAACTTCACTCTCTCCGAGTCTATTTACTGTGGTAGAGAAGTAGCCTAAGGTACTTCTCAGGGCTTTTTAAAAGGCTCTATATCATTGGGGGTAGAGAGAGCTACTAGTATAACAATACTAATATCTCATTGGCTTAACCTGGTAAAGATGGCCTTTTGCTTGCATCAGAGTCCAGCAGGGGGCCGTTGAGAGGGTGCCCCATGTAGTCATTTAGGCTTGCAGGCCCCTTTCACCTGTGATCCTCCTTCAAGTACTCTAGGATCAGGGATGGGAGGGTTGGAGGGGGAGGGGAGGCAGGCTATAAGAGGCACACACGCCTTCAGTTCATATTCTGTTGGTTAGAATTCATTGACGTGGCCAAGCTTTGCGGCAAGAGCAACAGAACCTGCAGTGAGGCTGAGAGCCCAGGAAGACAGAGCACAGAGACTAGTGACCTCGGGAAGGGTCTGTTACAGGGTTGAAGGCAACTGGGTTTTCCAACTAACCCTCCCTCCGTTAACGAGAAAAAATCCACAAACCCCTCTCTCAGCCTAATATAGAAGTTTGGTGCAGATATTTTAGGGGCAAGCATTGTGTGTTCAGTCCCAGGTCTGCCCTCACACCATTTGTGTGTGTAATAACAGTAGCAACAGCTAAACAGTTACTGAGTGTTGGCTGCATATGAGGTGGTGTCCTAATTGATTAAACAATCAAGCTTTGGAGTCAGACTACCTAGGTTCAAATTCTGGCTCTGTCACTTCTAGCCTTGTGGCCTTGGGCAAGCCCCTTAACCTCCCTGTGCTTCAGTTTCCTTATCTGTAAAATGGGGCTAATAATAAAGCCCCCATTTAGGTGGTTATAAGGATTAAATGTGTAATACCTGTAAAAGCACCTAAAACAATGCCTGGCACAGAGCAAATCTCATCTAATGTTAGCTACTATTGTTGGGAAGTGGTGGCAGTATAGTGCTAAGTGCCTTGGAGATACTAGATTAGACTTCTGTAACTTGGGAGAGAAAAGGACTTATCTGAGTAAAGTTGTTAATGGGAAGCACAGCCCAGTCTCCAGCCAGAGAGAGCTGTTGGAGTGAGCTGTTTCATGAACAGAACGAAAGGCAGCCTCTGCTAGATGCCCCCAGGACTTCCAGTTCCTCAAGTCAGGAGTTCCAGTTCCTCAAGGTCGGCACAATCACCCTGCGCTGCTGTCAAAATCCCTGGCAACAATCCGGGGCTCCCATTCAGTGTGGGCCAGAGGAAAGGCATTGTATAACCAAGCCTCTTGCGCTCACCTCCATCCCATTGTACACCGAAAACATGGTGTCACAAGCACATTATTCCACTCGCCCTCCCCCCTCAGGCTCTGCTCAGCTTAAATTAAAAAGACACTGCCTTTCCCAGCCGCCTTTCTGAAATATTCTTCCTGCAGGGATTCCCGTGCACAAAGCAGCCCCCCTCCTCTCTTTCCCCCCCCCCCCCCCCCCCCCCCCGCCTCTCCTCACCGTGGAAGCCCAGGGGACTTCTCTTTCCCACAGCACACACACCAGGGGGCCAGGTCGGTGACAGGCCCCCCCGAGCAGACTGTAGATGAGTCCTGGCCAGCACCCAGCTGGCTGATGTCGGACACCCTGCACATAGCAGCCTTGATTCTCCCAAGTCTTTCTCAGTGTCTCCCCTCCTCTCAGTCTGCAGAAGCCCTGGCCGGGCCTCTAAAAGGAACCCTACAAGTTCTGTGTCCCAGTCACCTTTTCACACCTCTCTCTCTCTCTCTCTGGCCCCCAACCTCACTTGCATAGGCATCTTAGTTAAGAACATCTTCTGGAACCAAAGAGCCAAATGTCCAATGAGCCTGCGTTTGGTTTACTTATCCAGGTTGTCCTGTCCCTCTCCCCACCCCACACCCCACACACCAGCTTGCTTCAGAGCCCCAGCCTGCCCCCACCCTCACCCCATATCCCCTCCTTACTTCCAGCCCCCTGTTCCCTGGGCAGGAAGCTGGGTCGCTGTGAGCCACCCCTCCCTGCAGCCATCCAGGGCTTCCCCATCTTTCATGAACTGCTCTGCATGCTGGTCAGTAGGACACAGGCACACAACTTTTGAAAGTTCATCATCACCTGGACCTTATTTTTCCATCTACCTTTCATTTACTCACCTAAATATGAAATAGTTAAAATAAATCTTTGAATTAAATAGCTCCATTAATGGATGCCTCTGTCCAGTCATTAAGCTAGGTGTCAGGAAGACAAAATCTAGTAAATCATACTCAGGACTTCACAAAGCTCCTTGTCCAGGGAAGGAGACAAGGATATAGGCAATAATAAAATAAAGTCATGACTGTGACAATGGGGGTCAGCACAGAGGAGAGAAACTCCGGGGAAGGGGGGTTGTCAGCAAAGGCTTCCCAGATGAGGTGATGCCTCACTGAGCCTTAAAGGATGGGAGAATCCATTAGGCAAAGATAAGGGAATGCATCTGAGAGAGCAGGGGTAGAAGCAAAGAGGCAAGAAACAGCAGGAAACTATTACAATCCATTTAGAATCACAAGAGCTTATTATTCAAGATAAGAGACAGGGATGAACGAGGGGCAGGCAGCCTTACCTCATGGTTTTAGGGAGCCTACTCAGCTCATTTTGCCCCAACTTTCTGTTTTTAGCGCTGAAAGTCCCATATCCAAGGACCCCACCACCACCACCACCACCACCATCACCAATCCTGGGCAAAGCAGGGTGTTTGGCCACTGTGGTCTAGGAGCTCTTTGCCCAGCTAAGCAACTTGGACAACTGACAGGATCAGATTTGTATTTATAATTTATGCAGAAAACCCACTCCCACTGCTTCCACCTCTCAGACAGTGAGCACACTGGCCACGGGGTTCATAAAGCTCAGAGAACATTGACTACCAATGCTTTGCCATGAAAGGAAGGCCCTGCCACTTCCAAGTGGGCTGCTGCCTCAGAGGAGGTCGCGGAGATAACTGGAAGCAGCTCTCCCTCCAGCGCACACGCATGCCTCCTGTGCTTCCGAGCGGCCCAGCAAATCACAGAACTTGGAAATCCCACACATAGCTCAAGCATGCCATGCTTTTCCCAGGCAAGTGCAATTCCTAGGGGTGCCTTCCAGACCTTCAGAGCCACGGGCTGATAGACCTAATGCAAGGGAACAGCAGCAGCCTAAGGAGCGCCAATCTGGAGAGAACCCTACCGTCACAAGCCTGACAGACAGCAGCGTCGCCTCATTGTGCTCAGATCTCATTAAGGCCAAACAGATCGTTGCCAGAGTGGAGAGATGATGTACTCTATTATTTATCAGTTTTGTTTGTTTGCATAAAAAGACTCCACTAACATGGTTAATTGCAACTAATTCAACCACCAGGGGGTGAGGAGGATTCAACAAAAGGGATGTTTTGTGGAAGAGCCTAGAAGGTAAAAACCGCCGAGCACTATTTATCCCTTCTGCCACTGCAATGCCCGATATTAATTACATAATTTCTTGTGTGTCTATAATTGTAGGCACTACAGCTATCCATATTATTAGGGAAATTGTTTTTCAAAATGATCTGTTGGTGGTTCTCGGAAGAGCTTATTCAGTGCTTGGTGCTAGTGGGAGTTCAGAGGTACTTTCTGAGAAAGGCAGGTGAGCCCAGAACTATTGTACTGGATTCTGTGTGCAGAGGGCAAAGCAGTGAGGAGGATGCCAGAGGCTCAGTGGAGTGCCAGCCAAGCAGACTGTATGAAGTGAGAGAGAAAATAACCTCTGGGAGACATATATGGGGCCCCGGTTAGCAGGATGCAGGGGGAGATGGTCAGGGCGGCGGAGGTGGCCATGCCCAGTAGGCATCCAGGTGGTTTAAGGCATCATCACCCTCTCTGGTCCTCCTGTCCCTGCCCTCTCCTTCATAGCAACCACTTGGGAGTTTCCTTCAGGACATAACAGAAAAATGGAGAGAAGATAGACATTTTCTGTGGTTGGTTCACATTCGGCATGTGAATCAAGTGTTAGGTATGGGCATGCATTTCTTCCAAATTTCACCAACCACTGTCATGGCTTCCCATCCCAACTACATGCCCCTCTTCCTCCCGAATGGCAGGTCTTACTCTCTAAGAAAGTCTCTCCCCTCAGCTTCTCCACCCAGTGGTCAGGGCGACAGTGCCCTGGCTCCCTGCTCTGCTCCATCTACTATCTGACCTTGAACCACACTGCAAGGCCCCAGACGCAGACCTCACTTGCCCACAAGCAGTTCTCCAGACAGCCTTGCCCCCTGCTGCTTCAAGAATTGGGCAGCAATATCTTCAGGAAATTACCCCCCCGCCCACAACACACACACACACACACACACACACACACACACACACACACACACATCACCCCGCCTCCAGTCCTGCACACACTGGGGTAGGGATTCAAGAGAGACTGAGTCATTTGCTCAAGATCACACAGTTAATGAGGGGTGAAGCCAGGGCTAGAACTCAGGCCCATGGGCGCCCACAGACATAAGTGCCCGGTGCTGAGACTAGGGAACCAGAAACACCCAGCAAAGAAGGCCCTGCCCTCAAGGAGCTCGGAGGCTGGTCTGGCCAACGCCCTGCCTTCTGGCTGCTGATGCACAGAAGGCAGGAACCCCTTGGCAGCTTCTGGGATTGGGTGTTGAAAACCACCGTCATCAGGGAAAACTTCCTGGAGCAAGTGAGGCTAAAGCTGAGTTTAGCTTCAGAAGTGGGGTCACACCTGTCCGGGGGCCAGACACCCGGAGGAGGCTCTGGCAGACAAAGTGGGGCTTCACAAAAGGGAGCCTCTGCCCTGCTGGTGAGTGCCCTGCCCCACCTCCACCCAGCTCTCCATCTGCCATTCCTAAAGCCAGTTGCAAGGGGATGCTTTCACCACAACCAGCCCCCTCGGAGCAAGCAGGAGGGCAGGGCTCCTTATTAAGAGATGCGTCTGATTCCATGCATGGCAAGCAGCTCTATCAGCGATTCAGTGTGCATCCAGGGCGCCCCCGCCCTGCGTCTGCCCGGGGACTGATAAGGCGCCTCTCTTCGGGTTTTGACAAGCTGCAGCATGAGAGGATGCGTCCGGGGCCCCACTGAGCCAGAGGCACGTTGCCAAGGAATAAACTCAGGGGGAGAGAAACAAAGACGACGGAAACAATATCCCACAGCCGTGAGGAGTGGATGTGAAAATGAGGCAGGCTCCCCCCGAAAGCCTGTTTTCGGAGGGCCTGAAACAGAGTCCATTGCAACTTGGACGACGAAAGATAAGCGACGTGTGCAGAGGGGCCGGGGCTGCGATAGCCCAGGCAGAGGGAGAGAAATGTGTTTGCGGTACTCATCACTTCACTGCGCATGGAGCGTGTCTCCTATGCGTGTTCCACGAAGCCCTCTCCGCTCTCTCCCCAGAGAGGCGTTGTTTGTTCAGGCCCCAGACAGCTCCGCCTCGTCAAATGCCATCTCTTCTGGTCTCCCACCTGCCTCCTCCCAGCCTCACCATCTTAATCCATTCAAAAGGCTGTTACCCAAACAAACCTTCAGACACTTCATATCACTCTTCTCTTCTCAAGCTGTTACAACTCAACGCCCATCTTCTTCAACTTACCCCAGCGAAAATGACTCTTCCGTTTTCCCCAAAGGAATGACATAAACCTGAAATCCTGGTCGTCCTGGTGGACCCGATGCCCTGGCAAGCAGACCTGGCTTGTCCCTCCCAGTTAGTCTTTTCACCTCTCAGAGCCTTGAGTCTTGTCTGGATAATGGACATGCAAGTACTTTATTCTCAATACCTCCAAGTACTTTATTCTTCCAACTCAAAGAACTATGATCAAACCAAGCCCGCAATCCCCATCATTCATTCATTCACACATAGGAATGTAAAGGTAAGAGGTTACAGTCCCTCTTCTGAGAAGTCCAAGGCCAAGTGGAGAGTCAGACATGCAAATATCCAAACACAGTGAGTGGGAAAAATCATGTATAATCCAGAGTCCCTACATCTGCCTGGGAAGAGGCAGAACAGAGCAGGGGATAAAACAGAGGTTAATGGATGGACAGGTGGGCCAGGTTTTCCAGGTAGAGGGAAGAGCTGGTGCAAAGACATGAGGCTAGAAGAAAGCATCTAAGCCCCCTGATGACATTCCTCTTTGCTCTGTTCTTGGTGCCTGCTTGAGACAGTTCAATCAGCACTTTTAAGCTTTTTAAAGAGCCAACCGCTTCATCTCATGATGAGAAAGTGAGGCCTAGAAAAAAAAGAGCTTGCCCAGGGCTCAAACCAGGTCTTTTGCTTTTTGTTGGGGGCATTTTCGCCATCCTAGGTGTTCACAGCCTTCTCTAAACTACCTCATCCCTCAGTTCCCACACTGGGAATGCTCTTCCTTCCTAAACTAGCTCCTAAACTAGCTCCACACTGGGAATGCTCTTCCTTCCTAAACTAGCTCCTAAACTAGCTCCACTTCTTTCTTAACAGTGAGCTCAGCTAAGAGCGACATAAGGGATAGGCAGACAAGTGGTACATAGGAAACCTGTACCACCTAGGAAATAAATATGCGTGCATATCCAAAACTCAGCTTTCACATCACTTCCTCCAGGAAGTTTTCCCTGATGACTGCCCCAGGTCTGGTGTCCGTCATTTGTTTTTCCAGAGACACAACTCTAATGCCTGGGCACTTACCACACTTCCCTACCATTATCCAATCACTTACTGCCTTCCTGGTGAACCTGGGAGTTCCAGACACAACATCTAGTATATAGGAGGTCCTCAATAAAAAGTTTTAGATGAATGGATGGATGGATGGATGATTGGATGGACAAACCTATTTCTTTGAGAGACAGTTGAAATTGCAGAAGAAGCTTAAAGCAGGAATGGAAGGATTTGGATTCTAATCCTGCTCCAACACCCACTAGTACCCTGTTTCCCCGAAAATGAGACAGTGTCTTATATTAATTTTTTCTCCCAAAGTTGCACTTGGTCTTATTTTCAGGGGATGTCTTATCTTTCCAAGCGCTAGGTCTTATTTTTGGAGGATGTCTTATTTTCGAGGAAACATGGTAGTATGACATTGGATATGTCTTCCATGTCATAAGTCTCAGCGCTTCAATCTTCTCTGCCATGCAGGGGAATTTAAGCGTACCCAGGTCTAGGTTTGCATAAAATTTGAATGTAATCATTAATGTGAAGGTGCTTTGTAAACCACCAAATGTTGTGCACATGTTATCTCTATTCACTGATTTGGATGCTTGGACAGCAAGTAAAAGAAATCCGTTTTACATTAGCTTGAAAAACAAGGGAAGGCATTGGCCCACACAAGCAGCAATGTACAACTAGGAAAAACGTTGAGCAGAAATAACTACAGAAAGTAGAAAATGTGACTTTTTTAAACCCAAGATTTTTCTTAAAATAATCTCCATAAACCTGCCATTTCCCCTGAGACCTGTCTGCCTTTAAACCAGCAAGCATGTAGCCACGTGTGAGAACAAGGCTACCTGTGAGAAAAAATGCCCACAGCTATAGTGTAGTCGTGCATTTCAGCAACAGGTCATCCCTCTACACATTTCACCCTTTGTCTATCCCCTCCAACTTCCCCACCAAGATATTTATAGTAATATTTGTGTTTTTAATTTTAAAAAAAAGAATCTTGTGAGGAAAGACTAATAAAATTATAGCAAGCACTGCCCCACCATCATCACCACCAGAGGAAAAGAGTAAGTAGCTATAGGGATGTCAAAAGAGAATGACATGGGATTCCTTTGTTGAGACCTTCCAGGAGAGTTGAGCGGTTTATTCTGTAGTGTGATAGGACCGGAACACCTGCACAGGTGAAAGCATGAAGCTTTCGAGTAATTTGGTAGATAAATTCAGGTCCATCCAAGTTGTAGCATGCAGCGGTTCATGCACAGAGACTATAAAGTGTACCCCACCAACAGCCCGGCTGATGGATATTTCTAATATCTAATGTAATAGGGAGGAGAGTAAATTTAGACTGCTACAGAGCAAGAGCTGAGCTTGGGAAGGAGGAGATAACTACTGAAATTCAAGCACTAGGAAAAGGACAATTCTGTTGGGAAGGAGAGAAGAGAATGTCTTGTGGTGCCTGCTCTCTCAGTGGGTGGCCTCTTGTTTCCCGGTCTGTGCCCAGCCCTCCTCTGGGATGAATTTAGACGTGTCTGATTTTGAACAATTGCAGCAGAGAACAGTGCTCCTCTGGAGACTTCCAGCCATAACTTAACAAAAGAGTCTGTACCCGAATGTGTGGAACCATGACTCATCAAGTCCGAGGGAGTTGTGGAGGAACAACTGGCAGCCACAAACAAAGAACGTGGGCAAATAGGTCTTCACTGAGTGGCTCCAGGTGGCCAGCCTCTGGCTGAAGTTTGGAAGGAACATAGAAATATAAGGAACTGTCATTTTCAATGTGGCTATACAGGAGGACCTGATCCAAAGGCTGGGTGAGACAGGAACATTCAACCAGGAGGGACAGACATAATCAGTCGGTCTTTGTGTGCCTGAATGACTGCCAATCAGGAAGAGGGCAAGGTCCTGATAAAGCGACAGGGACAGGCATCAAATGCAAATAGAAGAAGCAACCTCACAGGGCAATTGAGTGATCTGATGGGCACCCACCAGCCAGGGAGACCAAACAGTTGTGGAACAGGAGAGGGAAAGGTTATATATATATATCCTGAATGTCATATTCTGAACTGTCCTAGATGCCTGATATTTCCAGGGACTAGGCTTCTTTAAATCAAGAGATGATTTTTAAAAAATAAAAAGGAACTGATCCAGCTCAACAACTTCTGGTTGGATTTTCTTGGCATTTCTTGCTATTGTGCGATTAAGACATGAATAAGTACAAAATATTTGCATAATTGAAACATAAAAGTTCAAAATGACTAGTTTCTGCCAAAGCATACAAATGACTGAGATCTCCAGACTGTGTGTTATCTGAGGATGGGCTATGGTGCCCCATAACTGTCCAGTCGACTGTAGCTCACCCATCACCCTGTATCAAGCATTATGACAACATCGTTCAGTAAGGACAGTGATGGGGGGTTTCTTAATTAGATAATTATTGTTAAGAATAATTCTCATTGGATGCATTGAATATTTAGAGTCCTAGAAAAAGAGTCATCTAGTGGAACTGACAAAGGATTATGGGTGACAAGTTATAGTGTACACAGTATGTATGAAGTCAAAAAAGCATGTGTTTGAGGGGGAAACCAGGTCAGTCATACAAGTGGTAAGTTATGGTCATAATACATTATCATACTTGCTCTGAAATACACACACTGAGTTTTGCTATCTGGACAGCAAGAAAGATCTATCCTTGTTATAAGTTATAAATTATTATTGAAATAACTCAATGCATTATTTTTATGTAGGTGATCTTGATTAAAACTATTACATCTTTTCTGAGGGAAAAAAGAAGTGCCTGTGGTATGGGGCATAGTATATCTCTTAGCCTCTGCTTCCTCACCTATAAAATTGTGGAAATGATACCTACTTCTTATATTATTCTTTCCTTCAATCTCTAACAAATACCCATTGGGTCTGGCCACCTGCAGCCACATTCTAGGCACTGGCTATAGCTATGAACTTGACAATGCTTTTGACTTTGTAGATTTGACATTTCAGGGGGATGGCAACAAAGAGATAAGTATGTAAATAAGCATGCAATGTCATTTCAGGCAAGATATGGCCAAAAAATATTTTAAAGGTTGAGTAAGACATAGCAGGAGCAGAGGGTCCTGTGAATGAGGCTGCTTAGATGACGTGGTCAGAGTAGATCTTGCAGAGGAGGGGCCCTGGATGAAGAGAAAAGCAGCCATGTGAATCCTGGGGGAACCACTTTCCAGGCAGAGGGAAAGTAGGTGGAAGGACCTGGAGGTGGGACTACATTGGCAGGTTCAAAGAACAGGTGAGGTCTTGGGCCTAAAGGGGAGAATGAGTGAAGAAGGGGTCAGAACTTCCTGAGGCCAGACTTCCTGTTAGACTCCAGGTGAGTATGAGTCTGGAGCACAGATGCACAGTTGGATCTATAGACATCAACTTTGGATTCATCAGCTTAGAGATGGACAGTAAAGCCAGAGGACTGGACAAGATCACCCACAAAGTCCTAGTAAAACGTAAAAATTACTTAGGACTGAGCCTGGGTAACCGGACCTTCAGAGCAGGAGCCAGCAAAGGAACACTAAAGGTGAAACCATTATTATGGGAGAATAAGCAAGAGTATGGACATTGCAAGGAGAGAATGGCCTGTTTTGTGGGAATAGTATGGGGTAATGTATATAAAAGTTTCAGCATAGGTTCGAGCAAACAATCGGCTCTCAAAAATGCGATTTGCCTCCCCTAGGTTTAGAGAGAATGAAGTACTGCTGGACTTAAAATAAGGAAGAAATCAGTGAGAAAGAAACAATATTCCCTATCCCTAAAAGAAGAAGGAGAAGGCAGAGGAGGAGGAGAAAGAGGAGGAGGAGGAGGAGAAAAAGGAGGAGGAGAAGGAGGAGGAGGAGGAGGAGGAGGAGGAGGAGGAGAAGGAGAAGGAGGAGGAGGAGGAGGAGGAGAAGGAGGAGGAGAAGAAGGAGGAGAAGGAGGAGAAGGAGGAACAGGAGGAGGAGGAGGAGGAGGAGGAGGAGGAGGAGGAGGAGGAGGAGGAGGAGAAGGAGGAGGGGGAAGAGAAGAACAAAAATACAGTAAGCCTGGTTAAGGTTAAAATAAATTTTTCCTAGAAACCCCGACAGCCCAAAAGGCCAAATGCTGTAAGTGACTAGAAGGCACTGCTGATGGGGCCAGGAGGCCGGTTTCTGCAGCCATTCCTCCAATTACTCCCAAATCCTCCCAGCCTGGTCTCTCCACTGTCTTATGGAAGAGGGCAGGCTTTGAAGCAGGGTTCAGCCTGTGTGCTGTCCTTCAAGCACAAAGGAACAGGGACTCTGTATTAGAGGCCCACCCTCCCCTCCCTAGGCATCTGGAAGGAGCACTGACAGCCTGGCTCCATTGCTTCCCACCCCCACTCCAAGCCAGCTAGAAAAGAGATCTTGCTGACAGCCATGTAGTACCCAGGCCATGCTCCATATGAATCAAATACAACCCCAGCTGCCATCTAACTCAGAGCAAATGTGGACCCTCCAGTGGTGATCTGAGGGGATGGAGTAGCAGAGAAAACTTCCAGACCTCAGAAGAAGAAGGGGACTCATGGAATAATCCTCCGTTCAGCACTTTCCAGCTGAAATGTGTAGCACATGCACACTCACTGTCTCACAAGACCCTGTGGCTTAAATAAGGAGGCTACCCCTCCTTTACAGAAAAGGAAACTGAGGCACAAAGAGGGAAACTGGCCTTGCCTGACACACTTAACAGCAGAGCTAGAATTATATCCAAACTTCTCGATTCCTTGCCTACAGGGTTACTATAAGGATTAAATGAGATTTGGAAACAAGTCTATACAGGATTCCCAGATACCAGGCCTCACAATCGAATTTTGGAGCCTCCACTTAAATCCCGACTTATTAACTACAAACCACTGAACAAGTTGCTCTGAACATCCCCAGTTCTCATTTATCTTATCTAAGGGTACCAAACTTCTAATTAAATATGGGATTGTAAAGTACATGGTACAATCTCTGGTAATAAGTAAGTAAAGTCAAGAAATATTAGCTTCCAATGCAGGGTGGGGGGAGAGACATAAGTACTACTATTTGTAATACTTTAAACAATAAAATTAAATTAAACATAAAAAATAAATATTAGCTTCTTTTGGGAACACTATTTCCACCAAATAGTTCAGTGGCCTCGAACAAGTTGCTTCCCTTTTTTAAGGTACAGGTGTCCTCCCATGTAAAATGAGGGGAGGTTAAACTAGACTGAGTCAGAAGGTGATTCAGAATGTAGACGGGAAGATTTGAGTTCTATGTCCTCTGAAAGTTACTTAAGCTTCTCAAAACCACATTGTCCCATTGGTCAAATGGAGATAATGAATGGAACCTACCTGCTGGATTTTTCTGAAGATTAAACAAAAAAGTTGCAAGTGGGATTCTTAGTAAAGAATAACACAGAATAAGTGCTCAATAAAACTTGGTTAATGGGGTTGTTTCCACTTTTCTGCACCTCTTCTCCAGGGATGGCAAGGATTACAGAGGACAAGTTGCTATCTGAACCCACACCCCCCCCCGCCCCCCGCAACCCCGTTTCCCCATCTGTAAAGTGAGGGGTTGGACTAGATCAACTCAAGGATCCTTCATCTCGGATTTCTAGGAAACTACAGGCATCTCAAGGAAACACCTCACCCAGTGGTGGGTCCTCCCAGAGCTCAGCTTGGAACCCACATCCCTGGCACCTGTCCCCTTCACAGTAACTGTCAGTAAGCCTGGCCTTGGAAGCAACTTGCAAATGAGGAACCTGTGCATGGTGGGGCGCCATGTCTCCTCTGTGGTTACCTAACCCCATCCTCCAGCTTAGCACATCCCAGGACCCTTTCAGGACATAAAATGTTTCAGAAGGAGGAGACTCTTCTCCTTTCTTTTTTCATAAATGAATACTTTACCCCATGTAATCACTCAAAAGCATTTAGCAGGAACGTCAGAGGAGTGGGCAGACCCCTGCCACAAAGCTGTGCCACATGAAGCCTTTACTCCTCAGAGTCCCCCAGCACCAGATGACATGCTGTCAGCTGCATGTGGGTAAACAGAATCAGACTCTGCTGTGGAGTTTCAGAAAAACTCGCTGAGCAAAATGTTATAAGGCAGCTTCTTCCCTTCCCTCTCCTCCCAAGACCAGTTCAATGAAAAGACTTGTCCAATAAAGAGACTTAACCATTTCCTCATTAGCCATTTTTCACCCATTGAGGCCAAATTGGTATTTGATGCAACAGAGGGATGTGTTGAGTACATTATTAATCAGACTCAGCAAAGGAAAGGTCATGGGGGCGACGGGCACAATTACAGGATGTGGGCAAGGGGCCAATGAGAGCGCGTCAGGAGGAGGGGAGATCGATGGTTATGAAATCATGGAAGGCTGACATTCTGCCCAAACCAGACACGTGCAAGGCTTTCATCTCCAACTGTCTTCAACTGTCTATTATCACAAGGAAAACTTCCAGAAGCCTGCAACCAGGTCTTAGTAACTAGAGTCACTCGATGCAGGCTATTCGATTGGAAGTTTATCAGACTGGTTAGAGCTCCAGCGAGAAAAGAGATGTCAAGGTGCCCGCGGAAGGAAACTAGGCTTGTTATCTTTCGATCTCCAGATGCGGCTGCTCGATATTCTCAATAACCTCCGGAGCACGTGGGTTTCAGAGAGACTTTTCCAGATAAAGTGTACTGGGGTCTGGAAACGGCCCCCAAACTGCCTTAACTGGGCATTGATTCTTTAAAATCAATTGCATTTCATTCCACAATGAAATGGTAGTGAGCCACCGAGAAGATATCCCTAAGCACACCACTCAAAGGAAATCTCTAAGGAAGTCACAAAAGTTTGCAAAGGAGGCTGCAGCAGAAATGAACCACAGGGCATTAAACCTTCAATTGCTGTAAACAGGCATGGCTACGGATTTATTTTTAAAAGGAATCACATTAAGCTATAACTACAGAGAGGACTCTCCATCTAGTAGTTTATCAAACACAAGAGTAGTCCAAGGCCAGAATGAAGCTGGGGTCATATTATAAAGGTTTTTAGATGATTAATCTGAATCATCAATGAAAGCTTTCATTAAGTTGCACCCTAGGAATTGATTTGCAATGGGTTATTCCCATGTGCTATGCAAACTTGCTGTAGAAAATTAGTCATCCTAGACTCCCTACAGAATACATACATGACATCCGGGCATCTGTTAAGTTTGCTCAAAAACATATGCGAGCCTTTTTTTAAAGAGCCATAATTACATCCTGCCGAAACCTCCAAGGACCCTGCTAACTGCCTTTGTATTACAACATCCATTTCCCACTTAGGCAGGCTCTGCTGTTAGAAGTACGTTACAATATGCTCGCTCCTGCAGCACAGTTTCTCAGCTGGGGTCTTCCAATGGTCAAGGCCTTCCATGCTCAAAGGTCAGACTTGGGGGGAGCAAGAGTTGTAGGGTGTTCTTTGTTAAAATATGACCAGGAATATAGAACTGAAAGGCAACTTAGCATTCATCCAAGCCAAGTCTTATTTTCATAGGGTACCACTGAAGACCAGAGAGGGAAGTGGCTCATCCAATGTCACACAGCTCAAATCTGAAGCAGTACATAGTATAGTGATTAAAATCTTGGGCGCTGGGGCCAGACAGAAAAGTCCACCATGCTCTCTCTATCACTTATTTGCTGTGCGACTTTGAATAAAGCACTTCACTTCCCTGAGCCTCAGGTCCTTTATTTATAAAACTAGAGGCCCGTTGCAGGAAGATTCCTACAAGAATAGGGCTTCCTTAGGCCTATTCCTGCAAGAATAGGGCTTCCTGAGGATTGAGCAAAGCAGAGAAGGGAGGGAAGTCTGCCGAGGCCCCTGGCCCAGCTGACAGGCCCAGACACTTCCAGAGGCTGAGGAGCAGTTCCTGCCTCTCCACTTGGTCCCCATGACACCTGGCCAGGCCAACAGGCCTAAACACTGTAGTGGCAGGCCTGAGGGGGCTGGGCACCACCATCTTGTGGCTATGGGAGCCACCATCTTTGTGATGGAGTGATAGTTAATTTGCATATTAGGCTTTTCTTGATAGGATGGACACTATAACAGTACATGGGATATAAGAAGTCCCAAAGAAGCATTAGCTGTTAATATCTTTTTTATTGCCACAAATAGGACCTCATCTAATCTTCTATGACCACCTTATGAGGGAGAAAGGACTGGGATTACAGCCTCATCATACAGATGAGAAAACTGAAGCTCAAAATAGTGAAATGACTCTTCTAAGGCCACACTCACACCAGGTCCAGCTTCTTATAATCCTCCTGATGTAGAGGGGGGAGCACAACCCCCACTCAATGTGCCACCAGTTTTCTGGACTTCACCCAGAGAAGAAACAGGGAGGCCAAAGGGAGCCTGCTTGTTTGTGTCTACAAGGAAGCAAAATTAGCATGGCCACCATTCTCAGGGCTTCAAATCCCACAGGGACTCTGGGTCTAGCTGGCTGTTCCCTGCCCTGAAGAAGGGAGGAGGGCAGTTTTCTATCCAAACCTGATAGTGGATGTTGTAGCTATACATGGGGAAAGAGCATATTACTGCAGGATCCTGCTTCATATTTTAAAGCTGACATCAGCATACTAGTCAATGCTCCAGCCTGCCCTCCTGACCCCCAAATCTGGCCTTTGGGAAAAGTCTAATTGCCTGCTCTGAGTGACACCAGAGCCATGTGAGTGATAAAGTTATAGACTGTCACTCTGTAATTATGTGCCCTAATGGAAGGAGGACTGCATTGAATGAATGCACAAGTGAATGAGTGAATGCACACCAGGGTTATTTGTACGAAGCTCTGGGGTGCAATATAGCGATGTCTCCATTAACGCATCTTCTGGGAACCCAGTCCCTGAAGGATATCAGTCAAGGACAGAGTCACAAAAAGCTGCAGGGAATGACAAGCAGTACTGTGAGACCTGGACTACCGGTTCCACCTCTCTAGATGTGACAATTTGGGGCCTCAGCGTCCTTGCCTGCACAATGATGACTCTGAATTTAAAGATCTAAATATCAAAGAAGGAAAGCACCCAGATCTACGAAACCTGCTCTAGATGCTGCAAAACTTCAGAGGAATGTTCTAGCAGCTACTAAACTGCAGCTATTAGGCTCTAGCTAGTCACCTGCCTAATATTTGGGAGTGATGGGATAAAGGAGGGGAGGCAGCAAGGAACTGCCATGTATTGAGCTCTTACTGTGCATAGGGTCTCAGTGCTCTCTTTTCAAAAAAAAAAAAACCCTAAAATCCCTGAGAAGTGTTGTTTTCCTCATTTTCAGATAAGAAAATGGGTTCCTAGAGGAAAAGCAATTTGCATATGGTCCAATTCTAAGGGCTGCATCCAGAGTTTCATCCAAGGGCTGCTTGATTCCAGGTCCAGCTCTTCCCAGGACATCCCTTGTCCACCACTGGCAGTCTTGGGCGGTCCCTCCAGGGACCTGAGCCTTTCCTCACCTCGATCACCTAGGGGCTCCTCTGCAAATGGGCTCACAGGGAAAGCTGCTGAAAGGCGACCCTGCTCGGGGGAATTGAGCAGGAAGAGGAGCAGCCTGGCTCCCCTCCAGGTGAGGGAAGGCCATCTGCTGCTCTTCTTACATCTACCAAGGGCCTCAGACCTACAGGGGCTGCACAGAGGGTGCAGGGTGGGTCACCAGGCACAGCTGCTGCAGCTGCTGCCTCTCCCAGTAGATCTGGGAGCCACCCTGACGTCATGCCCACTGGTAACCCGACCCCTAATGACTGCTCCCTCCTCCCTCTGCTGGGCCCATCTTGCAGGCACAGGGGAGAGGTCACCCCTCAGGGGAAGGGGCCAAGTGGAGCTCCTTTCAGTGGCTGCTGAAATGAGAGATAATTCTGGTTATTGACATCTCCCTCAGGACTTCCCTATTCTCAGAGCTGTTCCTACTTCTCCCTCTCTGACTGCTTCTAGAATGAGACCTGCTTCACTTCACACTAAAAGAGCAAGGCAGGGGAGAGGGGAGGGAGGAATGGGGAAAGAGATGGGGGATGGGGAGGGGCTCTCCCTTGGGACTTATGCTCCATATTCGCTGGCCAAGAGCAAGACTCAAGTGTGGTTGGGGTGTTTTACTCTAGGAAGATAAACCCTTGTGAATAAACACAGACAGGCACTCTACAAAATGGGTCTAAGCAGAAGCCAAATACTAAATGTATTTTTAATTATGTTTTTTAATGGATTTCAGAGAGAGGGAGGGAGGAGAGAGAGAGATAGAAACATTAATGATGAGAGAATCATTGATCAGTTGCCTCCTGCACGCCCCCTACTGGGGATCGAGCCCAAAACCCAGGCATGTGCCCTGATCGGAATCGAACTGTGAACTCATGGTTCATGGGTCAACACTCAATCATTGAACCACCATCCAGGCTATTATTAAATGCTATTCTAATAAAGCAGAGAGAAGGAAAAGCATGAAATTTGAAACCTCTTTAAACCCACTCTGAAGGATAAAACAAAAGCCTGAGACTCAATCTCTGCTCTCTAGCATCTTACACTCTAATTGGGAACATCCCCACTAGCTCTGCTCCTGGCTGACATTTACTAAATAGTTACTTGTATTTCTCATTTGGTCTTCATAATAAGCCCAGGATATAACAGCTATTGATTTTCCCATTGAACAAAGAAGAAAGCTGAGGCACAGAGAGAGGAAGTCATTAGGTCAAGGTCACGGAGCTGGGATTTTCATTGTTTGATTTCACAGCTCATGCTCTTAACCTATGAGTGATTCAACGAAATACAGACATACCTCAGAAGTATTGCAGGTTCGGGTCCAGACCACTCTAATAAAGTGAGTGTCACAATAAAGTGAGTCATATTTTCGCTTTGTGGAGGGGCTTGCCTTCAATTTGTAAAAAAAAATAAAAAATAAAAATAAATAAATAAATAAATAAATAAATAAACAAACAAACAAACCTGTGAAGCACAATAAGGTGAAATGAAATAAAACAGGGTATGCCTTTAATGTATCAGGTAGGGAAAATATACAGGAAGAGTTGAAAAGAGTCTAAAAAGAAAGAACAAGAGAAGATATAAGATAAGGTTTTCAGTGGATAAAAACAAAAAATGGCTGGTTGTGGTTAAGAGGGGAGAGCAAGGTGAAGGTGGACAGTTACCACGAGGAAAGCTAGTCCTGTGTGAGACAGCCCACACACAAGCCACTGTCTCTGTCATCCATATCCATGAAACTGGGCTCTAAACACACCTGAAAAATTCTGCAGACAGGTTCATTTCTTGTTTATTCTTTCCAAAAGAGGAAGAGATGTGAATTTCTTGCCCTCAAAACGAAGCTCAGGTACCCCTCACGATAAAATTTTGCCCAGAAATCTTTCTCAGAAGGTAAAAAAAAAAAAAAAACACAAAAGTTAAAATAGTGTTTGTGTGTAAACCTAGCTTTGCATTATGGACAAATTCATGAAAAATAACAAGAGATCACACGTTTCTAAGTTCTCTGAGTAAAAGAACTCCATGATGACATCTGTAAAGCAAACCAATATTTTCTTCAATAAAGAACGTGACCTTGCAAAGCAGGATGCTTGTATATGAACACTGCTGTTATTACTGCTTTGGAGGCACCTGTCAGTTCCAGGTCACTTTTCCCACTGTGTAGTCCTGCACCCTAACACATGTTGACCACTCACTGTGTTCTGGGCGGATACTTCGGGGACACAAAGATGCCGGGACAGGCTAACAGAAGCTGAAGACCCACTCACACAGAACCAGGATCAAAGTTGGAAGACAGGGTGTCATGGGCTGCTTTTGCAAAAACCAGGCAAGGAGGTTCGTTTGTCCTAAGAAGATGATTTCTGGCCACCTGCCTGAGACATAAGTGGGTGGGCATCTCTGCCAGGAGGTAGGACTTCCTGTGTGGGGAGGCAGAAATGACAGTAGATCAGAGAACCAGCTATGACTTCTCTGATATTGTGACATAATAACACAATATATTTGGTCTTCATCCCCAGTTCCTGGCACAGAGCAGCGTATTTCCTCAACTGAGGTCTGTGTACCCCTGGTCGGTATACAATATTTTAGGTGCTGTATCAAATGAATTTTTAAAAAATTTCATACCCACAAGTTTACTTTAGATATCTGAAAGAAAAATAAGTAGCCCATGAAATCCAGGGTTTCATTGATACTGCTGTAACAATGCTAAATTTTTTAAGTGAGTCCATATAAAGTCAGACATGGGGTAATAATAGAAGGCAGAAATGGGGTCAGTGGAATACTGATGTCTGAAAATGGTGATAATAGTATCTGATGAAAAAGGGCACAGCCTTTAGGGTCATGAGGAATTGGCTTCAAGAGCCAGCTCTACCATTCCCAGCTTTTGGGACTGTGGGAAAGTTACTAGCTTCTCTGAGTCTTTATTTCCCTATCTGTAAAGTTGGAATAACAGCACTACCTCTCACATGTTGTTGATGTGAGTATTAAAGGTGATAGATAACGTACCAAAATCACCTGCTTCACAGGGTCCCAGCAATTGCCTGTCCATCTTTGTGCCTCTAGCCCACCCCCACTCTCCCATCTGCAATATCGTCACATATATCCTTCCCCATCACCTCTACCTCATGCTCCTTAATCCAGCTGAGACCCATGATCTCTCTGGGTCCCATTCTGCGAACTCAGGGATTCTCCTCACAACAGGAGGTGAACCCTTTCTGCTTTCTCTGTCGTGTCGATAATAGGATTCGGAGACTCCATAGGAATCCAAATGTGAAGCTACTCCAGGGACATGAGCAGAAATTAGATTTTTTTTCAATTACCATAGGCAAAGGGCTTCGTGTTATTCTAGTAATCCAAACTGCTTATTTGCCATTTCCCTCTTTGCAGTCCTACCCGGGCCCTGCCGGTGATTGATGGCCGTAGGGGAGACAGTGCACACATCCAGCATTCGCAGTTTCAAGTGCCCTTGATCTCAGTCAGCAGTGAGCTGGCTCCTGGGCTTGGCATATGGATCATGGAAGGTGGTCAGGGAAAAAGACACTTTACAGCTGGGGCTTTGCCCTGTCTTCTAAGCAGAAGGATCCCCTATAAAGTGACCCACACACCAAATACCAAAAGGCTAGACTAAGGAGTCAAAGAATCTCACACCAGTCCAGCAGGAACTAAGGCCCAAGGAAAGACAGGACTCGCTCAGTCACTCCAGGTGACACACTGGGATTGGGAACCAAGTCCTCTGGAGTGTGTGGCTTTTCCTCAGACTTTTACAGACATGGGACAGTGGTAGACCCACTAAGAACAAAACAGCTAAGTGCAGTTTCTCATGGCTTAGCATGAGCTCAGGGACAGATTTTAAAAAAGGATTCACACCAATGCAATATACCAGTGCTAAGTACTTTACATACATTATCTATCTCATCTATTTTTATAAAAGGCTAATATCTAAAGTGTTCCATCAAGAGTTCAACTGGGAGACCAGGAGTTCCATCGCTCGCTATCTATGTGTGCTGAGCACGCGGGGACAGTGAGGAATGAAGGAAGGCCCTGGTCGGCAGCCAGAAAGCCTTGATCAGCCCTGATTGAGAGCCAGGCCTAGGAACCCTTTGAATGCACCAATGTCATGCACCAAGCCTCTAGTTTAATATAATCCTACAAGGTAGAAACTATTAGTATCCACATTTTATTAACAAAGCATGAATCTCAAAATTGTTAATAAACTTTCCTAAGATCAAAAAGCTAGTGGGTTCTGTAGCTGGGATTGAAACCCAAGTTGTTTTAATCACCAAAGTTCTTTCCACCTTACCATCTAGCTCCCTGTTTTCCATTGTTGAAAGCTCTCTCATCCCTAGAATATCCCAGTTCTCAACTTGTGGAACCTAAGTAGATATTTGTTTCATTATTCGTTTAATGCCTGGTTGCTCCACTGGTCTGTGAACTTTGTGGAGGCAGGGACAACAGAGTGAGAAAGACAAACATTCAACAGATGATTCCATCACTCCAGGGTGACTTCTCCTCTTTGGTCTCCTCTTTCCATCAAGTTCTACCCAACAGAGTAGATGTCAATTGGTGCCTGCCCACCCCTGCCTCTTCCTGAAGCAATCTACCCTCAAAGGCCAGGCTCCATACCATGTGACCTGCTCCCACCCTAGCCATATTTGGTTGGGCTAGGAACAGACACCTAACTCTAGAATGGTCAATTCAGAGATTGGTCTTTCTCTTGTGACTGGCTTTTAAAGTGGACAAAATGAGCTGGGTCAGTCAGATTATCTCATGAATCTAAACTAAGAAACACAGAGGGAAGTTCTCAGTGGACAGGGACATTGAAAGAAGCAGTTTGTGATGGTAGGGGGAGATGATGAGGGTCAGCCTTGAGGTTGAAAGGGAAGAGAAAGAAACTGTGCATGGCAGCAGAGGGAGGTGTTAGGCAGAAGAGAAAAGAATGGATGCTCCAAGAGAGGCAAGAGAGGATGTGACAACCAAGGTGAATGCATAGCAAGGACATGGAGTTGCCTTACTTCCTGACCTTCCTGAAGCCTGATGCTTGAAATTCTGCACGTGTGTCCTTTCTATTAACTAACAAAAACAAACATTTTTCCCTCCTAAGAGAATTTAAGTGAAACACTTTGCAACTTAAGAGAAAAAAAGATGACTTTTTGCCAGGCTGGTGTTGCTCAGTGGTTAAGCGTCGACCTATGAACTAAGAGGTCATGGTTCGATTCTCGGTCAGGGCATGTGCCCAAGCTGCAGGCTGGATCCCCATTGGGGTGCGTTCAGGAGGCAGCCAATCAATGATTCGCTATCATCATTAATGTTTCTGTCTATCCCTCTCCCTTCCTCTCTGAAATCAATAAAAATATTTTTAGTTTTTAAAACAAGCTCTCCTCCAATCCATCCTGAAGACCCCTGATTTTTGGTGTTAATGGAGGTAGTCACAGACTTTAATCCCTTGTGAAAGTAATTCTCAACTTCAGTGAAATTAAAATCACTGGAATGCATGTTTAAAATGCAGCTTCCCCAGAGATTCTAATGAGGTGGGTCTGAATAAGGGTTGTTGCTTCAGGCAATTCTGAGAAAAATGCTCCAAGATAGGAATTTGGAAAAAAAAAACAACCTGCACTTCATTACTTTTTATTAATTATATTATGAGGTTAATTAACCATCAAACATGCTTTGCCCAGTAAAGGTCTGCGTGGCTCCAGGGTGTACTAGTCAGTGTTTGCTGCATAACAATCAACCAAAAGCCATCTTATGGGCTTACAAAAATAAATGTTTACTTCTCAGCCCCAGGTCTGCAAGTTTGCCAAGACATCTCTGCTCCAGGTCTATTCCACGAGTTTCTGAGGCCCAGATGGAATGGCAGAGCTGGCTAGGACATGCTCTCCTCGCAGAAAAAATGAAAAGTTTTCACAAGAGCAAGTGGAAAATAAGTTATGCTTCTTTAGGCCTAGGCTTGGCACTGGCATACTGAACTTTTTTCCATCCACTGGTCACGCAGGTTACAGGCCATGTCCAATGTCCAGGGAGCAGGAAAGCACCCTCTTCTCATAGAGGTGTGGGCAAGGAGGAAACAACTATTTAGCATAATCATCTAAACCACACCAGACACAAGGCATGTCAGGCTAATGGTGGCCCCTTTGATCAAGGGAGGGCGTGAGTTGGGCTGTACCAGAATCCAACCACCCTGGCTGACCCTCAAAGGACCAACCTGAAACAGCACCTCTTTGCAGAAATCTATTTCTTTTGAATTCATCCCAATTTTTCAGCAACAATCACCTGGAAAAGCAATGCCATACACCTAACCAATTGTACCTGCTCTTCTAGGTAAGGAGGGCTCAAGTGAGCCCAGACATTTCTAATCAATGACTGCATCATTTGTCTCCATTTCAGAACATGCCAGGGGCTTCAATAGGACACGTCTCCCTCCCTGCCTCCTCATTACTTGCTCTCATAGTTCTTCCCATTGTGCTGCAACATGTAAGGGCATATTTTGCACTGATTTATTCAGTGCATTCCCGTTTTTGGTACATCTGAGCCACTGTTCTCGCCTCTAATCTCACCTCAAAATGATCAGTACACGCAGACATCAATGAAGTGACCTAACAGGTCACCCGTCACCATGGACCCATGAAACTCAAAGGAGAAAGGAATACCTCTGCTAGGGGCTGGGAGATAATAGATTCATAATAACGGAACCGGGTCCTCAAAGCTAAGAAAATGCACACACAGAGACACACACATGCAGAACAAATTCACCACTGAGCAGTCCTCCCAGACACCCTTCCTCCTATGACAAAACCAAAGACAGTTAAAGCCTCCTTTCTAAGATGCTGCTGCTCTATGCCACCAAGAGTCTAGCTCAGAGTCAGAGGCCAGACCTAACTCGCCCACTCACCCTCACCCCATTCAGATCGTTCACCCTCATTCATTTAACAAAGATATACTGATCATCTACTGTGTGCCAAATAATGTACTATGTGTTAGCAAAGTAGATACAAACATGAAACTGAATGGCTAGGGAAGAAGAGAAACTTCAAGCAATTGGTTAAATGCAGGTTTGCATAAGCAAGATGCCCAAAATGTAAGAATGACAATTCTTTGTTATAGTTTTTACTTTTTGTGAAGTTTTTCCCATGTCATGAAGGATTGTTGCTTATTGCATTTATTTAATCATATCATCAGCAAAGAAGAGAGAAAAGTTTGAACTTGAACCACATACTCCAAGGGAGCCTCTCCACTATAATCCATGCTTTGGTTTTGTGTGTGTGTGTGTGTGTGTGTGTGTGTGTTGGGGGGGGGGGAAGGAGTGAAAGAAGGGCCTAAAAGAACCTCACTCACTCACCTAAGAAGCTATCAAGAGCCTAGATTCTGAATATCAAGGCAACGTGAGCCCAGTGCTCAGTCTGGTACCACTGTGACAGCTTTACAAGAGAAGAAAGACTTAAGATCCTACAGGTTGTAATCAAGATGTTCACTCCTGTCCATCAAATCCCATTGTGCCCCAGAGGTTCAAGGGAACTTGGATGCAGGAAACCGACAAGGCTTAGAGTAACCTTGCCTGTACTAGCTCAGAAATCCCAGTATACCCAAACATATTCCTGGACCTCTCTCGCTAACATAATTATACAGCTCTGTTTCATTCCCCAAATGACCCCCAATTTCCACATCAGGACCCACCCTGATCTGGCTCCATCAGTCCCCACCCCAACCTCAATCCCAATCTCTGCTTCTTCCCCCAAGGAAAGCAGATGCTAGGCTCCAGTTGCTCCCTCCCCTCAGAAGAGACTGCCCTGTACCAACATCCACTCCTGCTCTGCCATGCACATCTCCTAAGTCTCTTCCCAACCCCCACATCCTTCTCTTTATAATTATCCCAAAGAGAAGGAAGATTAAAAATTAATGCCCAGAGGATGGGAGTCAGAGATGTCATTATTTTGATTCAAACCTCCAGCATGGAAGAATCTGATCTAAGCTTGAGGACCAAAATAACCCCTGGTGAGATTTAGAAACCCGGATTAATTGGAATTTACCTCTAGATAACCTGATATGTATTTTCCCTGGTGCTGGAGTTTTAGGGGAGGCCACAAAGTATGGTAAATGACATTCATAAAACATATTTAAGTGAAAATACAAGTCACGGGGCGGCGGTGTTTTAAAATCCCATGAAAAGTTTAGCCTAATTCCTACATGCAACAGCCCTGCAAATTGTAATTTAATGTGGGAAATGATGAGGTCAAGGTAGTTCCTATAGGATGACTACGCAAAAGAAGATTTGATTGTTTGCATGAACTGTACCTCTACAGCAGAAAAGCTGACTTTTTTTTTTTTTTTTTTTTAGGAAAATGCAGCAACAGAAGTTTAAATTACAAGGAATTTTACATGAGCTTCAGTTAACCAGAAACATAAACTCAAACTAGCAGTAGTCACCCATCCCTCCTACCCCCTACTTTATTCCCCAGGGATTCCACCTAGAGGATTTTGCCAAATGAGGAAAGGGAAAAATAATAAACATTATAATAGATACCACTTAACACTTAATTTTGTGCTAAGTACTGCGTTAAGTATTTGAAGTGCATTTTTCTTTCATAATCCTCACCAAAGGCTTCATTATTTAATCATCATTTTCAAGATGAAGAGGCAGAAGCCAGAAAGGATAAATACATTAAGGTCCCGAAGTTGTGCTATTAACAAACACCCTAGGTGATGCTGCCACTCTCTTCCCTCCAGTTAAAGACTATTCTTTAGATAGTTTAAGAAAGGAATAGATGGCTGAAACTGGTTTGGCTCAATGGATAGAGCATCAGCCTGCGGACTGAAAGGTCCCAGGTTCGATTCTGGTCAAGGGCATGTACCTTGGTTGCGGGCACATCCCCAGTATGGGGTGTGCAAGAGGCAGCTGATCGATGATTCTCTCTCATGGATGTTTCTAACTCTCTATCCCTCTCTCTTCCTCTCTGTAAAAAAATCAATAAAATATATTTTTTTAAAAGAAAAAGAAAGAAATATATGGTGAAACAGTAGAGACCAACGCGGGGTCGGGGGGGGGGGGGGTAGAATTCTAAATGGATTAGGTGAGTAAAGGGGCATTAACAAATATGCCATCCCCAATACCAACAAAGGATGCCAGCTGGGAAGTTGGCACTGCCTCTCCCTTTTTGTTATATCTCAGCCCTCCCTTGTGCTGAGGACTCTGTAATTTGGTTCCTAAAAGCCAATTGGGGATCGAGCTGGAAGGCCAAAATAAACTTATTTACTTATGTTCAGAGCCATACTCATGCAATTTATATGAATCTTTCACCTATAAAGTGCTTGGGTTATTGTTTAACTTCTAGCAACAATTAAAAGCAAAAATAACCTAACTTTTCCAGCATCATTAAAACCTGATCCAAAAATGCCTTCTTTCCCATGGAAAATTAAGCTAAAATAACAAAATATCAGCAATTTATTTCTGTTGACTGAGGAATACAGTCTTATTCCCTGAAGAGTGACTTTATACTGAAGGAGAAAGAGACTTGAGATCTTCACCCATGCTGTGTGACCTTGGGCAGGTCACATGCCTGTCCTTGACTAGTTTACCTCATTCACCAAATGGAGAGAACACCAATGACTCTGTTATGGTAAGTATAGGAGATCACAGTGCATCCAGGCTGCATCAGACAGTCATGATCTAAAATGCCACTGGGCTATTAGTTGCCATTCTATTAGACATGGAGGGAGAGGCTTTGAACCTTGGAGACACCTGGGATTTAAGCCACACGGGACATGAGTCAACCATTGCTGGCCAAATTCTGCTCCTCTGATTCTATTCCCTTGTGTCTATCCTCATTTTCCCTTCTGTTTGTCTTAGCCCCAGGGTAGAAGTTTATCACCAAAAGCTATACCACTTCTATGGTCTCCTAACTAGTCTCTTTGATTGCAGGCCCTCTCACCTACAGTACTACTCTCACCCCTCCCTATCCACCTTAGTTTATTCTAAAATCTAATAGCACCACTTTCAGGTCATTCCCTAACTCTGAAGACTAGTGTTTTCACAATGCCTGTAGGAAAAAATCTGACTGTTCACATGTCTCTCCAGTCTCTTTCCTCATCCTCTTCACTCATACATTTGCTTCTTCAATAAATATTTACAAAGCATCTACCAGGTGCCAGGCAGTATTCTGGCAGCTGGAGAATAGGCCCAGGGTCTGCCCTCTAGGGGCTTACAGTCTGGGTCATTGCAAGCAACATACCTTAAGCCAACTCACTGTCACTGTACACTGGTGTATTAGTCTGCTAGGGTTGCCACAACAAAATACCTGGACTGAGGGGCTTAAACAACAGGAATTTATTTTTGCACCGTTCTGGAGGCTTGAAGTCCAAGACCAAGGTGTCAGCAGGTTTGGTTTCTCCTAGGGTCTCTCTCCTTGGTTTGCAGATGGCCTCCTTTTCACTGTGCCCTCACATGACCCTCCCTCTATGCACAGAGCCCCACTCCCTACCCCACCCCCCATGTCTCTTCCTCTTCTTATAAGGACACCAGTCATATGAAACTAGGACCCCATCCTTATGACCTCACTTAACTACCTCCCTAAAGGCCCTATCTCCAAACACAGTCGCATTGGGGGTTAGGGCTTCAACATAGGAATCTGGGGTCAGGGAACACAATTCAGTCCATGCTGTGAGCTGTTTATGTTGTCTCCCCATCGCCAGCCCCAATGTGCTTCTCATTCAGCCTCTTACAGGCAGAGCTCAAGCTCCTCCTCCTTCAAGGAAGCACCGCCCTCCCGGCCCCCAGCCCCCACCTCTCCAAGTCAGATAGACACTTACCCAATGTCACTGACATTGCTGGATGAATTGACTGACTCCTCCAAGACACTGGAAGTCTCAAGAGATTGGGGGCAGTATCTCAACTCACTATTACAGCCTTGGTGCCTCATACTATGGCTGGCTGGCATATATTATAGTAGGTACCCAATACATAAATGTAGGATGAATGAATGAATGATAAATGAATGAACGATGGGCTGACCTGGTACTGTCTCACACTCTCTGCATTAAAATGAAGGCAGGGCATTGGCCTGGTGCCTTTGCTATCCTCTCTCCCCTGATACCTGAGTGGGGCCTGCAGACCTACTGAATTGAGTTGCTTCTGGCTACAATGTCTTTCCATCCTTCTTCAGTGACATGTGAAATGTGCTGTGGTAGATCCTCCATGTTCATCCCCTGAGCGTTTGGTTAACACCCCCTCCATTCAAACCAGGAAGCCAGGCAGGCCATCCAGGCAGGGAACTGTCAGGAGGAAGATCAACATGTAACTGCTGCCTCATCTGGCTCCAAAGGGGCAGCGGCAGCACAAGGCCCAGTTGAAGAGTAAATCGTTCAGCCCATCTGGAAAGATGTCAGGGAGCTGGGACTGGCGCTGCATCCTCACCTGTGTGAGCATCCACCCACCCAAAGCCCCACATTGCCAGCACCTCAGAGCTTGGACTGCAAGGGCAGAGGACACTTCCTCTAAAGCAGCTCAGCCTCACCACAGCCTGTGACCGACCTTGGGAAGGTTGAATGTGTAAATGCCGACCTGTAGCTCTGATTTGATGAACAAACACCTGTAAGATGTCACCCAGGCCAATCCCACTATGGAGTGTGAGTGAGTGTGTGTGTGTGTGTGTGTGTGTGTGTGTGTGTGTACATGCATGTGCACTCCTGCAAAGAAATTGGCAGATACTATTTTTAAAATAAAATCCAGTTTTAAAAATGTAGAGATATAATCCTAATGGCGAGGCGAAATTACAGTGCTGGAGTCTTGCATATAAAATAAGTTGTGGGACCTTGAAGTAGTCCCTTCATGACAGCTTATGCATCTGTAAAATGGGTTACTATCTACAGCAAAGTTCTTGGGGAAGATCAAAATGAAATGAAAGGAACACCTAGTACACTCCCTGGCACATAGCAGTTGTTCAACCTGTCAGTCACTTCCCCCACCCTTAGCCTATCTCTTAATCCTTTCTGAAGAATTCACCAAATCTAGTCACGTGCGCTTGGGAAAATTACCTTGAAATATGTGTCTTGTTTTCCTTCTTTGTCTGAAAAGAAATGACTCTGCTCTGCTCCCACTAGTGCAAGCCCACTGAGAGCGCCTCTGCTGTGAGCACTCCAAAGTGGCATTGCTTCAGGTTGCTACATCCAAAGGCTGCAGGTCCCCGTGTGCTGCAACATGGCAGCATCTTAGATGCATCCTCTCCATCAGCCTAGCGACTGTCTAGTCACTGACATAAATTCTCCTGCTTCTTCCTTCAAAACATTGCTTCAGTGAACCCTTTTCCTATTCCACCCACCAGGCCCCATGTAGCCTCCCCTAACCACATGTCCGAATAACTGCAGAGCACTGCCAACCATCTCCTCGAATCTTATTTCTCCCTCTTCTTTCTATAAGAATGGACAGCATATTAAACTTGTGCTTTTGGAGGGTCAGGCTCATCCTCAGGACTACAGGGAAAGAGGAATTTCAAAGCAATAAGTAACATTTACACATTCAACCAATATTTATTGGGACCTACTCTTTGCTAGGGGATGAAGAGATAGAAAAGACTATTCCTTCTTCAGTGAGCCAACGATCTGACTTGGGGCTGTAATTTGTGGAAA
The DNA here is from genome assembly GCF_014108245.1 of Pipistrellus kuhlii. NCBI lineage: Eukaryota > Metazoa > Chordata > Mammalia > Chiroptera > Vespertilionidae > Pipistrellus > Pipistrellus kuhlii. The sequence goes on from NW_023425595.1 coordinate 20,742,395, forward strand.
AACCTCTGGCCACAAGGAGAATGTGGTGAACTGCTATTCTGGCTGCACTTGAATGAAGTATCTATCCAACATGAGGAGGATCCATTCTTATGGAAGATGGATAAGTAGTTTGGGTGGGAAGGACTTCTGGGTGGACACCCGGCCTTTTGGGGGTAGGGGGAGAATGTGAGGGCTGTTAAGGAACAGTGATCAAAGTTTGACAAGAAAAGATTTGAGTAAGACAGAATGGGAGACTAAAGTAGCCAGAGCAATTCCCATTCATTAATGACTTAATGTGTGCCAGCAGGCACAGTACTAAGCACCTTACAACCTATGAATGGGTACTACCAGGGAAACAGCTCAGGGTGGTTGCAGGACTTTTTCAGGTTTGATGCTGAGGTTGACAAGACTCCAATGAAATCTGAGCTCTCACCCATTGCATCCTAGAAGTTGGGCACAGTATAAAGCGCCAGGGTGTCTTCGGAGGAAGTCGTGGGAAATCACTGAAAAGGATGCTAACAGCTGGACTCTGGGAAGAGCAATTTGGCCAGGAGTGGAGGATGGACTGAAGGAAGAATAGAAACAAGGTTATGCTGCCAGCCAGGCAAGAATTCCTGGACCTGAAACTAGGGTGGCCGCAGTGAGACTAGAAAGAAGAGACAGCTGCCAGATACTCTGTGACATATAGAGCAATGTGCTGGTGACCAGATAGAAAGGTCATGGGCTTGAGGGTAGAGGAGGTCAAATGATTTGGAGCTGTAAGCACCAGTGACAGGGAAGCTGAGAATGTCCTTAATAAAATGAAGCAGAGAGGCTGATGGGACGAGAATAATCATACATTCCCCTTTGACAGGCAGGATTTGGCCATCCGGAGCAGTTCAGCCAACCCTGGAAACTTTAATTACCCTAAGCCTGAGTTCACCCTCTCCAAAGTCATTTTTTTTTTAACTGTCTGTAGGAAGCTTTCATGCTGAGAAGCTGACAGCCAGGAGAATATTCAAACTAAACCGTTTTTGTCACTACTCAGTCGTCAAGTGTCTAAAAGCTCCTGAACAATTCCTGTTTCACAGGGCTCATCCTCCGTGGGAAAGCTCTGTCTGTGAAGGACAAACTTCTAAGGAGGAGGAGAGAAAAATCAATCAAAAGTCAGTCTGCTGACTGATCAATAGATGTCTGCCAGGGAAATTCTACTTCTTCCATCTGCGCTAGGGAAGTGGTTCTCACCGCCCAGAACAATACTTACCTCATTGAATTCTCTCTGGGGCAATTGGCAGTCCCGTGCCTCTCTGGGTTGTTCCTGACTTCAGCACAGAATTTGAATTTGACAAGTGCTAGGGATGCACTGGAAGTTACTGTGCCTAAGTGGTACCAAGATAAGTCACCACGGGGGACGTTTTGAATGGCACCCGGACCTGCTGCGGAGTGAGGGTGACACGTTCGTGTCTGAAGTCAGCCATCTGACCGTGCCATGGCCCAACTGCTTCTCATCACTGAGGTCTCCCCTCACAAGACTCTTTCTCAGGGAGGCAGCCCCACCACCACCCAAGCAACTAAAATAAACCCTCTTGGGGGCAAGAAATGATCTATATCTTAATCTGTGTGGTGACTGCACAGGTATCTAGAAGGTACAAAAATTCATGAAGCTATAAATTTAAGACACATGTACTTTACTGGATGTAAGTTATACCTCAATTAAAAGGAAATTTAAAATAATGACGCATATGAAATGCACCCCTCCCTGGCCCCAAACACCACTATGCCTTCTCTCTTTAGAGCATGGACCACTGTCTGGAAACTGATGCTCTAGTCACTTGCCTGACCTTTACTGCTCAGAGAGGCACTCTCCAACACACAGCCACACGTCACATGTGTCAGTTTAAGTTTCAATTAATTACAACAAAATGAGACACACGGGCCACATTTCAGGTGCTCTGTGGCCAGCGGTAACTGATGTATACAGTGTACACACAGGACATCACCATCATTGCAGAAGGCTGTGTGCACAGCACAGGTCCAAATCATAAGCCCTAGGAAAGAAGGGACCTTGTCTGTCCAGTTTATAGATAGCTCCAAGAATGGCGCTTGGCACACGAAGGCTCTTCCTAAATACTGTGGAATAGAAGAATCGAGGAATTTTAATACCGAAAGAAATCACAGAGCAAAAACAAAAACACCCTGGAAACACCTAAGTGTATTTCTATAGAGATTATTGAACTACTTTTGGCACATTCTACAGTGCAACTCTATCCAGTCATTAAAAGCTGTGCGGTTGGTGTATATGTAATGATTTACACAGATAGCCACACTGCATTAAGTGAAAAACAAGCTTCTTAAAAATGTACACAATGCGCCGGGACCAGTTTGGCTCAATGGATAGAGCGTCGGCTTGGGGACTGAAGGGCCCCGGGTTCGATTCTGGTCGAGGGCATGTACCTTGGTTGTGGGCATATCCCCGGTAGGGGGTATGCAGGAGGCGGCTGATGGATGACTCTCTCTCATTGATGTTTTGAACTCTCTCTCTCCCTTCCACTCTGTACAAAAATCAATACATTTATTAAAAAAAAAAAAAGATGGCTCATTTAAAAAAAAAATGTACACAATGTGATTCCATTTTATTAAGAAACAGAAATCCGAACTAGTTAGGAATGCTATGTACCAAACTGTTAATAGCAGTCACTGCTGGATAGAATTAGGGGAATTTACACTCTGTATTCCTCTGTAATGTCCAAATGTGCACTGAGTATGTATTACTTGAGTATTTTTAAAAGACTTAAAATCACATGCGGTCCTCTAAAGAACAAAAGAAAAAAAAGAAATCCACATTGCAAACTGTCCCAAGACTATATAAGATATTGCCTAAGTAATTACCAACTGTCAAATGCCTTACCAACTTTATTTCATTTCATTGTAACAGTATTCCTTAATTAAATACTATTGTCCTCTGATGAACATGTAGAATCTAAAGATCAGAGAAGTGAAGTAGCTTCCCCAGGGTTGCACAGCTAGCACACAGCACAGCTGCCATTGGAACCAGCTCTCTAGTTCTGCAGCCCATGGCACACTGCACTGCAGAAAGCACAGGGAGATACACATAGGGTCAGATCCCGAGGAGCCCTGACTAGCCTCTCCATCTATATGAAATCCCAAAGAAGGGCCAAGCTACAACAAGAGGCATGACCCCTAGCAAACCCTAGGGACAGCAGCTTTTCCTGCTCAGGACAGTAGGAAATACAGCAAAACAAGCTGGCCACGCTCTCTGCTTTGTCTCCCCAGCTTATCTCACAATTGTCCTTCATTTGACCAATCATTGTCCAAATTTCTTACTCAATTTTCCTTGAGTAACAAATGAAACACACACACACACACACACACAGCAGCGCCACGGGGACCTGGTGCCAGCGAAGGCTGGGTAACTTAAGTATGCTGGTGGAGGCTTCCAGCTCCCCGGCAGATGCCTCGATTGTGCCTTTGTTGGCTTTTCAGCCGATCCCTCCTGAAGAGGAGTTTCCAACTCCCCCCTCCAGGTATCTGAGCCAAAACACTGTAGAGTCGCCTTTCAGCTCCCTGGACAAGGCATTCCGGGATGCATGCCGGGAGGCTTGCTCGCTTCACACTTGACGCAAATGGGGGAGGATGTTTACCCACAACACACACACATGCACACACCAACAGAAGCTGCTGACGCCAACAGAAGCTGCTGCAGTGGCGGTATTTCTGGAAGCCCAGACACTGTGCTCGAGCCATATGTAACTTGATTACAATGCCTATCAGGGAAAACAATCTAATTCCTCCTAAGCAAAGTTTCAACTGCTGCCCAGAAAATTCAGGAGGAGATGAAATGTAATACTCTATTAAACCTTATTTTGCCAGCACAAGTGAGAGCTCACTCAAGCGTGGAGAGTCATTAAAATGGATCTTACATATATCATTATAAATTTAATAATCACCATGACGGCTAGAGTTCAAGTTAAAATGAATGTCAGCTGAGCATGACCAATTGATGTTACCCCAGCTGCCGCAGAGCCTCACTTGGGGTTATATTCTGCTTCCAGAGGCTCCGTGGTACATGTGGACCCAACACAGCCAGAGCCAAGAACAGATGGGAAATGCAGACATCGACACCTAGCCAAGGAGAGGCCGTCATAATTGCATATTATCTTGATATACCAGCCCAATTAAAATTTTCTACAGTGTCAGAGGTCCCAAATGTCCCTCCACTAAGTGTCTGCATACCAAATTCGGCTAACACTGAGTAAAATGCAGTCCCCATGCCGGGTTCTGTTCACAACAATTACCGATTTTCCTCCTCCCCCTCAGAAATCTGCTGTAGGAACAGGAGCAGACAGGTCTAGCAGGTTACACACTGAACAAATCAAACACCGCAGAACAAATTTCACTTACGTAGGTGCCTACGGTAACGGGAATTCCTCCCGCAATGTGGTGAAAGGGGTTTCAGGAGTGGAAACTTTGATTTAGAAACAGAGTCAAGATCTGTGCTTTTAAGATCTAGTTTGTTTTCATTATTTTAACCTTTGCAAGTCAACTCAAAACCTCATGCAAATCCTTCTCTTTCTCTCTCTCTCTCTCTCTCTCTCTCTCTCTCTCTCTCTCTCACACACACACACACACACACACACACACACACACACACACACATACCTAAAATTGTCAGGGAGAGTTTTAAGGCTAGTTTTCACTTCTGTATGTATTTCACACTAGCAAGAAACAATCTTTGAGGCTTGTGAGAAAAGCAGATACGCCACCCCACCCTGAGAGAACATCACAAGTTTTTCAATCATCCCCAATATTTAAAAAAACAAAACAAAACACAAAATGTATGTTTACATGAACACAGACTCTGGCCCTGCTGGAGCAGCGTTTAACCCTTGTCACCTCCCACACACACTGAACCTCTCCTAGCAATGCCCCTGGAGTGAGGAGACACAGCTTCACCTAGACAACTGGCCACTCAGTGCTACTCCCGAACGTGTCTGGCTTTTCAAGACAAGTTGAACTTTCACTGGTAGACACAGGCCCCGGGCGACTGTGGCTTTCAAACCAATGACAGCAAATGACCTACACTCAACAGGCCTTTTGAAGAGGCTGTGACTTCCTCACAGATGGAACCAAAAAGTAGGATATGCTTTTGATCCGCGAACACAAGAGCCAGCAGACCATGTAGAGAATAATTCAAACAAAACCACCAACTGCCAGGAGCACCATGTCCAAAAGGTGCTAAGCGTGTGTGAATCCCAAAGGATTTGTACTGAAACCAGTACAAACAAGCTCATATCTGACTTAGAGAACACCAACTCTTTTCGTTAACACTCTCAATTAAAGCTTATAAATTATGGCCTTTCTGGCTCCCAGGACCAAATGTTTCTCTTCTTTCTTTCTCTCTCCCCTTGCCCACCAATAAGTCAAGGCTTCAAGCCCAGCACTAGGACCTGGCAAATCATGAGCCACCACTCTGTCTGCCTCACCAGAGAAACACAAGCACAATCAACCACAACAGCACAGTGACAACCACCTGGGCTCTCTGACTCATGCTTAGCAATTCCAGCGCCACAAGCCAAGCGACAAATAAAAGTTCTGCCACTTACCCGCTTCTGATCTTCCAAGCCATGGGTCACCACCTTCCTCTTCTGCTGTTGGCTGGACTCAGAAACCGGTTCCATTTCCCAGAAACAAAATGCACTCTTCTCCTTCTCAGCGATGCTTCCAAATCCACAAAGAAAGAAAACCCAGGCAAAGGCGAGGCATGCACGCCTCCAGGCACGGCTCCCACCAGCCGAGGGGATCCACGCCTCAAAGGTCTTCCCCACTTTTTGCGATCCACGTGGGAACCTCACTTGCCATCGCTGCCTTAGCAATGAGGGCGGCTGCTGCGGGCATCATGAGAGCTGGAGCTTGGGATTTTACTTCAGTTCCACGGCTGGCTCCCTGAGAACCCAGAGGATAGATTTGGGCAAAGACGTGTCCATATCCGTGGGCACCAGCCACATTCCTGCCCCAGAAACCCTTTCCCTCACTGTCTCCTTGGCACCGATAATTTATATGTCAATAACAATGTAAATGGGCATTTAATCCACCGAGCTGATAGCATCCACATCCCTCTCCGGCAGCCTCTGACTCCCATAAATCACCGCAAACCCTGCTAGCAAAGCCGCCCCTCACAGTTCCTGCCAGCGTTCATCACAGAGGCCGCTCCCCTTCTGGGCTGTCAAGTTCCTCCATGGAGTGAGACCCGTACCTGAGGGAAAAAATGTGCAACAGTCAGAGGTGTCTCTTGCGGGAAAGTACAGGTTTGAGCTGCTACGGCCACCATCTGGATCCCAAACCAGGCAGCAGCCAGCGATTTTCCTCCGAGCCTCTCAATACTCCGAGCGCATCCATGGACAAGCAGCCGGGGGGACCTCATGGGCTCCCCACTTCTCCAGTCAGAGACACACAGAGGACCCGGTTCTTGAATAAACGCACTGGCACCGGGATCGCGTTAACTTTCCACCCTACGTAGCGTGTGTGTAATCATCATCATCATCCCAAGAATAAGGCACCCAGGTATGAGACAGGGAAGCAATGATCTGGGAAGCAAAAAGGCATCAACATTTTTTTCCAATTAGAGCTGCGGGGGCAGAGGGTGGCAGGCGAGGCACCAGCGTCCACTGGGGAGGTGAGAAAAGGAGCAGCCTGGCTCGTCCAAGGGCGGAAGGCTGCACCTCCTGACTGACGTCACAGAGCTTGGGTGGGGGGGAGGGAGAGAGAGACGCAGAGGAGGAGGTAGGAGGGACCTCCACACCAAGGAAAACATTTTGCAAACAGTCTGAGAGGTGAGGACATATTGCAGAATCCCGGTGAAGAGGCACCAATAAATAATTATCAATGTCTCTTCCCATAGAACCAGGAAAGAAAGGAGGGGTAAGGATGTGGGGGGAGCTTTTATCTAAAAAAAAAAAAAGCTTTTTTTCCTAGTCTCTTGCCAGCATTTCTAATCAACACACTAGCTGTTCTGTGATTCAGGCCCCGCCAGCCTCCAGGAGAGCTGTGGCCAGATCCGGCCGCAGCGGGTACTAGACAGAAGCCCTCAGACCCTCCCGTGCAGCTGTCCTGACCAGTGGCCACTTTGGAAGGAGGCCGAAGCCACCCGCTGTCACAAAGGGCTTCTGCGCGACTAATGCCAAAGCAGGTTAAAAGGCGGATGAGAGACTCAGCCACACAGGGCTTGTGAGGAGGGGAGGAAAACAGCTTCTCGTAGGAGAGAAGCTGCAGAAAGCTCGGGGCTTGTCCCACACTGCATGAAACCCTCGGCCAGAGCAGATTTCTGCAAGGGAATCCCCAAGTCACCAATATTCTGAATTTGGCCAGAATCGATGAGAACAGAATGTCCAGAAGAAGGAAACCTCATACACCCAATGGGGCTGACATTAGAGGCAGCCTGAGAGAAGCCCCAGAAATAGATAAGCTTCCCAAGATATAGGCGCCTTCTAGTTCCCCACCACCACAGCCCCTGCAAGGGACCCCTGGCAAAGGGGAAACTTCAGATCCGTTCTTTACAGTTCTGGATCATGATGCCCATGAACTGGCAAGCTGGTTCCAAGAATTACCCTTTCCTGAATCTAAACTGAGACCTCAAACTAGAGGACTCGGGTCTAGCTTTTAAGTTCAACTCTGCAACTTAACTCCTTTTGTGACCTTGAGCCAGAAGGTAACCTCTCTGAGCCTCTGTGTTCTCACCTATGAAGTGGGGTTAATGACAGCACATAACAGTGGAAAGATCAAGACCGCCAACTGACACAGAGTAAGTGAGCAAAAGATAATTACTAGCTTGTACTGAATGCTTGCTACATTCGTTCATTCAACAAATCTCTCTGAAGGGCCTGCTGGGTGCCAGCTATCTTGTTTCAACTGGGGATTTTTAGGCCTGTGTTAGAGATGAGTCAACTGAATACGAGGAAGGTCCAGTAACTTGTCTAAAGTCACCCAGGTAGGAAGTTATGGGGTTGGAATCGGAACCCAAGTCTGACTTCACAGCCCTTGCTCATATCCATTGCCTCTCGGGCAAGATCACTGTTACTTGGCTTTTCACAAGCTTTTCCAGAGGCCACACTCTTTACTGCTCCTGGCTCTCCTCATAAATAATAATAAAAGAGGAGGGAGATGAGTGCCAAAAGGTTCTCCTACTTAGAAGGGCCTTCCCCAGAGGAGCTGCTTTATACGTAGCTCTGGACTACCTCCGTGCCTGCGAGCTGTTCTGCACTCTGCACTCTGCATTCTGCACCAGGCCCCCAGCTTTCTCCCGGTAAGACCCTGTCACATCCCATCATGCCAGCTGGCGCACACGTCCCAAGTGCACATGGGGACAGACGTCCTCGCCACAGAAATGCCTCCCCATCAGCAGGGAGTGGGAGGATGTTCAGCACCTCCTGCGAGCCTTTTGGTGTTTTTTTACTCCACCGGTTCTGGGGCTGTCGCTGTCCCCGTGCTGGAGCCAGGGTGGGGAGAAGCAGGGATGCGGCTGTCAGCTAGCGCTGCCTTAGCCATCTGTTTCCTGACTGGGGAGGTCAGACTTCACGAGAGCGATCCTGATGCAAAAGCTCAGATTTCTCACTGCCCAGAGAAAGCTCAGGAAAGTTAAACACTTGGATAAAAAAAAAAGAGTGGGGAAGGGCAGGACTAAAAGAACATTTACCTCGATTGTTGAGAAGCCCAGGTGTGTGCTGAACTGGTCACTAAATGTAGCCACATGGCAGCAGCTGCTCTCTGTGCCAGGGTCAGCCAGGAGCAGTGCCAGGGAAAGGGGAGAAAGGAGGAGACTGGGCCAGGTTGCTCCGTAAGATGGGTCGGGGAGTATGTCGGGCAAGATCTGCTTCCCCTTTAAGTCCACAAAACAAGTCCAGCTGTACTGAAGACTTCCTGAACACACTGCCAGGGCTTCCTCCTGCCTGGTCCAAATACAGCCTACAAAAGGCTCCAACTTCCCACTCCTCCTCAGACAAATCAGTCCTGCCTTCTGGGCAATAACCGAGCGGCGGGGATGGGGGGGGGGGGGGTTACAAGAATGGTTTGGAGGTCCAGCCCAGGATGTAGGGGTCCAGGAAAGGGGTCTGGTCTCAGATGTAGAGGCATCCTTCTGAGAGTGCCACAGAGTCCCACCCTGCAATAAAACTCCACTCTCCACTCCCTGGCAAATGCCAAGTTTGGATCTTAGGTACCAGGCCAGATCTTCCCAGGTACAATGTACTCCTTCCTTCTGCCCAGGTGCTGGATTCGTGAGCCCATTTGATATGTTTGACAACATATCCTTCTTAAATTCTTCAGTTTCCTCCAAATTGGGCAAAGCCCCTCTGGCCTTCTCACTTCTCTAGCTTCTCTCTTACACCCCCCCCCCTTCCCACCCTACCTTCCTCCCCCAGGAGGCTCTGAGATTGGGGAAATGGTTTTAAGCCTGGATTAAAGGCTGGGGGTGGGGTGAGAAAGGGAAGCCTGACTTGTTTCATCCTTATAACCGGAGTTAAGCTTCTGCAATCAGGATGCATCCGTCTTTCCAACGGTCTCATTAACATTCATCACTTCTGTAGCATTTTTAATTAGTCTTCATTGCCAATAGGGGAAAGGGAGGAGCTCCTTGGAAACCTAGCCTTTCATTAATCAATCAATAAGTTACATAATAGCTAAGAAAGACAGTCAAGGAGACACGGTAGTTTCTGGGCTAGGTTTTTAGTTTGGGGTTTTTGCTCCCAGAGGGAGCCCGCCTCGCCGGCCACTTCTGCGAGGGCTCCTCGTGCTCTGAGAGCTGACCCACCCGCCAACCCTGGCGCCTTTATTTGCGCCCCGTGAACGTGAACGGTTAGCGGTGAGCGGTGAGCGGTGAGCGGTGAGCGGTGGGCTCCTGGGGCTGGGAAGGACGGCGTGAGCGGAGAGCGAGCTGCGTGTGCACCCTCCTCTTCCCGAGGAAAAGAAAGGATCGCACACAAAATAAATCAAATCGCTAGGGCCCCAGCTGGGTGGCGCGGGCTGTGGCTGCCGCCCGCAGGGTCCCTTTGCCCACGAGAAAGGAGCCGGCTCAGCGGAGGGCACGCAGGGGAGGCGCTGTGAGTCCTGGCGCTCTGGCGTCCCCTCCCTGTCCTCAGCCCTCGCCCCTCAGCAGGGGCTCCCCGGAGCCAGGGAGAAGGAAAGCCTGGGAAACAGGGGGCCCGGCTTAGTTACCCCCACTCAGGCCCCCCTACACACACACACACACACACACACACACACACACACACACGGTGAGGAGACTCAAACACAGACTGACATAGGCATAGTAGACACTCAGAGATCCAGACATACACACACTTATATGCAAGCGCGCTCACCCGGGCATGCACACACGCGTGCACACGCGTGCACACACCTACTGAAGCTCAGATAAAACACGAGGAGGTACATCTACCCTGAGAGGGACATGCACAGACAGGTACCAGACTGGCATTCAGAGGCAGAGAGGAGGAGAAAACAGAAGCGCCGACAAAACACACACACACACTCTCTCACACACACTCACACACAGATGCACAGACAAGCACACCGAAAGGAGAGACACACACAAAAAAAATCAAAATACATAGAGACGCAAACAGAAGGATCCACAAACAGCAATACTCAGACACAAGTACCCCGAGAGGCGTTCACGGACACCCACGCCAACAGCAAACACAGGGGGACCCAGACGTGAGGATACACCCAGAGATGCAATCGCGCAGAAGGGGAAAGCACAGACACAAACAGAAGACACCCAGAAACACACCACCACGCACAAGAAGACTCACCCAGCCTCAGGCACGCACCACCAAAGGGACACACCACTCTAGACGGGGGGCATGTGCAGTGCTGCCAGGGGACGGGAAAGTGCGCCGCTGAGCACGCAGAACCCAGGGAGCACCTGGCTGCCAGCCCCAGCCCAGCCCCATCAGCCCGGCGCACTTTCTCAGAGCATCTCTGAACAAGGGCCCGCCAGCCCTGGGCGTGTGGCGCTGTCTGCTGGGGTCTCTGCTTCCACTGTGCAGCTAAGGAGGCCACAACCCTCCAATGGGATCCCAAAGTGGAGGTTTGGCCTCTGTGCCCCTTGTGCTGTGCATGAGGGGCAGCTCTCTTCCCGCCAGCAAACCTCCCCCGTCCACCCCCACCATCCCCCACTCCTCCACCTTCCACCCCACCCCACCCCCTCAACCCCCCACCCCCGCCGTCCTTCCCAGCCCCAGGAGCCCAGCACAGAGCATCTCTAAGTCCTCTCCTCCCTGCTCATCCTGTTAGGAGGCAAACTTTCCCCTCGCTGGTCCCAGCACCCGGGCAGCGTGGCCCAGCCCGGCCCCCCGAAGACCGGTGCTGGGGGGCTCCTACCTGCGCCCACGCGCTTTGCACAGCCACTGTCTCCAGCCAGTCTCTACAGCTCGGCCCCGCGCTCCTCAGCCCGGCCACCGAGGCAGCCGCTCCTTGCCCTCCCGTTACCCAGGAAACCGCCTCCTCCTCCCTCCCGCCAACCAACCAGCACCATTCACATGGCACGTCTCAGCCAATGGGCGACCTCACCATTCAGGTCCCCTTCCAGGGTCCGGAGCTCTTTCCCGGGCTAGGGGATCTGAGAGGGGAGCGGGGGTCTCTACAGAGCTGCTGCTACTCAAAAGTGCCCCCCTGGGGGCAAGGAGGGGGGCAAAGAGAGTCACCGGGTCCCTCCTGTTGGCGCTCTTCTTCTGCGTGACAGACATCCTGACACTTTCAGAAAGACCCACATCACTAGAGAACACATCAAAGGGGAACAATTCAGGACACCACTAAATCCAAAAGCCCTACGGAAGTGTTCCCATCGGGGAACTGTCCAGCCTGTGAACACCTCTGGATGCGGCACTGGCATCTCCCAAGACAAGGCTTAGGGTCTTCCCTCTTGCAGAGCTCGGACTGGGAGCGAGTGTTTTCCAACACTGAAGTGAACCTGACTCAGGGCCCATTTCTGCCCTGTTGGACTCGCAGAGCATGGCTCCAGTGGCTACCTTCAGAAGCTAGAATGCAGCCTATCCTATTGCTCAGGTGAGCTTTCTGCAGCAAGTTCTTCATTCATCTTCTGTCTTCCCCAGAGCCATTTTGAAATCAGAGAAGCTTGTGCTCAGCCATGTCCCTCTACCCCTCTTTCATGCAGCAGTCCAGGTTCTAAGTCCCCAGGAGGGAGGAATTTTAGGATCCCAGCACTATTCTCAAATAAGACCTGAACTGGTGAAACCAAAAATTATCTCATCTCCTAAGTTGAAGGCAGGTCCCAAAACATGGAGTAAAAGCTGAGACTGACATGTCCGGAGAGGTGCCAGAATGGACACTTCTGTCTCTGGATACCTCTTATTTCCCTCCTATTTCACCATCTAATCAAAACTTGCTTTATCAAATAGGGTGTCCAAGGTGGAGAGTCCTATTGATCCTGGCAGGAGGGTGGCCTGGCCTTTCCAAAGCCTACAGATGCCACCAGGTGGCAGGGTGTGTCCACAACCACAGGCAGGTCTTCCCACACCACTACCCGGTGAGGATAACTCCTGGGGACTGGGGACTCAGCCAGTTCCTTAGAACAGGAGCTCAGGACACAGGCCAAAGCAGAAGGCTAATCCTGCTGCTGGGCACCTGGTTGAGGGGTAGGAGATCTAGGCTTAGGAAATGGGTACACTCCTCTGCCATCAGAGGGGGAGGGATTCATGAGATCCAAACACAGCACCCAGCCAGATCTGTGCCACTTCCAATAACCACCACCCAGTCTGGTGGTAGGAAGGTGGCAGAGCCTCCTGTTATTGAGAGCAGAGGGCCCAGATGCAAGATGGTTGCAGAAAGGGAATCACAGCTGGAGGCAGAAGGGCATCCAAACACCTACATGTATGTCACATCCTTGAGTGCACTTGAGTGCAGCCCCAGAGGGTCCACTGAGACTGGTCACATGACAGAACTATGTCACTTTCTTAGCCAATTCCTGCAAGTGCCTCTAAGGTCGTGCAAGGATAAAGACCAAAAGGAGAATTGTAGAGGAATAACATCATGAACCAAGCTACAGGGAGTGTGATATGATTAGAGAACACAGACCTGAGTCAGACTGCCTGGGCTAGAATCCCCTCTTGGCCATTTATCAGCTTTACAATCTTATCTCTGAACCTACATTTCCCCATCTATAAAATAGGGTAGCTAATATTCCTCCTGACAGAGATATTCTGAGGATCAGATGTGATCATGGATGAGCACATGCTTTGTAAACAATAATGCATGTTGCAGAGGAGAGGAGTGTTTACAATAGACCCAGTTTACTTCTGTGATGGTTAATTTTACTTAACCTTTATTATTGAAAGTATTACATATGTCCTCTTTATTTCCCCTGAACCCCTCCAGCCTGGCTCCACCCCCTGCCCCAGGCCTTCACCATCTTATTGTTTGTGTCCATGAGTTATGCTTATATGCATACAAGATCTTTGATTGATCCCCCCATTATGCCTCCCCCATCTTCCTTCTGAGATTCCGCACTCTGTTCCATGCTTCCACGGCTTTGGATCCACTCCATTCATCAGTTTATTTTGTTAATTAGATTCTACTTATGAGTGAGATCAATTTTATGTCAACTTGTTTAGACTGTGGTACCCAGTTTTTGGTTAAATAGCTGTCAAGATGTTGCTGTGAAAGCTTTTTTTTTTTTTAAGATGTAATTAACATTTAAATTTAAATCAGTAGACTTTTAGTTCTGTGGGTGGTCCTCAACCAGTTACTCAAAGGCCTTAATAGACACATACCCTACTGGTTCTGGTTCTCTAGAGAAAAGTGCAGCCCCTTCCCAGAATGATGATTTGCCAGGCAAATCCAAAGAGAGGATATAACCAAGTGGCCAGATTTGTAGCCTGATCATGAGCCTGCAAATTGTTGCTATATATTCCCTCAAGTTTGGTCCAAGTGGGTGTCTTATTTTCACAGGTGATTTTGATCCACTGCTTTAAACAGCAACCTTTAACCTACTAGCGTCTGCTGGCCAGCACTGTGATAAAGAAGATGAAAAATGTCCCTTTCTGTCTTATCTTTTTTTTGATTGGTGAACTTTCATTATCTTTGGGGACCCAACTCTAAGAATTTTCCCTAAAAGTTCTTGTCAGGATTGGTTGTTCCCTTCTCTGAAATCCCATAGAATTTTGTACTCCTTTCTCTCTTCAATAGCATGTGCCATACCACAATATAATCATCGCTTTTTCTGTTCGTTCACTCGTTGATCACTCACTCAATCCTGCAACAAATTTTATTGCCAATAATCATTCTGAGATACAGCAGTGTTCAAGTATGTAAGGTCCTTGCTCTCATGGTGACATAGAGGAAGATGGAAAATAAGCAAATATTTAGTCAAGATAATTTAAGATAATAATTAGAGCTCTGCATAGAATATAAAAATAAGATCGTTTGATAGAATGACTGGGTGACTACCTTCAACTGGATAGTTGTAGAGAATTTTTTACTTGAGATCTAAATGATACATGGAATGTATCCATGCAAACACAAGAGGAATTCCAGTTGCCAGTGCAAAGGCCATGAGGCAGACAAGCTTGGCGTGTTCCTGGAGCAAAACGAAAGTCAGTGTAAATAGAGCATAGTGTTCCCATCTGTCTGGGGAAGACAAGCCCATAGAGATAGCAGGAATCAGGGAGTGTTCACTTCTTTTTTCTGTATCACTGCATGATACCAGCTCTCTCCTCACTCACCACATTTTCTCTCTATTAAGACTTAGCTCAATTTGTTTCCTCCAAATGCCAGACTAATGTCACTCCATATTCCCTCATTTCACCCTTTCCTTCCACGCAGACCCTTTCATTTTATATTATGTCCATGTGACTATGTTTTTTGCTCCTTTATTCACTTGGCTGATAAATTTCACTGAGTGCTTACATAAACCAAGAACTTTCATGTCTGTGGCCCTGATCCCATGGATGAGAACACATGAAGAATCAGGAGCTCTCTGAGAATTCAAGAGAGATGACACAAAGGTTTCCAATAAAGGATATGGGCTCTCAAGTCCTCACTCAGACCCTGGAATATATACCAACAACTTGTAGGCTCTTGGTTTATTCCCACTTTTCATGAGGCTGGTTATTTTATTTCCAAACCCATGGCAAATCAGAGAAAGGCATTGATGCCTCACCTGGCAAACTGACATCTGTGGGAAGATAGGACAATCTATCAACAAGAATGGAGACCCACAAACTTATGAAAAACAATGCAAAGGGTCTGGACAACCTGGGGCATTTAGTGAGTGGGTGATCAGCCTTACACATCACATCTGTTATTCTACTACATGGATCCTCATAATGTTGACTATGAGTTCAACAAAGGTCTTATAAGGCAGGGAAGATGTTAGTATGGTAGGAGGCTTTTCATACAAATTGGCTCAATGGCATTTAATGGACAAACCCAGGGCTACTAAGGAAGTTCAATGGTCAAAAATGACCTGAATTTTGGACAGCCGATGTTTTATATGGTAGATTGATTCATTACAATTAATTCAGCAACTTTAAGATGTACCAGGTGCTTTAAACAGTTGGTTTCATTCAAGCTCCAACATAATTCCATGAAGTAAGTACTATTATTATCTTTATTTTCTGAAGGAGGAAAGAAGAGGAAACAGACTCAGAGAGGCTGAGTAACTTGCCATAGCTGGTTAGTTGACAGGTCTTTTACAACCAAATCAAAAGAGGGAAGATAAAACAGGCCGTACCTATTTCTTCTTTTTTTCATGCCTCTTAACATTTAGCATAGATCTGTAGTAAGTTCATATAGTAAGTTCTCAAAGTAGGGACTCAGGGTTCATCCATCCAAAAAATTTATCCCGGGAATTGTGCCATTATCTGGAGAAATATGAAGAGTAAGCCAGACATAGACTCTGTCCTCAGGGTGGTACCTCATGAAGAATGGATAAGTCTACTCCACAGTTTCAAAAAAAAATTAAATTTGCTGTAATCCTTTTAGATGACTCTCATTCTGGATCTTTGGGAAGCAGCTGAAGTTTTCTTCTTGGAAAAAAAAATGTGTCAGATAAGAATAAAGGTAAAGGTTTGTGTATGAAGAAAAGGTGTCTCCCCTGCCCACACCGTTCCCCTTTCCTGGGCAGCCTCACTGGGAACTGCCATCCTCCTGCAGCTTCACTGGAGAAGGACTTACTGGAAGTCACTGCATCTTCATCAGGAGAATGGTTGTGGTGGGGGTGCTGGGGAGGAGAGAGATGTACTGGCTGTGACATCCTCAAACTTTCCCCCCATCATCCCTCACTCAGCACCACCATGGTTGAGTAGCTAGAGTAGATGTAAGGAGCCTGTTTACTCAAGTGCTAGCGGGTTGAGACAATGGCACATTGTATGAAATAGACAGTGGTGGGAAGGGAGTTTATTGTCAGCTGGCAAGGGGTGGAGGCGGGGGTGGGAGGGAGCAGGGGGGCGGGGTAGACTGGCTCTGATTTCCCAGACCCAAGTGGCTGGCACTTCTGCAAGCTTGGGTGGATACTATAAAAGCAGGCCTGCTGAGAAACACCCACGGGGGGCATGAGCACATCAGTGGGGAGGTGGAGGAGTCAACTGTAGAGAAAGGGGCCCAGAGTAGAACATTCTAGGGAGGTTGAAATGAATAACAAGCTATCTTAAGAAAGAGGGGGCATATATGTACTGGAAATGGAGTTGAAACTACAATTTTAAAACAAATCTAACGAATATTTATTGAGTTGCCTACTATGTTCTATGTGTGCATGGGAATACCACAATGAAGATGACAGGTAAGTTTCCTTCCCTCAAGGAATTTATACTCTAGCAGCAGCATCAGTCACTAAGCAGAGAAGCAAATAATTTGGATAATTTTACTGCCACAAAGGAAGTAAAACAGGGTGATGTGATAAACAGTGACTAAGGCTGGAGAGAACAGCATTTCATAGAGTGACCAGGGAGGACCTCTCTGAGGAGGTGATATTTCAAATAAGACCTGAAAAACACAGCCAAGTGAATGTCTTGGGGCAGACCCTCCCAGACAGAGTACATAGCAAGTGGAAAACCCTTGAGACCACAGCAAGTTTAATGTATTCAAGAAAACGGTGTGGCTAGAGAATGGCGAGTGATGAAAAGAGAAAAGAGTGTTATGAGATTATACCACAGAATTTGTTCTAGATGCAATGTGCCTACTCTTGATGCAATGAGAATGCCCAAGAAGATTTTAAGGGGAAAGGTTTTCAGAAGGTTGTGTTGGCTGTGTTGTTTCAACTGTTGTTGAAACAGAAAGCAGAGAGACCAGTTAGAAGGCCACTGAAGTCACCAGGCAAGACACAATGGTGGCTTACAGTGGAGATGGAGATGAGAGAACAGATTTAGAATATATTTTGGAAAGGAGGCATGAAGGCAAGGGATGGGGCAGGAAAGTCAGCAGGAACCTTGGCAGCTTTGGGAATCACCCACTCTCTCTGAATTAAGCTTCTCTTTGTACATCTGCTCTACCCTCCTCTCTCCCCAGTGAGATCCCCCTATTTACACAATGAGTTTCTTTAGACCTCAGCTTGCCTGCTGCTGCCCCACTGAGGCCTCACTTCAGCCTCAGTAACACTGCTTCCGGGGGTCAGTGCAGTTCAGGTATCAGAAAGAAGATCTGACTGGTCACTTCATTGCCTCATGCCAGGACCACTGATGGATTATCTACTTTCTCTTGGTCAGGTGCTAACCTCTGGGGCAGGTTGGTGAGGGTGAGCATGTTTATTCAAGGCAGGGACAGTGGTGTGTCAATCTCCTGTACTACTGGCAACAATCAGCAGGTCCAGTGGTAACCCTAGCTAACACTTCTACCACTTATTGCTCCAGGCTCTAAGTTTTATAAATAACTCAATTACTCCTCATGACCATCCCATTAAATACATACAATCATTGACCCCACTTTTCAGAAAAGGAAACAGGCACAGGATGTTAAGTTTTTTTCAAGGTCCCACAGCTGGTCAGGCGTGAAGATTCAAACTCATGTAGTTTGATCTTGGAGGCACTGTTGAAACCCTTTCTAAGCTCTAGATCAGACATAGTCAAGAAGGATCATGAACATAGATGTTGAAAAAAATAGAAATAAATGCTGCTGCTGCTGCCACAGATCTTCCATCTACTATTTCTGTGATCTGGATAAAGAGCCATATAACTTCTATGAGCCTCAAGTTTCTCATCTAAAAAAGAGTTAATAACATCTACCCTAGTTATCTCATAGATGTTGTTGGTCAAACAATCATTAAGATGCCATGGGAGAGATGTGCTGATAATTTCTTCTTTGAGAAGAAAGAGTAAGAACAACTTAAGAGGAAGAAGAGGTCTAATATAGAAAACTCTGTGTCTGAAGACTTGGAGATGGCAGCTGAGGGACCAGCCCATGATGTGGAAGTGGGCAAGCCTCAAGTGCCAGGCTTCTTCCTAAAGATCATGGGAGCCACTGAAGGGTCTTAAACAGAAGAAGGAGAATGATGCATTCAAATAAACTACTTAGGAAAGTATTTCTGATGACCAGTGTGAAGAATGGACTAGAGAAGGAAACACTGCAGACAGGGAAATAGGAGGTGGCCACAGAAACGCAAGCCAGAGAGGATGAGGATATGAACTCAAGCAATGGCAGAAATATTTAGGCATGTCACCAAAAGAAATGGGGGGAGTCCGGGACCCCACTACATCCAAATCTAGAGCAGTGTCACCAACGTTTTGGACCTCACAGACTACCAGTGGTCTTAGGACCACCCGTTGGCATCTCTACCATCTAAAAGAGAGTAGGTGTGCCCTACAGATATGGTTCAGTGGTTGAGCATGGACATATGAACCAGGAGGTCACAATTTGATTCCAGGTCAAGGCACATGCATGGGTTGTGGACTCAATCCCTAGTAGGGGATGCGTAGGAAGCAGCAGATCAAGATTCTCTCATGATTTGTTTTTCTCTCTCACGCTCTCCCTTTCTCTCTCTGTAATCAATAAAAACATAGTTCAAAAAATAAAAGAGAATAGGTATGTCCTCCTGTATTTTGAGTGAAAACTTCACAGTTACTTTGTATCTGAATAGTTTTTATTCCTTGGGTGTGTGCCTCTCAGTTGGCATTTTGTTCCTTTAAAATCTTCAAAGGGAAGGCTCTTTGCTTTGATGACAAGGCCCATTCACCCTCATTCCTTTATGTGGATCATGACCTTTCTTGGGAAGGCAGGTGTGTCAGGCCCTTGGCCTGACTGCTTTGCATAGTACAGTGGGGGCATTTGCATTTCCAGAGCCTTGTTTCTCCATTGAAAAGGGGCCCCATTTGATTTGATTTTTGTCCTGTGGCATCAGATGAAAGTGGAGTGGACATCAATGCAAATTTTTTTCATCTCACAATGTGCCTAGTGGTCTCACTGCTCCAAGCCCAGCAGGCTGAGCAGGGACACATAGAAGTCCCATTTGATTCTTTCAGACAGGTTCCTGGCTGTCTCCTGCCTGGTGCTCACATACACGCATATGCATGCACACAGATGTATACAAACACATGCACACACTTGCACATACAAACACACTTAGCATTGTAGCCACTGAGCCCCCAGGACCCACCCCTCGTACTAGTCCTTCTTCAAAGCATCTTTGAAATCTGGTGATGCCACCACTCTATGCTTTTGTCTTCACCCCAGGGGTTGCCTAATGGAGCCTGTGTGCTTCAAATGCCCAAAGAAATTAAAAAACAAACAAACAAAAAAAAAAAACAACAACAACTCCCTTCTTTCTGGATCAGTAGGTTAGCTTTGTGAGGGGAGGGAGGAGGAGAAAGAAAAATGTATCCTTCATGGAGAAACATATCAATGTAAGTGCTGCAGCCAGGAGCTGGCTTCCTTTTCCTGCAGGACTTGCCCCTGGAGACAGGGTGCTTGGCTTCCTGTGGGTAAGCCGGTTCAGGAAATAGCACCCTGAGCTCTGGAGAATCTCTAAATCCAGATATTCCAGCTCTATTAGACATTGTTTCTGAGAATAATTGTTAAATACTTAGGTCCAACTCTGGCAGGCTTACTAAGCATATGGGGACAGAAGGTAGGATGAACTCATGATTTGTAAATGTGGGAACAGTCATATTTGTCACCAGGCTAAAAAAACAACACACAAACCTTTTTAAAGTAATAGTAAACACTATGGGCGAGGCATAGGGAAACTAATCTTACAAATATGTATTGAGAACTTACTCTGGGCTGTACATTTCCCCAGGTTAGTGTCACTGTGGAATAGTAAATAAATGGACACATCATTGCTTCAAAACACGTACATTCTACATTTATTGTACTAGAAATGTGCATACCTAGGAGGGAGAATGCATCAAAAGTCTTAAAATGGGCCAATGTGCCCTGGGGTTAGAAAATGACACACCCATATATGTATAAGACTGTACAATTGTTTGGAAGAGCAAAAATTAAGAAAAAAACACCTAAATTTATATCATTCATAAACTATTTAAATTAGTTATGGTCCACTTTTACAACTGAATACTACCAGCATACTACTATTAAAATAGTGTAGAACAGCATTCATGGATTTAGAAAAATGGTAATGACATATTGCTACACCAAAAGTCGATTATAAAACAAGAGGCAGTGCATGATTCCATTTGTTTCAAATGGATGAAAACAATTAAGTGTTTCATTTAATTTAGCAATACTGACTGAGCACTTACAATGTGCCTCTTCCCTAGGGTTGCAGACATGAACAAAATCAGCCACGTCCTTTCCCATATAGAACCTGAAGTAATTATTTTTGAGTGGTAGAATTTGGGGTAACTTTCATTTTTTTTCCATTTGCTTTTCTGAGTTTTCTATGTCTTCTAAACTGATCAAATATTCTTTTTCAAATGACTTTCAAGTTAAACATAATTTTAAAAAATAAACTGTGGAGATATCATTTGCAACGTGGGTTGGAACATGGGCCTTGAGCCTTAAAGCCCACCTCACATATCCCTCCCTGCTCTGTGGTAGTAACCCAGGTTGGCCAGGAGTGGTGCAGCCAGAGGGCAGAACCTAAGACACAGGGTGAGACAAGGGTCAGTGCTGAAAAGAAGATGCCACAGCTCTAGCCAGGATCTAGGGTGAAGCAAGCACAAAGCCAAGACAGAGAGGCAGGGAGAGAAAGCCCACAGTGGGAGCTAAGGAGCAGAAGTCTCACCTTTTTGCCACAAACAGGACTCAGGGGTCTCTCTCCCTTTGTGCTATCTAGAAAGTGCCTATGGGTCAGCAGGTGGGTATAGACACAGGGTCAGGTGGGCATCTTCCGCTATCTTAAACTCACCAGCAGCTGATTGAAAGTAAAACACTGAAAACCATCCAAATGCTCCATAAGGTAACGGTTAAGTAAGTTAAGCTCCTCTCAATACGTGTCCATATCAAGAAGGCCAGGTAAAATTTTGAAGTGTTAGCTAAAGTTTTTTTGTTTTTTGTTTTTTCCTTTCAATTCCCTAGAGCAGTGGTCAGCAAATTCATTAGTCAAAAGCCAAATATCAACAGTACAATGATTGAAATTTCTTTTGAGAGCCAAATTTTTTAAACTTAAACTTCTTCTAACTCACCCAGGCCATGGTATATTATATTTTGTGGAAGAGCCACACTCAAGGGGCCAAAGAGCCACATGTGGCTCTCATGCCGCAGTTTGCTGACCACAGCCCCAGAGAGTTGGAAATGAAGAGAGAGCATTAGGTATGGGTGGGTACTTTGAGAGGGAAGTCCTGTGCCCTACCTAGTCCCTCCTCTCCTCCAGCCCTAAGGCCAAGCTCTGGAAGGAACAGAAATAATTTTTAAAAAACAGGGATGGGAGAATAGGTGATTTTTAAAATTTATGTTATCCATTTTTTAAGATACATTTTCCAAAGAAAACTCTTAAGGGTCACCTGGGAGCCTTCACAAAGCAGATAGCTCCCCCATTCCAAGTCCTCATCTGTGGGAAGTGGGTCCTGTGCTTCCTTTGGAGCAGCACCCCGTGAGCAGCAGCATGTTCACGATATGGAAAGCTGACAGGGCCTGGGGTGCGAAGATAAAAATACAGGCAGGCAGCAAGGAATAGAAGAGGTGCAAAGATTCAAGCATCAGAAGCAACTGCTAGAACCTTCCTGAAGCCACATCACAGTTAAACTGGGTCAGCCGGAAGGCTTAGGTTACACAGCCCGAGTGGGGGTGCAGAGCCAAGGCAGCTGAAGACAATGAGGGCATTCTGTCCAATGGGGAGGTCATCTCCCTGCCGAGGTTAGAGGTATAAGCCCAAGATAAAATCCTGTACTCCACACCCTCATACCCAGAGGGGCGAAAGAAGGAGACACTAAGAAGTAACATGGCCCCAAAAGAGACAGTTGGCATAGTGATCTTAGAGCCTGGCAGACCCAGGTTTGGTCCCAGCTAACCACGTACTAGGTATGTGACTGCAAAACGGCCTTTAACCTCTCTGAGCCTCAATCTTTCCATCTGTATATGGGACCTACCCTAGGGGACTTGGGGGAGTATATGAGAAAATGCTTAGAACATAAGTGTTTGAGCAATGTTGGCTGCTATAGTTATTTTTTAATCAGAATTTCTAAGTATAATTTTTTAGAATAAATTAAAAATGTCTAATGAACCAGACACTCATGGAGAATTTTGAAATGAATATGCTGTTAAATGCTTCTTGCATTCACTGCTGACTGGAGGACCAAGGTGAGAGTGCAAAAGGGGGATTTTAAAAAACCATAAAACCCAATCAGGAAAATGAAAGACCTGTCCAGCCGGTGTGGCTCAGTGGTGAGCTTCAATCTAGGATCGAGGAGGTCACTGCTCAATTTGGAGTTGTGGGCTCAATCTCCAGAAGGGGGAGTTCAGGAGACAGCTGATCAATGATTCTCTCTCAACATTGATGTTTCTATCGCTTATTTATTTTGGAGGATATGTAATATTTTATTTATTTTTTATTAAATTATTATCTGTGTACATATTTTAACATTGCCCCCCCCATACATATCCTCCCTCCTCAGAGTTTTGTGTCCATTGGTTGTACTTATATGCATGTATACAAGTCCTTCGGTTGATCTCTTATCTCCCCCAGATCTCCCTGCCCTCCCCGCTGTAATTTGACAGTCTGCTTGTTGCTTTACTGTCTTTATATCTGTCTTTTGGTTCATTGGTTTATAATGTTATTTAATATCCATAAATGAGTGAGGTCATGTGGTATTCCATTTACCATTTCACCAAAAAAATTAAGATACCTAGGAATAAACTTAACTAAGGAAGTAAAGGACCTATATGCAAAAAACTACACGCCACTGAAAAAAGAGATAGAGGAAGATGTAAACAGATGGAAGAACATACCATGTTCATGGATTGGTAGAGTCAACATCATCAAAATGTCCATACTTTCTAAAGCAATCTATAGGTTCAATGCACTCCCCATTAAAATACCAACGGCATATTTCACTGACCTAGAAAGAACTCTCCAAAAGTTCATTTGGAACAATAAAAGACCCCGAATAGCTACAGCAATTCTGAGAAAGAAGAGTAAAGTAGGAGGGATCTCAATACCAGACTTCAAGCTGTATTACAAAGCCACTGTTCTCGAAACAGCCTGGTACTGGTACAAGAACAGACACATACATCAATGGAATAGAATCGAGAACCCAGATATCAACCCAAATCACTATGCTCAATTAATATTTGACAAAAGGAGGCACGAACATACAATGGAGTCAAGACAGTCTCTTCAATAAATGGTATTGGGAAAATTGGACAGATACATGCCAAAGAATGAAATTAGATCACCAACTTACACCATACACAAAAATAAACTCAAAATGGATACAGGACTTAAACATAAGATGGGAAACCATAAAAATACTAGAGGAATCCACAGGCAGCAAAATCTCAGACATTGCCAAAAGAACTTCTTCACTGATAGTGCCCCTAGGGCAATGGATGTTTCTATCTCTTTCTCCCTCTCCCTCTCTGTAAAAATAAATAAATAAATAAATAAATAAATAAATAAATAAATAAATACAATATATATAATTTATTTTAGAGAGAAAGGGAGAGGGATAGAGAGTTGAAAACATCGATGAGAGAGAAACATCGATCAGCTGCCTCCTGCACACTCCCTATTGGGGATTGTCTGCAACCAGGGTACATGCCCTTGACCAGAATTGAACCTGGGACCCTTCAGTCCGCAAGCTGACACTCTATCCACTGAGCCAAACTGGTTAGGGCAATAAAAATATGTTTTTTAAAAAAGAAAAGAAAAATGGAAGACCCAAGGGAGTGACATGGGAAACACCAGCTCCAGGCTACAGAGGTTTTGAATAAAATAGGTATCCACCCCTAAGTATATGTTTACTCATAGGTCCTCATCAATTTATAAGCAACTTTTTCTTCAGTTATTGAAACAAAAAGGATTTTCAGGTCTCTCAGAGCAGAATCTAAATCCTTGCCCACATCACTGAGTGTGGGACAACCTCAGGTGAACTTCTCTTGCAGTTCAATGTGTGGCTCTCTCACAGGGCTCTGTCCTGGACCAAGGGCATCGGGGGGGTGAGGGGGGGGGGAAGAAGGGGCCACTGGGTAAATGGTTTCTTCAGGCCCCACAGCCAAGCTCAAGAAATTAAATTCCAGATCTAAGCCTAATGCTTCCCATTCTCACGATTCTTAACATTGTGGAATGTCACTCCTTCTGAAAAGCTGATGAAAACTGAATCTTCACCAGAAAAATGCACATGTGCAGATGCATCCACTCTCTTGCCCACTGTTTCAGAATACTGATGGAGCTACATGAGCATTCTAAGGTCTAGAGATAAAATGGATCATGGCAAGACTTTTTAATCCTTGGACAAAAGCGTTTAAGTGAGATCTACTTAGGATAAATGATAATGTAAACACACACACACACACACACACACACATACACACACACTAGTACACAAAGACATTTTCTGTAGCAGAGGCCAGCTGCTCCCCTTACCAGAGTTTTTGCCTGACCCTTACAGATTTCAGGGACTCATGTGGTAGAGCCCAATTTTCACTCACATTCCAAAATCCAATCACTACCTCCTGTAATGGCCTTCCTTCCAAATGTTTACCGTTCCGTGACATCCCCAGTAGTCCCTCCTAACCAGCTGGGCAGTCCAATCAAGCCCCCTTGCAAAGCTGTCAGGCCGAGGCAAGAGGTTACATAATTCTAATTAGCAGAAGCCCCACCAACTCTAAACAGCTCTCACCACTTCATCATCTCTCCCCTCTGAGGAAATAATCGCAATTGCCACCAACATCCTGGAAACAAAAGCTGACAAAATAAACATGGTGCTGGCCTGGCAGACCCCAGGATTAAAATGTAATCTCAAAACAAAGTCTAATAACTTTCCCCATTTTCAACACACTTGGAATAAAATTAGCATATAAATCAAAACTTAATTAGGACATTGTAACAATGAACAGTGCAGGCTGGCATTAAGGGTTCCAGGCCAAATACAATGCATCAAATAAACACCATAATTAAAGAACAAAATCAGGGCAGTCTCCTGGTAATCAATCACCCAGCCCAGTTCAGGGTCACCTCTTTTTTCTGTCTTGTAAATCTCGCCTCCCAGCCGGTTTCTCCCAAAAGACTTTAGACGTCTTCCGGGCTGGCCTCTGACACATCTCCAGCTCTTGGTTCTCAAGGGGAGTCCTAGCACTGAGCAGGGATGTGAGAAAAGTGAAGGCTGCTCAGAACAGTAGCCTGTTTGTTTCTAGACCAAAACATTTATCCTAGGCCCTTTAGCTGTTGATTTTACTCAATCCAGACAAATACCTGTCTAAGTCAGAAAGCCAGAATCCTTAAGCAATGTCTCTTCTGCACCTCAAATTCCTGCCCCAGGGCCCTTGCACAAGCGTTTCCTCTCCCTGAATTCCCTTCTCTATGTGGCTTTCTCACTTCATTCAGATCTTTCTACCAAGATCTCACTTCATCAGAGAGATCTTCTTTGTCCTTAAACAAAACAGCCCCTCCTATCACTCTAACTCTCTTTGCTTGGTAGTTTCAAGCCCCCTTCCAGCCCACTTTAGCTCTGATCCAGTAGTGAAATAGAATAAAGGCAAGGCAGGAGGGAGAACAAAATATCAGCTTTATTCCCAATAGGATGGGCATTACACAACGGGGCTTATACCTGTGCGCAAGTGGGCTTCTGGGTATCAACTTGCAGACCAGGCAGCTGTACCCACCAGGCACTAGGGTAAGTAGGAGCTGATGAGGCTCATCAATGAGGCCCATCAACAAGGCAAGGGTGGGGTACAGTGGGGTTTTTCCATGCAGAGGAACAGCACTTGCAAAAGCTTTGAGTAGAAGGCCTAGGAGAAGCCCCAGTGACCACAGCACTGGAGTGCGGAGAGAACAGTGAGAGGCCACAGATGAGGTTGGATAGATGGGCAGTGCCAGATCAGTCAGGTGCCAACAGACCTTACCCTTGATCCAGCCCAGGGGCTTCCATTTGTCCAACAAAATGTTGTTAAGCCAACGGTTCCTCGTGGACGGAGAGTGCATTGTGCGAAAGTGTGCTTGAAGTCCAGAAACTGTCGTCATTCAACCACTCAGTCATTCAGAGACATTGACTGGGTGCTTGCCATGGGCCCAGCATTGCTGCAGGTGTTGAGGGTACAGCCCCATCCCCCTGGAGCACATCTGAATCATGCCTGGGGAGAGGAAACTTGCCTCTGACTGACATTTTATTTCCTTCATTAGCACCGCACATGGGCTGTGGGCCAGGAACTGTGTTAGGTTCTACATGGAAAGGCCTGGTTTGTGTTTTAACTGACTAATCAAAGGCTTCCAGAATCACAACTAAACCTCCTAGTCACCAAAATAGATGTCTTTTAACAATCTCAACAGCCATGCAGAGGGTTTGAAATATTTCTTAAAAAGCTAGCATAGGATAAATCATTTCTGGCGGCTCCATAAAAACTTTGCTAATAGAATCTAGGGTGGTGAAATGAATGCCTACAGGCCTGTAATTCATTCTGCATCGCATTTACACACTCCTCTCTGCTGAAATCTTGTTCAATGACTTTAGTCAGCAAAGCTCAGCCTGAAGAGGAGGTGTGTGACAAACAGATGGGTCCAAAATGGCATTTTCAGAATCTGTCTTCATTGCCTCTTGTTTTTTTCTTGTTTTTTTTTATTTTTTATTTTTTCTATAAAATGTAACACGTGGTATCGTTGTGGAGATACCAATGACACTGTGACATCTTGGTTTCTCATCGTACACAACTTAAAAGCTAAACTCTGTATGGCCCTACCCTCCATCACCTGGACACCCTCATCTGAGATACGACTACTTCCTCCTTGCTCACTTCTCCAAACCACCCCCAGAGCCTTTCTCTTGCTGTTCCTCTGCCTGAAATGCTCTTCCCTCAGGTTCTCATGTGGTCTTCACTGATGTCACAACTCAATGCCTTCTCCTCATAGAGGCCTTCACTGAGCATCTTAAGGTCCCCTACCTTTAACACTTAGCATTCCTTAAAATCAACCTGCTTTTAAATTTATTTGTTTTTAGTCTATCTCCCCCTCCTGAAATAAAGGCACCATTTAGAGCACATGTGTCAAACACAAGGCCCGCGGGCCAAATCCGTCCCTCCAGGCCTTGCAATGTGGCCCGCACCGCGCTGTCATCACTGCACTCCGCTGCGTTTCCATCACAATGACAGTTTATGACTGTTCAGTAAACCATTCGGCCCGCGATTTAGGCTGGAGTTTAGATTTTGGCCCCTTCTCTGATTGAGTTCGACACCCCTAATTAGAGCAAGGACCTTGTCTTATCACCAGTGGAGCACACTGACCTTGGAAATTTTGTATGAAACTTCCTGGGTCCCTGGATCACTTGGAGGAGAGCTGCCAGATGATCATGAACAATCACGTGGGATGTCACATGTGATTTGGGGATTTTCCTATTAGATCAGCAAGCACTTCCTTAACTAATAAATACAGGGAGGCCACTTTCTATCAGGTCATTAGCACTGTTCTCATTGATTCGTTAAAATCTTTTATATCCCAGATAGAAACCCTCTCCCTCTGTTAATGCAAGTTGTGAATATTTTTCTGGTGGTCTGCCACTCATGTTTGATCTTTGTTTATGGCATTTTCTGTTGTATAGACATTCAAAATTTTTATCTAGTCAAATCTCTCTGACTTTTGTATCATACTAGAGACTTTATTTGCTAGAAAAATTTCTTATATATCAAAATTATAAAAAACACTCTCCAATATTTCCTTTGGTTCTTTTTTACGTTCTTTCAGTAGTTCATTGTCACAATGATACCTAGATTAACTATTGTTGCCACCAGGGATCTAAAATGATACTTGGACTGTTTGTCAGATCCCTTTGTATTTTCCATTCT
Source organism: Pipistrellus kuhlii (assembly GCF_014108245.1). NCBI lineage: Eukaryota > Metazoa > Chordata > Mammalia > Chiroptera > Vespertilionidae > Pipistrellus > Pipistrellus kuhlii. The sequence continues at coordinate 20,770,766 of NW_023425595.1, forward strand.
GTTCCTCTGATACAGCTCTGCCTACCCCAGCATCACACAGGAGCTTCACAATTTGTGTTAATATTTGGTAAGGTGTGTTCCAACAGTGTGCGTTTTCCCCTCAGCTGTTCTTTTATATTTACTGCTCCAGATTAATTCCAGAATATAATCTGATTTCACCAAAAAATATCCTTTTGGGCTTTTTATACTAAACATATGAACTAATTTAAGGAAAAAATTGTTATCTTTACAATGTTGAGTCTCCCCATGTAGAAATGTCATATGTTTTTGCCATTTCTTCAGTTCTTCTCTGGCATATATAAGGTTCATGATTTTCTTATATAATTCTTATGTATTTTTATAGCTATTGCTATAGATAAGAATTTTTCCTATTGTGTTGCCTAATTAAATATTACTAATATGTACAAAGGCTACTATGGTTTTGTATATTTCTCTTGCATCCAGTATATCTCAACAAAAAAATTCTCAGTAGGTAATCTTAGATAGTTCAGCTGCAAAATCTTTTCATCTTCAAATAATTATGTCTCTTTTCCTCCAATATCCGCACCTCTCGTTTCTTTCTCTTATCCCATTGGTTCAGCTAGGACTCCGGTACCTTTTTAACTAACCCCAAGTACAGCAGATCTTTGTATTGCCTTTGTCTTTACCAGAGAGGCCTCTATTATTGTAGCATTAAACGTGGTGTTTGCTGCTCACTTCTCATCTGCTTTCTGCTTTAAAAACCTTCCTCCACTTGAGAACCTACCCAAGGTTTCAATGAGGAACAGATGTTGCATTTTCTGAAATGTATTTCAGTACTCACGAAGAAAATCAGATGTGTTTTTTTTTTCCCTCCTTTAATCTATTAGTGAAATGAATTCATGAGCAGAATCCCTATTGTTGAGCCATATTGCCTTTCCTCTGTCATGGTATGTTGCACTTTTACTACTTTCTGGATTTAATTTACTAACATTTTATATAGAATTATTTGCATCTACATTCTTAATTATATGTAGCCATTTGGGGCCAGTTCTCTGGAATATTAGAAAAACATGATATGGAAAATTGTGCATCCTTGTGAATTTGGTGGCTTATTAAAAGGATATATGGCAGAAGGTAACAGAATCTGAGACTGGAAGTTAAGCTCTCTATCCCCCACTTTAGAGTTACCCCTTCCTGAAAACCTCTGGGATTGGATAGGAAACCTGGCACATGGGAGAGATTGAAGTTTGGTGAATTTCACTTTGGAAATGCTGAACCGGCATTCAATCATTTCAGTAAAAGACAATAGAGGCTAAAGTGACAGCAGAAGAAACAGATGGCATCCAAGTACCTGAGGACGGGCACGAAGAGAAATCACAGAGGAGGAAATTGTGGGTATGCTTTCCTTTGGGATTTTACATGCAACGGGAACTTCATTTTGAAATTTAACTCCTCAATGGAATCTTAGTAATGGGAGACAGTTCATGTTCAAATTTAGAATGTTCGGATTATATTAATTTGGTTCATTGTGTGTATATATATATATATATATATATATATATATATATTTGCACTAGAGCAATCTCACTGGGCATGATTTGAAAAAAAAAAAAAAGTAGAATATAAACAAATTTTTAGAAAATGTACAATTACCTGAAGTTGTCCTAAGAAAGAGTGGCCTGGAGTTAAAAAAAAAAATGCTCAAAGTATCGCCATGCTGCCCACCTGGTCCCCGGAGACCAGAAAGGAGCAGGAAGAGATCTCGGGTGAGAGCCTCACAAAGGTGGGACAGGCCCTCCTGGTGTGGACAGGTGTGGCTGCCCCTGCACCTGGCTGCTCAGACCAGTGGGTTAGAATAAAAGGAGAGGGACACAATAAGGGGGACTCTTGGCCCTTCGTGCCCAGGAACCCAAGTTCTGCCCACTCTCGCATCAGCCTCACCGCTGCCAAGGAGGCTGTGAATTGGTGACTTGATGGAGCGGAGACCAAAATAGTCCATGGGTAATTTCTTAATAAAGTTACTTTTCTTCGAAGGTTAATAGCTATTTACAGAGTGCTCTCTTCCTGCTTCTCGCCTCCAACTGGGGCTTCCTGTCTTCAGGAAAATCTGACCATAGCTTTCTCTTTTCTCTATCTTCCCTGCACTTGACAAGCAATCACAATATAGTCCATTCTGCAGCTATCCCGAAGGATGGATGAACAGACAGACACACAGAGCTCCGCCCTCCAGCACAACTGAGCTTTAAAATTTGCTATTCTCAAGATTTACAACTAGACTGGAGGGGAAAGTGGGTAAACCCTTTATAAATCTAAGCTATATCACAATTCAGCTTGTGTGTGCATGTTCCAGGACTTGAACCCAGCCCTGTCCCCACCTGAGCTGCTCTCTCAGTCACTGCATTAGACCACAGCCACGCTCTGTGGGCTTCACGCTCACCACTCTTTCATGTGTATATGTCCTCCTTTTTGTTCAATGTCTTGTGCTAACTCTTTTTTAGTTGGCTGAAGAGCTTCCTTAAGGAGTTATTTTTTTAAAGCTTATGTGGGTAGCATATGTTCTGGTTCTGGTTGGCATGTCCTTTCCACCCCCACTGTCAGTCACTCCCATGTCTAGGCTTGACTATCGTTAGTCCAGGTTTCAAGGCTCAGCTCAAATTATCACCTCAAAGGAAAACTTCTCCACCCCTTCCTTTGTGCCTCCATAACTTAATCATCTCAGACTCTAAATGGATGTTTACAAATAAGTGAACCCCCACTAAACTGTGATTCCCCACTAAACATCTCATTCAAGTTCACATCTCTGGTAAGAGTGGCACCTGGCACAGAACAGCCAAATAGTGTATAACTGAACTGAATAACACACAGGGTATTATTATCCCCAATCAGGGTATTTCCATATTACTGTCAGGCTCTAGGTCATCAAAAATTCCTAATGGTGGAATCTCAGGCACCATAGCCCCCTAGGAGCAGGGAGAATGAAAGAAAATTCATTTTGAGCAACCTAATATATGCCAGGCACTGTAGCTGGTGCTCTCATCATCTCACAAGAGGAGTTAGTACTGATTGTCTTCCTATTCGCAACCAATGTTTTGAGTGCTTTACAGATGAAACATATTTGACAGCTTTATGAGACGGATGTTATTATCCTTGCTTTTCATTAAAGTAACTCGAACCAAGAGGTGATGTAATTTGTTCAAAACCACAGGATTGGAAAGTGGCCGAGCAGGGATTTGAAGCCTGGCAGTCTGGTTCTGGATCTGGCTGGGCTGCTGATCACTACAGTATATCAGTTCATTCACGCCAGTTCTGATAGGTACTGCTCCCCCATTGCAGAGATGAGGGGGCTGAGGCTCACACAACACCCATCCGGCATTTATAGGAAACTGGGGATAGACACTGGCCCAGGATGGGAAGCTAGATCTGCCCAACCTCTAAACCCACAGTGCCTCCCTCCCTGCCTCCCTGAAATGGAGCCACAGAGGGCAACCTCCTGGCTCAGCATCGTATCACAATCCCCACGTACTTTCCATGAGGTAATGTCAGGAAAGCCAGGGTGCCTGTGACACCTGCATCTTGGGAGTCCTGAGCACACAGATGGGGGCCCGGGCTCACAGACTCTTAAAGGTATCAGTGAGCTGAAGACTGGAGCCATTTAATGGCTTCCATTTACTAAGGACTGGCCATGGCCCTGAGACTTGTTTACATTTGGTAACTCTCAATTCTTTCCACGACCCCAGGAAAGAGCTGTTACCCCATTTTACAGATAAGACTAGGACTGGAAAACAGGACGTTCCTGCTCAAGGTCACTTGGTCAGTGAGTGAAAGAGCTGAATTTTGTGTCTGTCACCAAGGGCCATCATCTGCCCCCCTGCCTGCCTCCTGGGAAGGGCATCCACACACAGAAGCCTGAGCAGACACGAGTCCAAATGTTAGCTCAGCCCGTCCTCAACCTTGGGCAAGTCCCTTAACCACTCTGGGCCCCTGTTTTCTCATCTGTAAACCAGGGGTTCACCTCAAGTAGTCTTTGGGAGAATGAAAAAATGATCACTCATGGGCAGTCTGGCCCCCTGTAGTTCTGGGTAAATGGTAACTGTTCTTTTTATTCTTTCTCTTCTTTCCTATTTCCAACAAAGGCTTTTCTCCACCTGCACCTCAAGGAAGTCTCCCTCCTTCTGCCTTTCTGGCTGTGCTTCTGGACCACAACAGTGCAAGTCCACAAGGACTCACTCTCCAGGGGAGCAGATTGGAAGAGTTTTCCTGGGTCTGGGGCTGCCCAAGCCTAACAGGCTCTTCTCTGCTCTCTGCTGCCCCCTGTTGGTTCATAGCCTGAAGCACCAGTTGCCCACATTGTCCTCAGGGTTACACCTTCTATGGAGATGACGATAATAGAGAGGAAAATCCAAGTAGTTACAAAAACAAAATGAAATTATAGAAAACAACTCTAGGGGTTAGTAGACACATGTCCCAGAGCCAGCCCTGCCCTTGCCATGCTTGACTGCTTTGGAGTGCTAACGGTTCAGACGCCCTGTGATTGGGGCTCTGACATAAAGGGGAAACCAGGTTTTGAGTTACCTGGTTCCTTACTACTACATTTTTCCAGAGAATGGGTTTGAACAAGTCCTGGAAGAACCTGTCAGGAATGTTGCCCTTTTCTCCATTCTCATCCCTATGTCAGACATTATCAACCAATCACTTCGTTTCTTTCCTGCTGAGCACAGACCCTTCCTCAGGATCCTTCTTAACACAGCCTTCTGTCTCTGTCCCTCCATCACCTTTTCCCAGGTGATCTGGCTACTTCATAGTTGCTTGGGGCAGCACTGGGCTTCTGTTCTTGAATAAATAAAATAGTAGCTATTTTATTTAGGAAATTTACTAAAGATGAAGCACTGGTAAGTTGAGACTTAAAAGCATTACTGAGCGTAGAAATGGCAAATAAGCAAACATATGGCTAATAGCCCCTGATGCATTCTTCCTAGCATTTCTGGTTTCTCCTGTGGAGCAGCTAAACTGGGTCAAAAGGTGCCTGCTGCCTCCTGGTGGGGTGATGACAGCAGAACAGAGAAGAACCATAGAGTCAGGTTCTTAGGATCCAAGTTTTCAAAAGCCATCAAAACTCTTGAATTACAAGACCTGGGTTTTTGAGTGTCAGATGTCCGCATCCTACAAAAGTCAGGGTGTCAAGTTTATGATGTAAACGACAGATCGGGAAGAAAATGTGACCAGTCTGAGCCACTCTTGACCACTCCCCAGATTAAATATTTCTACATGCTGTTGTAAGAGGAGGAGGGAGAGGGAAAACAGAAAGCTCAGATGTGGGGAGGAAGGTGGCCAGGCCTCATGGTAGGATCTGAGAGCAGAGACCTTGGGGCTAACTTCTGGGTGAACCTGAGCAGATACAAAGTCTGTCTGAGTTTTCCCCTCCCACAACCCAGCAGGGAAGGGAAGGTTGACAAAATGATTGCAAGAACTATAACTTTCTCTGTTTGTTGTTTGTTCGTTTTTTGCCAGAGTGGCAGAAATCTAATCCTAGCCAATACATGAAATTTATTTGGTCTGGGGTTTTGTTAGCTCTACTCCTTTGCGAGTGAAGATGAAGGCCGGGGAGGGGAATTGGGGGAGCTGTGCAGAGAGAACCACCTGGAGCCAGTGTGCTCAGCTGCCCTTACCTTCTCCAGGAAACAACACCTGTGAGATGCCGTCCAGTCAGCGCGCATGTGCTGGTGACTGACTTGTTGCAAGAACGCAAAGATAAAACACCAGATGCCCTGGTGGTGGGTTTGAGCAAGCATCTCTCCCCTACAGGGGAAGACATTCTTGGAGTCAGACTATTGTCACTCATCCACTCCTTTCTCCAGCTGCAGATCAGTATGAGACCTCCCACACTATAGATTCCCAAGTGCTCTTGCCCAATAAGCCAGTGGCAATTAACAAGAATCCTTTTCAGGTGCTCAAAGGATCCCTTTCCTTGGCAAGCAGGAAAGAAAACATTCCTTATTGCTTGTCGAGAGAGAGAGAGAGAAAGAGAGAGAGAGAGAGAGAGAGAGAGAGAGAGAGAGAGAGGGGGGGGGCTCAAGAGCAGGGCAGAGTAAATACATTTGCATTGGTCAAACCTTCAAAAAAGTAGCCATCCAAAGGAAGGAAGGAAATTTAAATTCAGCTTCCTGGTTTGTGTCCATTTCCCCTGCAACTTGCTAAAAATAATCTCCAGTTATATTGGGCTCCGTCAATTCAAAGTTTATTTGTTGGTAATAGTATTTCCCAATTATTCAGGCACCACGCAGATAGCATAACTATGACTTAACCACCCTTGCCAGAAATCACAAATTTGCATCGTGCATGCTGAATGCTGAGGCTGATTAGCACAAAATTTAATTTTCTCTAATATCAGCCCAAGACAAGTAGAGCATGAAATTAACCTGATGTGTTAATATTGTGCTTCACAGTTCCGACTGTACCCCGTGGAGGTTCTCACTGGAGACAGGTGCCCCTCTGCATGGGGAGGAACTGTAGCAATCAGTGCTATCTGGGGGCAGAATGAGCTGGCCCAGGAGGTAGGATTCCCTGCAGCTGCAAGAGTTCAAGATGTCACTGAATAACAATTGGATATTACGGCGGGGATTAAGGCTAGTACCTCTGCAATCCTTTCCAATGCTGGGGTTCCGGGACTTTAAGTCGTAAGATGCTATTATCTAAGTCATATCCTCACCAAATTGTCAGTCTTTTTGGTTTTAGTCATTCTGTTAGTAGCTAATTCATCTTTTTCCCCCCATTTTATTGAGGTATAATTGACATATAAAATTGTGAGATATTTAAAGTGCACATCATGGTGATTTAGTAGACATATACATTGTGAAGGGATTCCCACCAGCTAGCTAATGAACACATCCATCACCTTACATGTTCATCTTTTTCCCCCTTTGGTGGAAACATTTAAGTTCTACTCTCTTAGCAAATTTCAATGTTATAATCATACAGTGTTATCAGCTATAGCATGTTTTATATTAGCTCTTCAGACTTACTCATCTTATAGCTGTACGTTTATTTTTTTTACCAATATTCCTATATTTCCCCTACCCCCAAGTCCCTGGCAACTACTATTCTAGTTTCTGTTCCTGGAAGTTTGACTTTTTACTTTCTTTTCTATTCCACATGTAAGTGATACCAGGCAGTATTTGTCATTCTCTGTCTGCCTTGCTTCACTTTAACTACCGGTAACTCATCTTTCTGTCCCTGAGGTACTGGGTCAAAGTATGTGCTGTGTGATCCCATCTTACTTCCTGGCCAATAGTTTCCAGACACAAGCATTTGGCCAGAAGCCAGGTAAACCATAGGACAGCTACCAACTGATATCACCTAAAGAAAAAAGTGAGCTGGCCCAATTAGATTTCCTCTCTCAGGAATTAAAGAAACAAAACAAATAGAACAATTTTTCAAACAGGAACCAACAATGAAAAACTGGAATGTCTATGATTAATCAATACAAGCCAAAGATATGAAAAATTATGGAAGCAAAAGCTATAATAGACAATCCAGGAAAGAGAGGGAGAAAATCAGCTGAGGCCAGAAAATAAAGAAGCAGGTACCATGAAAACAGCAGTGAATCAGAGCATAGAGTCCAAGGCCATGTTCTGAGGTCACTTAGAGTGACCTTGGATCCAAAACACCCTCCAATTCCCAGCTCCTTAAGCCCTGGAGTAGGGCCTTGAATCTCCATGTTCTTGGATCTCCATTATATTTTATTTCCCCTTTCTTTCCATAAACCCTCATTTTAGTTGAACTAACCTGAATGAGCCTCTGCTTTTCTCAACCAAAAACATTCAATTGTCATGCAGCATCAGTGGTGTGCTAATAAATGCTTACCAACCAACTCTGGGAATGAAAAGCCTTGATTTGAAGTGCTTGCCAATAGGAGTGGTGTAAATACCCCTACCATTGGAGTATCTCTAGCTCCCTTTCTGAAATCAACAAAAATATATTTTAAAAAATAAACAGGGATAGACTGAGAAATTGTCATGGACCAGAGGAAGCTAAAGAAACATAAGGGCTAAATGTCGTGTGGTGTCCTGGATGGGATTCTGGAACAGAAAAATGACATTAGTGGGAAAACTAACAAAATCTGAATACAGGCTGGAGTTCGGTTGACAGTAGTAACGTGCCAGTGTTAGTGTCTTCGTTTTGATGACTGTACCCAATGTAAGATATTAACAACAGGGAAAACTAGGAAAGTATATGAAAATTCTTTGTTACTCTCTTTGCAACTCTTCTGGAAAACTGAAATTATTCCAATATTACAAGTGTATTTTTTTTTAAATCACTAGATGCACTAGATGCTTTGTTCTTCCTATGGAATCTTTTCCCAAGATGAAAAAAAAGTATTTTTATTTTTTTAGCTAAGAATTAATTTCCAAGACAAAGTTAGGAGCTTCTCACCCTGACTGGTTTGGCTCAGTGGATAGAGCATCAACCTGCAGACTGAGGATCCCCAGTTTGATTCCAGTCAAAGGCATGTACCTTGGTTGTGGGCACATCCCCAGAAGGGGGTATGCAGGAGGCAGCTGATCAATATTTCTTTCTCATTGATGTTTCTGACTCTCTATAAAAATATAAATAAATAAATAAATAAATAAAGTCAGAAACATCCTTTCTGAGAAAAAAAAATCAATAAAATATACATTTTTTAAAAAGATAGGAGCTTCTGGCTTTGACTCATAAAATCCCGAGGGCAGCCTGGTAGAGGGAATCATTCAACTCTCCCCCATTGGAGCCCCTCTGCCTTCCCATCAGCAGCACCACCTGGCTCCGCGAACTCAATAAAGGCATCTGGGCACCAAAGAGCCAAGGGTCAGAGGGCAATGGCGGCCTCACAGGATGCTCTCTTGAAGCCCCACCGGTCAGATCTGCTCTGAGCAGAACCAACGTTGGGAGGGGTGTCCTATCTGAGGCCAGTGGATTTCTAGTGCTCCCAGTGAATAAGGGTGTGTGTGTGTGTGTGTGTGTGTGTGTGTGTGTGTGACACAGAGACAGACACAGGGCCTCGGGAACTGAACACCAAGTAAGGAGGCTATGCTGAGTGACCTGAAACAGGCCCCTGGCAGTAATCTCTCAGCAGGGGAACGGTGAGTCCTTTTGGAGCCCAGTGAAGCAGAAAAGTGATGTTGACCAATCTATTGTGCAGGCCTTTTTATTGTGTGTAAATAAATGAGAGGCCAACACTGTCCCCTGCCTCTCCCCACCCCTACCCTCTGTCAGCCCTGGGTGACCAGTTTTCCACTCACCATTAATAGCTCCTTCGTGGAAATTTTTTCCTTTTTTTCTTTTTTTTGTTTGTTAATCCTCACCCAAGGATATTTCCTTTTTTTCTGCCCCAACTGAAATCCCACTTGCAACAGAAGCATGTGCCCTTGACACATTGGAGCCCCTCTGCCTTCCCATCAGCAGCATCACCTGACTCCTATCGAACCTGGGACCCTTCAGTCCACAGGCGGAAGCTCTAACCACTGAGCAAGATCAGCTAGAGCCAGAAACGTTTTTTTGTTTTGTTTTGTTTTTACTTGAGAAACCACCACAGCTCACTTGCTTTCTCTTTTCCTCTTCCTTCTTCTCTCCACCTGTCTGAAAGGATTATTCTGCTTTTCAAATGTGGCCACTCACATTGAAGCCTTAGCCCTGCCTGCCTCCTCCCCACACCCTGTGGCAGCCCCAGCCCACCACACTAGTCCTGCCCGCCATGGCCCAGTGCATCTGGGGTCAGGTGGTCTGCTGGCCCAGGTCTCCTGCAGAGAATCTGCAAGGGCATCAGGATAAAGACCAGTCATCCTTTGTTCAGAGCAATGTCCACACCTTCACTTCAACTGACTTTTTTTAAGAAAAGAGAATTTTGCATGTGGGATCAGAAAACAGAAACCACATCAGTTGTTTTAACAGATATAATTTAGTATAAATAATTGTTCACAATTTACTGTGGAAACCACTGATATACATACCCAGATACAAATTCATATACATGTACAATACATACATATATTACATTGTATACCTTACATGTCAATAAATGTTGACATACAATGACGTGGGGGTGATCCTTCACCAGGGATTAGAGAACCGAAAGGCATATGGGGAATACTGATGTTTACCAGAGATGACTGCAGGAAGCAGCTCTGGCCTCCAGGGCTGGAGGAACAAAGGGGAGAGTGTGGGCTGCTCACAGAGATGGAAGGCAGACCTCTGAGGAGGGCACACCAACTGCCCTGAGCTGGCCGTCTCCAAGGAGGGACAATGAGGCTGGTTTTGAGTGTGAGAAAGATGGAAACCAGAGTTACTTGCTCTATTGGCATCAACTGCCACCCGAAGGTAAGTTGGGGTGATGCACATCTCTTCCCTCCTCCTGCTTTTCCCATCTAGCACCCCCTACTGGCACAGCCTAATTTGACCCAGCTGGCAAAGGAGAGAGGGATTTGCAGAGTCCCAGAGCCAGCATCACAGAGCAGAGTATAAAAAGTAGGTATGAATTTGAGACATGGTAGTGTTATAACCATTCAGAAGCTAATAGAAACATAATGAAAAAGAGGTATAAAATTTACAATTTATCAAATGACTGTCCCATAGACAATCTGTGTGTGAATGTACACATGTGTGTGATACATGTCTCTGAATAGTAATGCATCACGATTCATGGTAGCCCAGTATTTCTAGTAGTATCTAATATGTTCAAAGAAGTTGCCAAGTATTCAGGAAGTACCAAACTCTTCACATCGGTGATCTAATCCAGCACTCACAAGGACCCAAAAAGGTAAATACTAAGATCATTGTAGTTTTATAGATGTGGAAATCAAGAGAGAGATTAAGTAGCTTGACCCTGATGCTCAGAAAGTAGTAGATCCAAGACCCAGCTCCATGAAGCTCCCTGCATCACCCCTTACGTACTGGGTACCATAGCTATGAAGACAACTCCTTCTCCTCCTCCTTCCCACTAACATCAGGGCCTCTTCCAGCAAGAGAGCTAACAGATTCCTCAGCACTCTGCTCTCAGGTGACGTACAGCTCCAATTCCGTGGTATATAAGATCACAGCATTAAAGCTCACACAGCACTGAAGCACATATACACAACCACAACACCAAAGGAAAATCAGAAGAGTGCTCATGCCAGTACAATAGTGTAATATGCAGGCAATGAAATTATGATGTAGAAGTACATGTACTGACATGGAAAGAAAATAGCTAACATTTAATGAGAAGTTCTCATGTGCTGGGCCCTGTATTGTGGGCTTCATTGTATTAACGTATTTACTCCTCACAAATAACTATATGTTCTGGTTTTTCTACAGTAAAATGTTTTTCTTATAATAAATATTTTTTAAGATTTATTTCTAAAGAAATGAGTGTCATCCCAGGGAAAATGATGTGGCAATTTGGACAGATCCTAAAACTGGGGGTGGATAAGAAAAGGAAACTTGTATTCCTAACACACACATACAACAGAAAGGAGATTCAGAAGCATCTACATGCTGGCACGGTAATAACATGCTCCCTGACAATCACCCCCACACCTGAATAAGCCCGGGGCCAAATCCCAGCATTGTTTTAAGCATATTCCCTTCTCCACTGCACTATCGGGAGGTTTGCAAATTTATAGAACATGAGCATGAGGATTCCTTTTTGAAACTCCTGCCACCTCGATTCTAATCAAGATGACTTGGTCCCTCTGAACATCCGACATCTGTGCGCTGGATAGATTGTTTGGCGGCTGTGATGTTATCCCTTTGCATCCAGACTCTTCTCTCCAATTCCCCAAGCCACGCGTTGCCTTGGAAACATCATGATTCTTATAGAGATCTAAGCAAAGGGAAATAATAAAAATAATAAAATCTTACAGTTGAAGTCTATCTTTCATGCGACCAAGGCAGGTTGCTAAACCCTTCTTTTAGATTAAAAGACAGGCAGGCAGAGTGGCTCATACCATGTGTCATCCTGATAATTAACAATTAGAGAAAACACATTGATCTCTGTTCTCTGGATAATTTAGGTCAAAGTAGTTTTCCACCAGAATTAAGAAGGTTGCCAAGGCCAACAATTTCATGAACAGGAACATGTACTCTCATATCTAACATCACTGGCATGAAAGAGACCTCTGATCTGGGAAGCAACAAAGCCTCTTGTCATTATAGCATCAACTCACATGAAATAAAGGTCTGATGTAATGCAGTGACTCTTCCCTTTAGAGTGGCAGTCGGCAAACCTGTAAAAAGAAAAATGTTCAGTTCTGCAGACCATTTAGTCTCTATCTTAACTATTCAGTTCTGCTGTTGTTAAAGTGAAAGCAGCCATATCTAATATGGACAGGAATAAGGATGGCCTTGTTCCAATAAAACTTTATTTATAAAAACAGGTGGATGGGTAGATTAGGCCCATGGGCTGCAGTTTTCAAACTCTTGCTTTAGGGCAGTGGTCAGCAAACTGCTGCTCGTGAGCCACATGTGGCTCTTTAGCCCCTTGAGTTTTTAGCAAAGGTCAGCTTAAGGGCCATGTTCACCAATTTTTTAAAGAAAGAAAAAAAAAAGGAAAGAAGGAAGGAAGGAAGGAAGGAAGGAAGGAAGGAAGGAAGGAAGGAAGGAAGGAAGGAAGGAAACTAAATTCCTTTAGTTCTGTCAAAGACAATAATCTCCAAACTAGAAAGCATAGAATATGCATGATTAGGAAGACGTGGAAGCACAAAGTAGGGAACTAGTAAGACAGTCAAGCTATTTTAAATGAGATATATGGATGTACCTATCCAATTTTCCCAACACCATTTATTGAAGAGACTATGTTTCCTTCATTGTGTGGTCTTGCCTCCTTTGTCAAATATTAATTGAGTGTAATAGCTTAAGTCAATTTCTGGGATCTCTCTTCATTATAGAACCATTGATCTATATACCTATTCTTGTGCCAGTATCAGAATGTTCTGATTTCAGTGGTTTTGTACTATAATTGGGTATCTGGTATTGTGATCCCTCCAACTTTGTTCTTGTTCAAGATTGCTGCCGCTATTTGTTTGTTTCTTATTTCAAATAAATTTTTGGAGTATTTGTTCTAGATATGCGAAATATGCTGTTGGTATTTTAATAGGGATTGTATTAAATCTATAGATGGCCTTAGGTAGCATGGGCATTTTAATGATGTTAATTCTACCAATCCATGAACATGGCATATTCATCCACTTGTTTATATCTTCCTCTATCTCTTTTTTCAACATCCTGTAGTTTTCAAGTACAGGTCTTTTACCTCTTTGGTTACATTTATTCCTAGTTTCTCTTTCTGAGTGTTCATTATTTGTATATGAAAATGCCATCAATTTCTGGGTGTTAATTTTGTATCCCATTTAATAAATTCACTTAGTAAGCCCAGTAGGTTTTTGATGGAGTCTTTAGGGTTTTCTATGTGCAATATCATGTCATCTGAGAATAATGACAATTTTTCTTCCTCCTTTCCAATTCAGATGGCTTTTATGTTTTCTTCTTGTCTGAATGCTGTGGCTAAGACTTCCAGTACTATGCTGAATAAGAGTGGTGAAAGCGGACATCCCTGTCTTGTTCCTGTTCTTAGGGAAAATGATTTTAGTTTTTGCCCATTGAATAATATGTTGCAAAAAAAAAAATGAAACTAGATTCCCAACTTACCCCATATATAGGAATAAATTAAATATGGATAAAAGGCTTAAACATAAGTTGTAAAATCACAAAAATCCTAAAAGAAAGCATAGGCAGCAAAATCTCAGACATCTTTCATAACAGTACGTTTGCTGATATATCGCCTAGAGCAAAGGAAACAAAGAAAAAAATAAACAAATGGGACTACATCAAAATAAAAACTTTTGCACAACAAAAGAAACCATCAACAAAATGAAAAGGGAGCCCACTGTACATAAGAGCATATTTGCCAATGATACAACTGATAAAGGGTTAATATCCAAAATATATAAGGAACTCATACAACGTAACAAAAGGAAGACAAACAATCCAATCAAAAGTGGGCAAAGGATCTAAATAGACACTTCTCTAAAGAGGCCATATAGATGGCCAAGAAGCATACGAAAAAATGCTCAAAGTCATTAGTCATCTGAGAGATGCAAATTAAAACAACAATGAGATATCACCTTACACCTGTCAGAATGGCTACCATCAACAAATAACATGTGCTGGTGAGGATGTGGAGAAAAGGGAACCCTAGTACACTACTGGTGGGAATGCAGACTGGTGCAGCCACTATGAAAACAGTATGCAGTTTCCTAAAAAAATTAAATATGGAACTTCCATTTGACCTAGTGATCCCACTTCTAGGAATATATCCTATGAAACCCGAAACACCAATCAGAAAGTATATATGCCTCCCTATGTTCATAACTGTACAATTTACAATAGCTGAGATATGGAAACAGACCAAGTGCCCACCAGTAGATGAGTGAATAAAAAGGCTGTGGTACATTTACACCATGGAATACTATTCAGAATTTAAAAAGAAGGATCCCTTACCCTGTGAGACAGCATGGAGAGACCTGGAGAGTGAAATTATGCTAAGTGAAATAAACCAGTCAGATAAAGACAAGTGTCACATGATCTCACTTCTATGTGGAATCTAATAAAAAAATAAACTGATGAGCAAAGTAGATTCAGAGACATGGAAACATGGAACAGACTGATAAGTCTCAGATTATAGGGGGAGAGGGAGGGTGGATGAGAATTGTTTAACCAAAGAACTTATATATACATAACTCAGATGCAGACAATAGTGTGATGAAGGCTTGGAGCAGAGGGTGGGGGCAGTCTTGAAGGAGTCAATAGGGACAAAAGGGAGACATCTGTAAAGGGGACTTTCAACAATAAAAATAAATTATTAAAAATCAAAGCAAATCAATGAGATGTGTGGGCCACTCACACCAAAAAACCCAAGGTAGGGAGCACCTCCAGTACCAGCATTGTAATGAACTAGGATCTGTGAGACCAGGAGAGGAGCTAGGAAAGGCAACCAGGCATCTTTCAGAAGACACTACCCATAAGTTGAATATCAGTCCCTGGAGAAGTCCTATGAAGGGTAATTAATAAGATTTCATGAGCAAGAGGGAAGTGGTAAGCAGCATGACCAGCATGGGTTGCTGGGAACAAATGTCACAGGATCATCCTGTCTTTCTTTGATATGAAGATTACATTCAGCAAATGTTTACTGTACAACAACAAAGTTCTCATGCCAGGGATAGATTCCACATATGAACAAGACAGACACAGTGTCTGTTTTCATCAGTGGAGGTCTTTAGAAAAATGCCACTGGGCTCTCTCCTTGATCCTATCTTGTTTCAACATTCTTTTCAGGAAGTTGTATGAAGGCATGACTACTAACCTATGATTCACAGCACAGAGTCCAAAGTGAGTTGAAACTAATTGAATATGTACAAATATTCAATCTTACACATGTTAACTCTAAAAGTACAGAATGTGGTCTTCTAGTTTAAATCATTAATTTATCACAGACAAAGAGAATAGGAAAAGGGGCATGAGTGGATGAGAGATTTCAATAAATTTTAAAAGAGGAAATATTAATGGAAGAATAATGGATGATTTAGCAGACAGAAGAAAAGGCAAAAATATTTACATAGAAAAGTAAGGCAAAAAAGATTGCCAGTGTTCCCCTGGAACCTTGGAGAAGCTCAAGTCTTGATCAAAACTGCCATGAAGGGCAGGGGCAGTGCAGAGCTTCAGACCATCTGTATCTGAACTTGGAACCTTGGTCCTTTTTTCATCAGAGATGCAGAACCCCAGCAGCTGGATATGTCCATCATCCCACTTCCCCAGGATGGAGATCAGGAAATTCTTCTCTGGAGAATCTGAACAGTCTCAAGGAAAAGACTGTTATATACTGATATTTGGGTTTCTCCCAGTGCTAGCCTCCCACCCAGTCACCCAAGAGTGGTCTTCCAATTGGCAAGCCCCATATCATACACAGAGCTATCCACCAGTCCTTTAATGTTCCTTATTATTAGATAGGAATGGACAATCAAGATCTTTGACAAGGGTCATCAGTGTAGAAAGAAGCTAAACTTAATGTGTAGGGGGAAGAAAAGGAAACATTGAAAGAGAGAGGGTCCTTATGACCTTGATTTAATTTAGCTTTAAATCCTAACTAGAAATCATCTCTCTCTCTGCTCCCTTCTCCTACCCTCTCAGTGACCTAGTCTTTCCCTTGATAATCAGCAACACCTGAGGCAGCAAAAGACAGTAGCCTGCATCTGACTAATGATCACAAGGTCTGGACCTCTGGGGTTGAAGATTACATCTTGACCTAACTTATGTTTCAACTCCTGAGCCCTAAGGTGGAACAACCCCCTAGTTACTTTCCTATGAAACCAGACAGAGGGACGCCAGAACAGACCTCAGAACTGTCCTCAAGACCTAAAGAAATGATTTATTACCCTTATCTCACCTCTGACCAATCAGCTCCCAGCACACATAAAACCCCATAACCCATGGTGTTATGTGACTTTTCCCTAAATAATCTGCAACCTACATGCCATCGGGGATTTCAGGCTATTGAGCGTCAGCTTCCCGTTCTCCTGTGTGGTACTATAATAATAAAGTAGCCAATATTTCTCCTCGGCAATTCTTGGTGGTTAGTGTTTGGCTCTGCTAGCGTCAGTGAAAGAACTCTGATAACAATACACTGCAGGAAGCAGACTTATCCGTTTCCTAAGCAAACAAACAAAAAAAATGACACTTGCCTATCAAAAAAAAAAAAAAAAGAATGTTATAAGAGAGATAATAAAATAATAGGAAAGAGCTTTTAAAATTAAAAATATAATAGTATATAAAAATGATAAGTGATGACCTGCTTAAGCAGATGAAATAGTTGGAAGATAAAGTTGAAGAATCTTATAAAAAGTAAAGCAAATAGAGACTGAAAATGTGGGGACAAAATAAAAGATTCAACATTTGAAGCAGGAGGCCCAATATCCATCTAATAAGAATTCTAGAAAAAATAGAAGAGAAAAAAAATATAAGGAAGAAACTTATAAGAATGAATGAGTCTCCAGGTTGAAGGACCCGCTGTGGGCCCAGCACAATGATGCCCTCACTACACCTTCTCACAGTGAAGTTCTGAACCCTGGGCTACAGAGAAAACCCTATATATTTCAGAGAGGAACAAAGCTCTTACAAAATACCAAGACCACTGACAAAGGACTATTCTAGAACACTATTCTAGAACAGTACTTCTCAAGTATGTGATGAAGGACTTTACTTTGTTTCCAGTCTATCGCTGACTGTTCCTTTTACAAAATAAAGTACAAAAGAATTACTAGGAAAAATAAAAACTTAACAAGATGTATAAAGGCCCAAATTTTATTATCAGCTTCAACAGACATAAAAATGATACAATCAAGTTAGAATAAAAGTTTAGAAATGCTTACGTTCAATTTCCGTACTTATCTCCTCTCACAGATGGATGACAGACAGTTTGCAGATTGACAGTGGTCCCTGGACCACACTGTGAGTAGCAATGTGGTAGCAGAAATGCCTTCAGGATTCTCTCTCTCAGACTGGAATTCTATAACCAATCTTGACGGGAGCGGAATGGAATATTGAGACTTGCAAAAATGGAAACAGTATATTCCCATGAATCCTTACCTAGGAAACTACTAGGAAGTGTTCAAGCAAAATGAAGGAATAAGTCTAGAAAGTGTAAGACAAGTCTAATCAAAGGGAGGTAAAGGCGGACTCCTCCAGTCTCTTCGTTCCAACCTGGACCATTGGGGTGAGATTTTCCACTTCCCTCCCCCTCCCCTGTACCCTTCTCCCTGCAGAGCCACCCTATTCCCTGCCTTTTAACAAGCAATCCCTGCAGCCCTTCAACTTTAAACTCGCAGGCATGAACCTGCAAACCCCTGTATATGTGCATGCACCAGAGAGAAACCACGGCAACCAGGCAAGGAAAGTGTCGGAGAAAGGAGGGCCTTGGTTTCATCTGTGCCTTTGCTTGCCCTTTGGTACCTACCTGAGTCTGCCCAGTGATCCCAGTGGGCTCCTGTCCTCCCTCTAAAATCCAGGCGCATTTTGAGATGGATTCTCTTTGAGATGGTCACAGAGGCAAGCATGGGGAGTGACTGTGAGGGCCCCAGTCTGGTGTCTGCTCTCTCTTAATGTTCACTCTTTTCTTTCTACGCTAGCGGTCCTGGAGAACAACACAAAGTCTACAGTATTTGCTCTCCGTTTGAGCTAACACCACATTTTCTATAATTATCCCCACTGCTGAAATCATTTTCTTGTATGCTTTTTGAGCAAGAAGGGGGGGGGGGGGAGTGGAGGGAGCCAAATTAATTGCTTGGCAACAAAAATCTAATTAATCAAAAACTGTTCTTAGTCATTCAGAACCTCTTTAGCCCATAAAAATAGCAGTCAAAGGGAACAGGAAGAGCGAGCTTGAAATAAATAAATAAACAAACAAACAAACAAACAAAACAGGTGCTTCATTAAGCAGCAGTTTCCATGAATGTGCAAGTGGGAGGCAAGATAGGATAAGAATCTGAGCAGTGGCTTTGGAGTCAGTCTGAGCTGGGTTTGAATCCCAGCTCTGCCATTTCTGCTGCATAACCTTGAGCAAGTTACTCTGACCCTTTGGTCTTCCGTTTTCCCATCTGCAAAATGGGGACAGTGATACTCTCCTAAGATCAGAGGAGAGGCTGAGATAATGTCTGTAAAATGTTTGCAGTCACCTGGAAAACACGAAGCCCTGATGATGAATTAACATCACCAAGCACTACTGCTATTGCATAAAGTATATATTTTTTTCTCAGACTTTTCAAAGCTTTTAAAAAGCTTTAATATGTGTGTTATATTTTCAAGAATAAATACTAAAGAAATAATAGGAGATGTATTAAGACAATTAGCTGTTGTCTTAATTGTCATGATGCTATTGATTCTAATGGGGGAGGGGGTGATCTAAATGTCCTAAAATAGGAATTGGTAAAATAAACCATGGTACACCCCATAAAATGAATAATTACCATTTAAAGTGGTAGTTTATTGACGGGAGTATGGGAAGGAGGGTTGGGAAGCAAGTTACCAGTCTGTAAAGTATGAACCATATTTATTTTGTTCAAATATTTTTTGCAAGTATGACCAAGGTGGTTTTTTTCTTTCTTTTTTTCTTTGACATTTTGAGTATTTCTTTTTTTCTCTTGACCAGCTGTATTCCAAAATTTCTTTATAATGAACATAGTCTTTGTGATTTAAAACTGTTGAAATTTTACTTCACCTTTTATAAAGAAAAACAGATTTCCTAACTCCGCTCAATCTCTCGGCTCTCTGAGGTGACCCTGGGATAATTAAAAGCCAGCCCTGGCTCTGTAAACACAGAAGATGCAGTTATATGGACTCCAGTTGGTAGGCTAGTTCCCTGATGATTTCTACAAAAGCCACCAATGCTGTAACTCCGGGCCAACAGGCAATAGCTCCTGTGAAAGAAACAATTCCACCCCAGCATTAACTGGGGTCAGCAGCATTGAGGTGGGGTTTGTTTACTGAGCCACATCTGCCTGCTTGTGTCTTCTTTGGGGAGGAGGAGCAGGGGACCCTGTTTGCCTGCCATTTACCCTCCCTTTATCCCTTTCTCCTCTGGAGAGATTGTGACTCTCTCTCTCTCCCCCGCAACTGTCACCTTCCCACACAAACCCAGCGCTACAGCGGGGCCACAGCCCCTGCTCCCTCTGGTCCTCCTCAGGCAGTGCCCTGTGCTCCGCTCAGGAACCTGGATCCCTTTCCTTCCCCACCACTCCTTCTAAGTTCGCCCCACTCCCTCCTGGAAGGAAAGACAGATCGTAGGTCAATCACTTACAGCCACGTGAAATATCTCCACCCTCCACTCCTGTGTGCAGACAGAAGCACAAACTCAAAGGAGTGACCACAGAGTTTGACCCAGTCCTTCGTAGTTTGCAAAAACCCTCTCCTCTACAGGGTTTCCTGCAATCTTCACTACAGCCCCTGGTGAGGAAGAAGGTGGTGCTGTCACCCCATTTTACAAATGAGGAAAGTGAAGTGAGGCTGAGAGGTGAAGTGCAGGTCTTTTTTTTGTTTTTTTTTTTTTTTATTGATTTTTTACAGAGAGGAAGGGAGAGAGATAGAGAGCTAGAAACGTCGATGAGAGAGCACACATCCTATCCGGGATGTGCCTGCAACCAATGCACATGCCTTTGACCAGAAGGACCTTTCAGACCGACGCTCTACCACTGAGCCAAACCGGCTTTGGCGAAGTGCAGGTCTTAATCCAGCTGTCCTGATGCTCCATGCCAGATCCTTACTACTGAGCTAGGCAACCAGGTCAGAGAGTCCTCCTGCAGTGACTCTCATTAGCAGCTCACTGCATCATAGGACAAAACAGACTTGTGATTTTTCACAGAATTTGAGATCAGTTTATGGAGTACTGTGCTATAAATAAAACCAGAATTGCAAAAAAAAAAAAAAAAAAAAAGGGGGGGGGGAGGGAGAGGGAGAAAAGGAAGGAAGGAAGGAAGAGAGGGAGGGAGGAAGGGAGGGAGGGAGGGAGGGAGGGAGGGAGGGAGGGAGAAAGGAGGAGAGAGGAGGGGGGAGAAAGGAAGGAAGGAAGGAAGGAAGGAAGGAAGGAAGGAAGGAAGGAAGGAAGGAAGGAAGGAAGGAAGGAAGGAAGGAAGAGAGATGAAAGGAGGGAGAGGGAAGAGAGAGGGAGAGAGAGGGGGGGTGGGGGAGAGAGACAGAGAAGCCAAGAGCAGACATATGAGCAAAAGCTCACTACCCAATCTTAGCATACTATGCCTATATGATTCAAGCCCTACTCCCATGACCAGTCTCAAGACTATGGTTTCAGGGTCCCATCACCTCCATGCATTCCATGAAAATCCCCAGGGGGTAGCTCCCCAGGCTCTGAGCATGGCTGGGCAAAGCACAGGAGGATATTGTCTAAGAGCGGAAGGAAGTTTGAAGACATACCTTTGGGGCTTTCAAGTATTTCTCAACAGAAACTCTTGCAAGGTATGAAGCAGATGCCATAATAAAATGTCATCCTGTTGAATCTCTAATGGAAGAAATAAACCTTGAAGCAAAGCAACCATGAAATGGAACATTTCAGCTGCAAAGGTAAAGGAGAAACAGTAAATAGGAATGTGGAAAAAGAAGAAGAAAATCCCCAAAACAGCTTGACTTATTTGATATTTATTCTTTTAATTCAACAACCCCTGGGCGTGTCCATGGCTGGGTCTCCTGACTCATCATCTCATGGGTGTTTTTCCTCTAGGTTCCTTCATGTGACAGGTTGTATTTTCCAAAAGCAGCCAGCCACAGAAATATTCTTGGTCATACATTTCCTTTCTAAACCTTGCTACTCCTCCATCAAAAAGTAGAAACTGCTTCTGCTGCCTCAGGGTCTGGATGGGCCTCTGGGACACGGCAGAACTGACGCTGCCCCATGTTCCAATCTAAGTCATCAAAGCCTACATGACCTCTGCCTGATTTGCTCCCTTTTCTGGACTCAGTTCATGGGCTGGGGGAGGCAAGGCCACCATGTTATGAAGAAGCCCAAACTAGTCCATGCAGAGCGAGTTTGAGGTGAGACCCATGTGGAGAGGCCCGGAGGCCCCCGCCTTAGTGAGCAGAGGTGGGCTTGAGCAGCCTCCAGCCCTCAAGCCTTCCAGCTGAGGCTCCAGACACCATGGAGGAGAAGCAAGTCCTCTTTGCTGTGCCCTGACTGAATTTATATGTGAGCCCCCAAACTGGTTATCTTAAGCCACTACATTTTGGGGAACTGTGGGTTTTTAGAGCCAGGTGAAGCTGTTTTTAACCTCAGCTCTGTCATTTCCCAGTTGAGGGGATGCTGTTAATCTGTCTGAGCCTCACTTTTCCTCTCTGTAAAATGGGAATAACCTCTATCTCACAGAGATGCTCTGAGGAATACATGCCACCGTGTATGTAAAGCAGATACCCCGTAAGGCAGGAACAGAGAGAGACTGCTGGAATCAGAGAGGTCATCCACAGAGCTACAGTCATCAGGCAAGCATCTTGAAAAGAGATAAGCACGGCCTTGAAGAGTCTGAACAGAGGGAGAGGAGGTGCAGGGCTGCCGGGTGGGCCAGAGGGCGATCTCGCTGGAGCCTGCTCCTCCCTTCCATGGGCTGATCTAGATGGACCTGCCCAGCTGCCTGCCTCCAGGGCCCTGCCACGGTCACCTGGAACTTCTTTTCTATTCTGAAACAATTGCTCAAATCAGGGGAAGAGTAAGTTCGACGCTCCAATTTAGATTGTCCCACTTCTGCCCACTCTGTCCAACCTCCCCAACAGACAGCTAATCAAGGCAGCTGCTGAGAACCCAAAATATTCTGGGGACCTGTGTAGGGGCTCCCCACATCCCTGACCTTCCACTCACTTCTGACCTGTGCTCTGTCTCCCTTCCATCCCTGCACCTGCTCTTGCATGTGTAGAAGGATCTCTGTATCCCCAGCTGGAACTTGAAGACCTCTGAGCACTCAGGCCCCTTCCCATCTTCTGGTTCTTTCTGCCTGACCCCAACCTCAACACCAGTCTAACCATAATAATAAAAAATAGCTACCATTTATTGACCTTCCACGGCCAGGCACATCCTCACATGAACTCGTGTACATGCCCAATAATCCTCTGAGGTTGGTACCACTGATATCAGCCTTTTAAGATGACGAAATACATGCCACTCAGAGAAGTTAAATCACTAGCCCAAGGACACCAACAAGCTAGTAGTAAGGCTCTGGGGTCCCTACAATCCATATATTCTAAATACACCTTGATACCATTTTACCTTATTTGGCCTATGTGGCATGCACACACCCCACAGGCTGCAATAGCACCAGGTCATTCTCCACTGCCTGGAGTCCTGCCTTACAGGTAGCTATCTAGACAAAGACATCTCCAATGCGGCCTGCTTATCTCAGCTTTCCTCAGCAGCCAGGGCACCCCCCATCCCCAATGGCCAGGCCACCTAGGATGATGCGGGTACTTGAAGTGCAACAGCCATAGGTGAAGGGAAGATGGGCTGGATAAGGAAACTCCTAGCATCAGCATCTAAAGAATGCAGGGCAGGGCAGCCTCTGGGGCTGCTTCCCTACCCCTGGCCTTTTCTGAGATACCACTGAGGGTTTCCATAGTCAGTCAGATGCCCAGATAAGGCTTCAGCCAAGAAACTCTCAGAATCATGTTCCTTGAGGTAGAGAATGCAAGTGTATCTGACTTTCTAGACAGTCATTTTCATTTACTGCTTCTGGTGATCAAAGTCATTGTCAAGCTCTTTACTGGAAACTGGCCCTTCAGTACAACTGGGTCAGCTAGACAAGGTCAATATGGAGGGTGCTCAATAAATGCTTGAATAAGTGGATGAACACACCCATGGGGATAGATGCCAGGTCTGCTTTGCCTATCAATGAGCTCCCAACGCCCAGCACTGCCCATGTCGGGAAACAGGGACTATGTTACTACAAGGCTGAGTTGATGAAAACTGGGGCCTCGGGGGTGGCAGAAGGAAGGGGCAGATGCAAGAGGTCTGTGATGAGTACTTGAAATACCCATGGGAACCACTCTGTAAAGTACATGATTGTCTAACCATTATAAACCATTATAAACTAATACAGAATAGGATTGAATGAAAACTGCAATTGAAAAATAAAATTTCTCTGCCAGAAAGAGAAAAATCACTTGTTTATGATTTTATATTCATACACACACACACACACACACACACACACACACACACACATACACACACACGCACGCACGCACAGGCCCTAGGAATGAAAATTTGGCAGACTAGATGATAGATTTGGTATGGAAAGTGGACTTAAGAGAAAAAGTCCAGATGTCCCTAGGATACCAGAAGGCAAAGCAGGCTTTGACCCATAAGATAAAGGAGGAGAGCGAAGGGGAGGCTGACTGGAAGGGGCACAGACCTGGAGGCTGTAGACCAAGCAGAAAGGCATGCTAAGCTCAAGAGACTGGAAGAATTGTCAGAGGCAAATGTCCAGCAGATAGCTGGCTAGACAGGAGCCACCATCTGCAGAGGTGATGATTGAGGCTGGGGAGGAGAGAAGAGTGAAGGGAGTCACTGGGGCATGGGTGAAGTGCCAAGGAGCCACTTTCAGCCAACAGAAAGACCTGCCATATGAGGAGAGGGTGGGCATAACATACTTGGAGTGATTCAACCAACTCCAGGGTTACAGCAATTCTAACTAAAGCTACGAGGAAACCTAGATCACAGGAAGGACAAGCAGAGACTGTGAAGAGACCCAAGAGGTAGAATAAGGGGAGCTGGAAAGAAAGTCAAATCATAAAGGCCAAAGGCAGTATCAAGACAGGTAAAGGTCTGGACAATTGGCTAGGAGACAAGGGCTCAAAAGGCCAGAGCAGGCACATGGTCTCACAATGAAGAACCAGGACCAAAGAGATAAACCAAAGGGATGCAGAGTTCAGCCCAGCAGCCTTTTCATGCCCAAAGATGTGAATTTCCCATCACTGGAGGTATCTGGCCCAAGGACGGGTGGTTCTTGGGAGAGACACACAGAGGGCACCAAAGCTTCATGCAGGCCACTGGACCAAAGGACCGTTAGGGTCTGTCCCACCCTGAGATGCGAGCTCCCACCAGACACCCTGCCACTTCACATGCTGCCCTTCATTCCTGCTCTGCACTGCCTTGTCACCAGCTGCTCCCCTTCACGTACCAGGTTCCAACCTCCTCCCCATGTTGTTGTCCTTAACAAACTGTCCCAAAACACAGCAACTATCTCATTTAAACAATAGTTACTATCTCATGATTCCTGTGGGTCAGGAACCCAGGGCAGCTAGCCGTGTTCCTGCCACTGCGATCGGGGCGTGGCCGGGGCTGCGGTGTCCTCAAGGCTCAACTTGGAAGACGTGCTTCTGGGCTTATTCATGCGGTTGTTGGAAGGATGGTTTGAGGCTACAGTTTCTTAGGACTCTGAGTCAGAGACCATCCTTAGTTCTTGTCACGTAGGTCTCTCCACAGAGTCTCTCGCTACGTGACAACTGCCTCAACAGAGGGAGTAAAAGGGCAAGAGAGAGCAAGGGGGCAAGATGGAACTCTTTTGCAACCTAAGCAGAAGAGACATCCCATCACTTTACCTGCATCCTATTTCTTAGTGGTGAGTCACTATGTCTAGCCAGCACTCAAGAGATGGGAATTACACAAGGTTGGGACTACTAGGGGCCACACACCTTCACCCACATCCTGAAGGCAAGCTACGTGACACAGGAACCTTCTCTGCCTAGTTCACCCACTGCCCCAGTACCTAACATATAGTAGATGTGCGATATATTTTTTTAAATAAATGAACATGGTAAGCTGTAAGCTCCATGAGTTCTCAGTACTACACTATAGAACGCATGCTTGTTAAATGATAAATGAATGAATGAATGAATGATCCAAGTGTCTCTTGGTGAACATGACATAGTCCCTTAATCACTAGCTAAAGTAATTTAGGAGACTGAGTGGCTTAGTGAGTACTATGAAAAATACGAGTTTTTAGGCATAATTACCGATAAATCCTGTTTCCCAAGCATGTGTCCATGAGGCCATTCTGAAGATGCTTAATAGCCGGGGGAGATTCCTCTGGAAGATCTGTAGCAAGAGGGCCCACTGCCCAGCAGAGAAAGGGATGGAAGGCGGACCTTGATTCTCTCGCCAGGTTGTGGAGAGTTTTGTTTTAATAGATTTTTATTGATCTCTGAGAGGAAGAGAGAGGGAAAGGTAGAAACATCAGTGATGAGAGAGAATCGTTGTTGATTGGCTGCCTCCTGCACGCCCCGGACTGGGGATGGAGCCTGCAATCCAGGCATGTGCCCTGACTGGGAATCGAACAATGACCTCCCGGTTCATAGGTGGATGCTCAACCACTGAGCCATGCCTGGCTGGGGGACTCTGGAGAGTACAGATTTGCATGGTTGTTTCCCCTTGGTTGGCTCCCTGCCCTGTGAAGGCTGGTGTCCTGAAGATGCCTTTCCAAGTAAAGTTTATTGTCAACACGAGGCCTGCTGATTGGCAGGCACATTAAATCACAAAGAAAGCCCCAAATGAGCAACTTTGGAGACCCTGAAGGGAGAGGCTGGTAAGAACATGTTCTTCCCGTTCCCACCCTCACCCCTACCACGGCTGTTAATTGCAAAGGGGAGCCTCGCTAAATTATATGGAAAACAGATAAACAACTCGAGCTGTGTTTATTAAAAAAATATATAGCAATGGCACGATGCCAGCATGGATGAGCTTCGCAGTAATCAGTGTATTTATTTCACCCCAAAAAAGCCTGTCTGGGCTTCTCTTATGCCTGAGAAACTCATTATGCTAAGCTTCAGCCTTCATAGAACGGAGGCTTTTCTATATGTTAATCTATTTGAGTAAATAATTAGCGTTTGGCTGAGGGAATGCATGTCTGTATAATTTAATAATTGGGAGGGTTATTGCATGTGATTAATAGGAATCATAACCGAATACTGAGAACATAATAAAGAGGGTTGCTGGGGAGGTGGGAACGATTCTTCATCCCCAGATTGGGACATGTTGATTTGGACAGAGGTTTCTGGGGATGAGGCTGCCTCTTGCCAAACTGGCTTTCTCTCTCCTAGGATCCCAGTGAACCTAAAAACATACCAGTCCTGATGCCCTGCAGGCACCAATGAGCAAAGCCAGGATCACTGATTCTGCGAACGTGGCACACCTAGAAGCCACCGAGAGGTAACAGCTTCAAGAAGCATTAATTAATTCAAAAAAGATATTCAATTTGCACCTAATCTACACCAGTCATTGTGCAAGGCACTGAGCAGACGGCAATGAATGAGCAGGCGAAACTCCCCATAGACAGAAATACATGATACAATGCTGAGGAGAGTTAGGAAGACAAATAAAGCAGGACAGAGGGGGTAAGGTAGCAGAGAGGGCCTCTCTAAGGTGATGGCCTTTGCCGTGAACTGCACAATGCCCGGGGGAAAGGTATTCCAGGTAACAGCAATGCAAAGGCCCCGAGGTCCAAGCTTGCTCAATGTTATAAAAATGTAAGAAAAAAAAAAGTGCTGGAGGGGATGCAGTCAATGGAGAGAAGATAATGAGCAACCAGATCATGTGGTGCCTGGAAGACAACTGGCCATATGCAGTGGATTCTTGTTATTCCCAGTAGTTACATTCATATAAAGTCAACACCAATACTGAATTATCGAATACTAAACCATTGTTCCCAGGGGAAATACAGGGTTAGGTTACTGCGAGCCTCTGGTCACAACCTTTTTGTCAGTCAGTCGGTACATACCTTGTTGTTTTATGTGTGTTTCTTATTAAAGATACCTTCCTTTACCTGATGTATATTATTGATTCATTAACATTGAACTCATGGTCAGCAAAACTATAACTCAGGCCTGAATGAAGCTTGTCAAACACACATATTTTTCTCTGTAAGGCACATCACTGCCTTCTTGTGCTTAGAAACACAAGACAGCACTTTCAGTACATTTGGGGACACTTTAAACCAGCGGTCACCAACCTTTTGGACCTCACGAACTACCAGTGGTCTGCGGACCATGGGTTGGTGGCCACTGCTTTAAACAGCAAATCACACACACAAAAGCATGAAAATTTTAAAAAGGGGGGGAAATGGCCCTAAGAAGACCTTGAAAGGACACTAAGAGTCCAACTGAGACAAGGCAGAGCATCGCCTCGCTGCACCACAGCTGGAAACTGCCTGGCGGGAACTCTGCCCAGTGAGTACTGATTTGGAGGTTTCAAATATATTTTAGCAAGTAGGTGAACCTACTAATATAGAATCCATACAAAAAAATGAGAAATAACTGTATCTATTAAGAACCTAAAATGGTCACAGACATTGAAAAGGGAGACAAGTGACACAAATCTAGATTTGATTTCACAAGCACCTTTGCAACTGGTCCTATTTCAGGTGATCATCCATCTGAGCCATAGAGTTGGGGCTTGACAGGTGAGAACCACTGTGTGTTTCAGCAGCAAGGAGAGTTCAAGGCCCCTCCCCTTGGATTTAGGGACAAGGAATCAGGGCCAGGCACAGGCTTCAGTCCCCTCACAGACACAAGGCTCTGTCCTCAGGGAGAAGGGTCCCACCAAGGACTAAGCCCTTCTCAAGTATGTGCTGAAGCCATGGCTCTGGGGGTGGCCAGGAAATCTAAGCCCCCTCTCCCACTCTGACTTGTCTCCTGCCCTTCCC
Source organism: Pipistrellus kuhlii (assembly GCF_014108245.1). NCBI lineage: Eukaryota > Metazoa > Chordata > Mammalia > Chiroptera > Vespertilionidae > Pipistrellus > Pipistrellus kuhlii. The sequence goes on from NW_023425595.1 coordinate 20,798,971, forward strand.
TCTCTCTTACTTCTATCCCATGGTTATTTGAAGTTCAAATTTAATTGGATGTCCTGGTTTTTTCCCTTCTCAATCTGGTACCATTACACATTTTACAGACTAGGAAACTGAGTCTTGCCCCAAGGGCACACCAGTGGGAGAGTGACCAACAAGTAGCTAACTCTCATCCTCACCCAATGTCCAACAAGTAGCTAACTCTCATCCTCTCCCAAAGACCCTGAGTTTCTGTGCCCAATTCAATGCCTGAATGGCTGCCTAAGTCCATGCACTTGAGGATTAACTTGCAGTTGAAATGTCTTCTTGGCCTCCAGCATGGAAGCAGTTTCTATGTCTATATAAAATCATGTTTAGTATTTTTTTCAACTATAAAAATATATAACTGCAATATATTCAGAATGGAATTCTATACACCAGTAAAGAACAAGCTTCTGCTACACAACAACAAGACAGATTGGTCAGTTTTTATGTATTGATACATGTCAAGTTAAATTACTAAGAGTCTGCCCTGGCTGGTTTGGCTTAGTGGATAGAGCGTCAGCCTGCAAACTAAATTACTAAGAGTCCAGATACAAAAGAGAATATCCTTTTTCTCTTTTGATTCCCATGCATATGAAGTTCAAAACTAGGCAAAAGTAATCTATGTGTTAGAATAGTGGTTCCTAGGGGGGCAGTGGAGGGAGGTGGGAAGGTTACTGGGAAGGGACACGAGGGAAATTTGGGGGGGGGGGGGGGTTGGTAATGTATATCTTAATCTGTGTTACACATGTGTATAAATATATAAATCCAAGTTGTTTGCTTAAGATTTGCTTATTTCTCCATTTGTAGGTTATACTTCAATAAAAACAAACAAACAATAAAATTAATACATGCTCATTTTAAAAAATAAATAAAATACAGACAAGCATGAAAATAAACCATCTGTATTCCCACCACTGGGAGATATCCAACATCTTAAAATGTAACCTTCCAAATCTTTTCCCGATAGCATTCACTTTTCATGAGCATTTCCTAAGAAAGGAATCCAGGACCTAGTACCAATCACTGGAAATGCTAATTTACTTGGAGTCTGAATTTCCTGGACATGCCTTTCACTTACCCAGGAAGCCCTGACACAACTAGATTTAATTTATCCACTTTTAGAAGAACATGGTATAATTAAAGGCAAATAAATGGAATTAAAATCAAATTGAATACAGCCTTTCAATGATAGGACTTTGAATTTGATTTTAAGTACAGTAATGAATATAAAATTTAAAGCTTGGCATGGAATGTTGACAAGGGCTCTTGAGCCTCCTGGGGTCCAGACCACCACCTACTGGTCATGATATGCAATGACACCCACCACCCTCTTTAAGAGCGTGGCTTTACTACATGAGGCACAAATATGATAACGCCTTTTATTATAAGTTTATATTCTCCCTCTCAAGAGCTTCACAGACATTTCTGCTTCACTAGTGAATTACACAGATCCTAGCATATAGGTAGGTTAACAAAGTCATTGAATGAACAAATGAAAGGATGAATGGATAAATGGATAAATGGACAAAAGGATTGAAGGGCATTCTTGTGTGTCATTATGAAATGAGGGAATAATCTCTGCCCTACCCATCTTTTTTTTCATTCTTAATAAAAATGATTATTTGATATACATACACACCATGAAAATGTTACTGGTCAAGCTAATTAACATAGCATCTCCTCACAGTTACCTTTCTGTGATAAGAACACCTGCATTTTACTCTTAGCATATTTCCAGTATTCAATAGTGTTATTAAGAGTAGCCATCATTCTCTAGACTTATTCATCTTACACAATTACAACTTTGTACCCTTTGACCAACATCTTCCCATTTCCCCCTGGTAACCACCGTTTGACACTCTGCTTCTATGTATTCGACCTTTTCTAGAATCCATGTATAAGTGAGATCATGCAGTCTTTTTTCTTTCTTCACATGTTTTTTTTTTTTTTAATTGACTAAGATAACCATTGGGGGAGACCAGATGCATGTGAGGGGTTATTATAATAACCCAACACTCGGGAGGAGAGGAGCCAAATGGTGACCAAATTGAGCAGTGAGGCTGCAGACAGGTACCATGTTAAGAACAGGAAAGTCAAATAAATATGTCCTGACTTGAGCCAGACACATAATAGGCACCTGACAGATGTTAGCTATTTTCCCTTTCCTCTTCCTCCTTTACACTCCCACTCACAAATCCTTTCCACAGGAGCTGAGCATAGAGATTTGTCCTTTCTTAGGCTCCCTCAGAAGGGATGTGATGTTTGATGTTTTCTGTTGTTAGTGTTGACACGAGGGAAATTTGGGGAGTCTGGGTAACATATATCTTAATCTGTGTCGGATCTGGGTCATAGTGTGTACGGGTGTGAGCCAGCCTGTCAAAGCCCTCCTGAGTTAGGAAAAGTTGTTTCTGAGACATCGCTGTCAGGCTACCTGATGGTGAGGTGCCCATTTGAGCGTGTCCACTGTTGATGGCACTTGACAAGAATCATGCTGGCCTTGCTTTTAGAGGCTGCACGGCGGGGGCTCTGATCACATAAAGGGACATGATGCAGTAGAAAGAGTACAGACAGGGGTCAGAAGACTGGGCTCTGCCACTCGCCAGCTCGGTGACCTTAAGCAAGTTGGCTTGCCCTTGCCAGTATATAAACCATTTTATTAGGGCAGTGTAACAAGATAATGCCTGGGAAAACACTTTGTAAACTAAAGCACTGGACCCAAGTTAAGGTGTGGCTATGAATAGAACCCCAAATGAACATCATGCCCTGGCTGTGACCTGAGCAAACTCCAACACTACAGGGAATGTCATCTGCACTGATCTGGATCCAGCTTCTACTTATGGAATCCAACGCCATTTTAGCAGCTGCATTGCAATCTTAGCTTCACATTGAACTTCTGGCCCTCTGACATCTACCCCTTCCTGGCTTTTAGAAAAAATATATGGACTGCACCCCTTCAAGTATCACACACTCTTTGGGCAATTGATTTTTTAAAACTAAATGTCAACTTTGTGTTATATTTGCACTAGGTAAGTCTAACCTTATCGCTCTGGTCCATTTATATAGGCAATTAGAATATTTTAGCATTACTTTGGCCATTCCATTTGTTCTCTCCCTATCGACTAGATGTCAGCCATACATTTCAACAGTGTAATCCATCCATTTATTCACTCAATATACACTAATGAGCAAACTAGTCCCTAGATACAGTGTCAGGAGCTAGAAGATACAGAGGGCATATCTGAAAGGGGGTGGCCAGTGCCACTGTGGAGGTCTGCCCTGGCTGCTGTGGGCTCAGAGCAGGGCAATCCTAATGCTGTCGGCAGCAGCAAGAAGGTTTCCCAGCTCCAGAGATTTGGTGGAGGCTAACAGCCATTCTCCTCCTCTTTGAACATACCACTGGACTATATTTTCCAGCCCTGATGTTTCCTCGTGCTTCCACATTGATGGCATTGGGTGAGGTCTTTCTTCCTGGGCAGATGAAAAGATAAAGTCCATTGTGACAGGTCTCATGATTTCCTCTGCCTTCCAAGCAAAGAAACTGCAGGTAGCAATAGTTGGCCGGCTCTTATCTGTCTGACCTCATCACCCCACCCTCATTCCCTTGCCAGCACACACATTCATCCCTCAAATATCAGTGGAGTTTCTACTGTGGGCCAGTACTGTGATGGGCTTCATTGCCTTCTCTTAAATTCTCTCTGAGTTCAAAATCTCCACAATGGGGAGCAGGTATCCTCTTCATGTGGGTGGGTCCCCTTCCCTCACCCTTTCATCCCAGCCAAGATCAAGGTCTGAGCTCTGCCTCTCTCCACCCTTGACTTAGTACTCTATATAGAGGTGCCAAGGGAGGGAGTGTGAGGAGTCAAAACACACACGGTGCCCTCTTGGTCTCTTTATTAGCAGAGCACTATAGTAAGAAAAGCCTGGACTGCAAGGAAAGGCTCAGAATCAAGTCCCAGACCCGTGACTAAATCTACTTTGTGACCTTAGATATGGCCCTCTATGTTTCATTATAAAACAAGCTGAGTAGAGCAGATCTTTTGAGTTCCATTTACCTCTTAATATTCGGATTCTTTCTATGCTCATCCCTAATTCCTTCTACTCTCTTCTAACCTAGCTCTATAGAGGAATAAATAATTTTACAGAGGCAGAAGGAAGGAAATAGTTTCACCAGCCTTCCTTATCGTGAAACATCTGCTGGCAATAAGCAGCCTGAAGCTGGTAAACCACTGCTAAGAGTTATAATTTTGAAACATCCCAAGATTCTTCCTTGCCTGTAACCTGATTTCAAGTCCAGCCTAACTTGAGTCCAGACTCAAGCTCCAGACTAATTGTCAAGACAGGCTTGACTTACTCATGAAATTTCTACACTGGAATGGCTTGGGAGATATTCTTGGCAGATGTACTCATCCTTTCAGGTCTTCAGGAACTCGATGAGCCATTTGGATAGGTGAGAGGTGAGTCCCTTCACTTCCATGGGCCTTCATTTCTTGACCTATAATTAAGGAAGCAGTCCCTCCAGCTCTAGAATGTCTTTGGTCTGTGATTGTAGGTGCCTTGGCCTGATATTCCACATGCAGCTCACATCCAAAAGCAAACCAGGTAGCCAAAAAAGAAGAAGGAGAAGGAGAAGGAAGAGGAGAAAGAAGAAGAGGAGGAGGAGGAGGAGGAGGAGGAAGAGAGACCATCTTAAATCAAACATTTTAGGAAAAAGCTGTGTTAAAGGATGATGGATCTGGCAGGGGAAGTAGAAAGGGTGGAAAAGGAAAAGACTGGTGACAATGTGAGCAGAAAGCCACTGCAATGGTCCAAGTGTGCAGTAACAAGGGTAAGAATGCAAAGAATGCAAGGGACGTTGGAAAGGAAAAACTGATGGGACTCAATGACCAAGAGGATGTGCACAGGCTTGCTAGTCAATCAAAAATCTGATTCCTAGTTCCCCAGCACATTACCCAAGCAAAGCCTTGCCTGTAGGCAGCACAGAGCAGAAGTTCTGAATATGAGCGTGAGTGTCAGACTGTGAGGGGTTCCTGCTATGCTATTTACTAACTGGGTTACCCTCAGCCCATTTTAACCTCCCAGAGCTTTCCTCATTTGCAAAACAGGGATAAAAACATACTTCTCAGGAATGTGGTGAAGATCAAATGAGAGAACATTGATAATGTAGAGCTCTGGCAAAATGCCTGTACCATAGGGAGGTCTCAGTAAATACTAAAAACAAAACAAACAAATAACAACAACAACAAAAAAAACAACTCACCAATGCTAAAACACACCAATTCTCTCAAAGAGAGAATACTAAATAAATAACCTGCACTCACATTCTCCTAAACATGGTCTATTCATGTTTTGATGATTCAGAAGCTCTTTCCAGGTCTTACAGAATGACCAGTACCACCAGCATAAGGTCGCTGTGCTAAGCTTCACAGAAACACTGCTTGGCACATATTTGGGTCCAATTAAAGACAAACCAATTCACTGTATTGATTTGAGCCAGAAGGGGAGAAATCCATGAGGAACAATTCCAGATTCTACTGATGGAATTGGACCATGAATTTGGGTACATTTCTCCTGTATTTCATCAAGAGCTCCATCATTTTCCTCCCCACTTCTCAGGCAACAGCCAGCTTTCCAACGTCTTTCCTGATTTTCCTGTGACAAAGGTGGTAGGGATGATCCCAGGGCTGCTGACCAGACAGTTGATATGTGTGAACTTCAAAGGCCTGTTGACACAGCTGCACGGCCCTGGGCCAGGGGCGGGGTAGGCCTGTCTGAAATGCTTGAAAGCAGCAGACAATAAACCATCCCAGCTTTGGGGGCACTGTTATTTAGGCAACAAAGATGCAACCTGCAAAAGCAAATCAAATGGACCACTGGAGTTTGGAAATCACAGACCTGAATCTTCGTCTGATCTGTTTGCCAACACTACAGAATCCTACTCATCACTGAGTTATTCCAGGAAACGTTACCCTTCAGCTAAACTGCTCTTAATTCTCAAAAATACCCAAACCCTCTGAGACAAGACTTAACGGGTCCAGAAGGACAAAGGGACAGTATGCTGGGAAGTGGGGGGCTGACCACAGTCTGTCCAACTTCAAAGCCTGTGCTTGTTTCCAGTTTCCAAGGGAAGCTCAGCATCAGCATAAAATCATACAATGTTGGGAGATTCAAGTCATCAGGTCTGCTCCGCACCACCAGAGGGGAGACAACTGCAGCTCAGAGGAGTTGGATGACTTGTCTAAGATCACACAGCAAATGACAGTTTCTACTGTGGAAATCAATAAGCTGAGAAGAGATTTGATCATATTAATAAGACGATTTCCTTAGACTCAAAAAACAATTATTATTTTCGAACATTTTTGCATACACTGCCTCCACTGATTTCTGTACCATCAATGAAGTCTTTATGTCACAGACATCAGCAGCCCCTTTCACAGAAGACAAAACCGAGGCTCAAAGAGGTAAGCGGCTTACCCTAGGTGGCAGCCAAGGCTAAAGCCAGAGTCCCTGGATTCTAAGCCACTTGGCAAGTATTAACCGAATCGAATTCTACACCCAGGCCTGTGCTTAGAGGAATTAAGATGTCTGTGTGCTGGAAGCAGAGACAAAAAAGCAAAGAGCAGGAGAGGCAACGTGTGCCAACAGAGCCAATAAACTAACCAGGGAAACCTTAAACTATGATGCACTTAACTAATTCTACTAAGGAATAGGAGCATGTTATCTTAGAGTGTTTTTCCTCTTCAATGCATCTTTCCTGAGCATTTCTATAAATTAAATCATAAAAGAAAAAAAGAGAAAGCAAGCCTCCAGTTATAGGCTTCTAAAGACACTTGTCATTTTCCCCCACAGCTGAGCCCTGAGCACAGCCACACCTGCAGCAGGAGTGGTGGGAAGAGGCAGAGGAAGAAGACTCAGTTGGTCAGAAGGAGCAATTTCCTGGCCAAACAATCTGACTACTGGGAATTTCTTTCTCCAGAGTGATTAAAACCAGAAAAGAGAAAAAGAAAAATGAATATTGATTTGTCTGGTTTATAATACTAGAGGCTCAGTATACAAAATTCATGCATGGGTAGGGACCTTAGGCCTGGCTGATCAGGGCCTTCCTTCTCCCAACTGCCTGTTGCTGGCCAGGGCAAAGGCCTTCCTTCATTCTGTGCTGCCCCCTCGTGGTCACTGCACATCATAGTAAGCGGTCGAATTCCCTGTCGGTCGAACTTCTGAGGGGACGATTTGCATATTAGCCTTTTATTATATAGGATATAATTCTTGCTACTGAGTACTTACCATAATGTGCTAACATTTTGCTAAGTACTCTACATCCATTTATCTCATCCTATCCTCCAACAAACCTTCCAGGTGGGTATTTTGATTCCCATTTTAGTGAAAAGGAAAAAGTGAAACTCAGAGAGGTTAATTAATTTGTCTAAGGTCACAGAGCCATCATGATGAGGTGAGCTTTGACCCAGGGTCTATTTCACTCCAAAGTCTTAACTTTTATCCACATCCTATCCTCTTTCAAATAAGATAATTGACTAGAAGATGCATCTCCATTACTAGAACCCAAGTTTCTCTAAGAAGCAACCATCTATGATATGACACAGATGTGACTTTGTATTGCCAAGATAACCAACATCTTAAAAAATTGGTTAACAAAAGTCTTTCCCTTTTTAATAAAAATGTAATGTTGTTTCATAGTATCCAAACTAATTTGAAAACAATTCTGGATTTATACTTTAAAGATTGCATTTCTAACAAACCTTAGCACTGTTTAAAAACCACATGTAGAACTTATCCAATCTAGGCAGATTCAAATGCAGTTACTCCAACTCATTTCCACATTGAAAAATACGGGGAGCCTTTATCAAGTGAGCATTTACAATAAAATTGTGAGCTATCTACTTCTTTGGGACAATCCTAATTGTTTTACCAACAAAATTAATTATGTATGCCTTGTGCAGTCTCTGTACAGTATGGTAAAGTGGTAGAGGGAACAGTTAAATGAGACCATAATATCTCTGGTATCATGAGGTATATTAGGTCGAACCAGATCCTGGAGACCATGACTTTAAGGGAATTCACAAGTGCCAAGGAGTTAGAAGAGACCTGTTTGAGGAAGAAGTGGGTTGTTAGAGTGCTTAGTGAAGGTCTGTAACCCTGTGGGGTGATTGCCCACCCCCCAGCCCGATTTAGCCAATCCGGAGCCTGTTCTGTCTTCCTGGGTCCAGACTCCAACTGAGAGCTGGCTGAGGTTTAGCTAACCCACTGATGCTGACGTCAGTGATCATTCCCGGAGAAACCTGGCTGCCCCCAGGGACTCTGAAGCAGCAGTTTGAAAGACTCAGAAAAGTAGACAACTTGTCCAAATAAGTCCATGTCTCTGAGGGGGGTGGAGGGGAGGGGAGAGAGAGAGAGAGAGAGAGAGAGAGAGAGAGAGAGAGAGAGAGAGAGAGAGAGAGAGAGAGAGGAGAATGAGAGAGAGAGAGAATGATGGTAAGTGATCCCAGGTCAGCCCCCGTGTCCTGTAGCTGGTATCCAGCACATACCCTAGGCTCAGAGCAAGTGACCGATACACCTAGGCTGAAGGAAGGAAAATTTCTAGGGAAGAAAAATACATAAAATTAAATTTAAAAAAAAAAAGACTTTTGCTAAATTGAGTGGTAAAGAAGTCTCACATTTACAGGAGGAAAGGTAACAGTAATAATAATAATAGCAAGAAACACTTTGTACCAGACACAGCTTGACTGTAAACTCCAAAAGGGCAAGGACTTGGTCTCTTTCCTGTATATACTAAGCATCTAATTCAGTGCTTGGGGACATAGGAGGCATTCAGGGTACTATGTTAAAGTGAATAAACAGTTAAAACAGTCATAACTAAAAGGGAGTTGGAAACAGTACTTTGCTAAGGTAAAAACATTTTATAGGGTTGTTAATGATGAGATCATTTTTTTCTGACACTGTAGACTACCAAGGATGGGCCAGACATTGAACTTGATCCTGAAGATAGAGGTTAAAAGACAAGGTATCTGCATAACCCATGGACACAGACAATAGGGTGCTGAAGGCCTGTGTCATGGAGGAGGGGGCATGAGGTGGGCTGGAGGGGGTCAATGAGGGGGAAAAGGGACATATATAATACTTTCAATAATATTTATTTTTTTTAAAATAAGTGAAAGTAATTAAAAAGAAAAGACAAGGTATATTCTGGGCTTGGTGATATGGCACTCACTAGAGCCTTATTCAATCAAGTAACATTTATCAAGCCCCTGGTCTGCGCCAGACACCCAGTTGGACACTGGGGTGGGGAAAGTAGTAAGAGAAATAAAGACGTTCCTCTCCCTGCCCTCCAGGATCACACAGTGGTGGAGAGGCGTCTGTAACAGAGATGCACTTACAGGGTTAGGACAGAACCTGGGGATCTGCCTGCAGGGGGTCAGTACAGTGATGCCTCAAAGGATTATAGCCAAAGGATAGCAATCACTGATCACGGAGGTTATGGGATCCCAGCATTGACTGGGACTTTTTCATGTCATAAGTCCCTGCCCCCACTCCCTGTGTGTATACTTTTTATTATTATTCTGGAACCTGGAAAAATGGGTTCTTCCAATCTACTGATAAGTGCCTACATGATCCTCAACTCTTTGACAATTTTAAGGTCAGATGCTGCAGTAAGACAATGAGGACAGAATTCAGAATCTAATTCTATAAAAGGGTCCTTAGTATTTTTTGTTCTGATTTCCAAAGCATTTTCAACATTTAGATACAGTAATTGCTTAATAAATGACAGCAACTGTTACTGCTGCCGCCACTAAATCCAGGGCTGAAAATAACCACCCAGGGCTCATCAAGTTGAGTGGATTTCCCGACAGGAAGTCAGAGGAGAGTTGCAGCGAATTTGACACGCAGCCCAGCTGCAGCCATCGGCAGGCTCTGACCAAGTCAGCACCCAGTCAGCCGGAGCCAGCTCCCTGGCACTCCTGTCTCCTGCACCCCTTGTCACATCAACCCTCTTTAAACTCTGCCGGGATTGGACCCAACACAATTCATTTTTTAGCAGAATAGCCAACGAGGCAAAAGGACTGGGGAGGGCTGAGATACGGTTGTGAGCACCTGTGATCTAACCCAGCACGTGGGAATTTGTGAAATTTAAAGCTCTAGACAGCTGTTTTGTGATAATTGTGCCCACGCGTACTCCCGCATTGCCCCACTGACTAGGTCAGAAAATAGAGCTGGTGATATCGATAGAATCACTGGAGGTCGGGGGGTCTGGGGGGTGGGGGGAGAGGATGGCGGTGGCAAGAGGACAAGAAGGAAAAGTTAGGAGCCCACTAGCTAGATAGAGCAACTCCTTCCTTAGCCTCTCAGCCACCCTATCAGTGGGAAAGGGGCCTGGTCTTTTCACACATGGTGTGTGAGGCTCTGGTGATGATGAAAATAAGCATGATTTAGAAATCCTGAAAGGTACCTTCGAATCCAGACACCTCAGATGATGTCCATCCCGCCCTTTACCTCTGATATCTTTTTTCATTGTTTAATGCTGAACGTGTTACATAACATCTCAGCCCTCCACGTTCCACAAGCTGTAAGTATGGCGGTACAGCTGAAAAACTGGTCTAACTTCAGTGACACACACATGACACAGCACGATGAACAAAAGACCAGAAACAAATGCATGAATGTCCCCATGGATGATGTAACTAATAACTGGAAAACACATTTGATGGGAAAAATAAGAAAACAGATTTCAACCTGTCCTCTCTGAACAAATGGGCTGCTTCTTTCTTGGCTGGGCAGTAAACCTAAAAGTTTTCAATAGATTTATACCTTTCTCGTATACTCATGCTGAATCTCTAATCAACACACTGTGTAGTGTTGAGTGGAATTATTTCAGCTGGCTTGCTGTTTTCATTACCTTTACCTGAAAGGGTTAAGATTTCAAAACTATATCATTTCACACTTAATAGAGCACTTTTCATCATAGTGAGTGGGGTTATAACTTCACATGCTTCAATAATGCATGGTAATTGTCATTAAATAAAATTTACATATCCGTTCTTCTATATTTTGATATGTTGGGGGACGGTTAGATTGTTAAGGGCTGGTCTAAGATGTCACCAAGACTGCTTTTATGGGAACTTTCAGAGGTTGTGAACTGGGAGCAGGTTGACCTGTATTTTAACGATTCTGACTCTATAGCTGACTTGGCCATCACTGAAATCTTTTTGTGCCTCTGTTTTCTTCTCTATAAAATGGGTACAACTATCCTGCAAAGGAAGTAAAGATCAGAATAGTGAAGAACATGACTCAGTAAAAAAACAAACAAACATGGGAACAAACACTTACAGTAGCTTCAAATCCCATGCTGTCACTTATTCTGAGTCCTTGCCTTTGTTACTTAATACTCTGGCCCTAACCAGTTTGGCTCAGTGGATAGAGTCTCAGCCTGAGAACTGAAAGGTCCCAGGTTCTATTCCAGTCAAGGGCATGTACCTTGGTTGCGGGCACATTGCCAGAAGGAGGTGTGCAGGAGGCAGCTGATCGATGTTTCTCTCTCATTGATGTTTCTAACTCTCTATCCCTTTCCCTTCTTCTCTGTAGAAAAAAAATAAAATATATATATATTTTTTAAATAATGCTCTGCTTCTCTTTCTGGATCCTAACCCATGGTTAACATCTGTGCTGAGAATTAAATGAGATGCCCTCGGTGCAGTGTCACCAGAGATGGCTGTTCCTTGCACGATCTGCCCTACAAGTATTTGGCACTCAGACACGAATAATCCTGTAGACCACAGATGCGAGCGCATTAGCCACCGTCTCTGAACAGATCGGCTGCTTCTGAAAGGCGTCTCTTTAAAGAAGATTCCTGGGCCGCAAAAACTTAAGGGAGTAAGGGCAGAACTGAACAGGAGCACTTCTATGGGTACCAGGAGGGAGGAGGGGCAAAACAATTTGTGAAACATAGTGTGATTAAAGCAGAAGCGCCAACTGTCCACCTTGCTCCAGAAAAGGTGTACGGGGGCTCAGCAAACCGCCGCTCAGTGCTGTTGGCGGTGGAGCCCTGCCTGGGACCCTCGCTTTATTTTAAATCCGAGAGCTATAGGCATCTCACCAAGGGCCCACTTTCAGGTCTAAGCGCTTTCTTGAGCAACAACACTTGCCAGGAGCAAGGATGGCCCGTGCCAGGCTGGCAGCGAAGGGTAGACAGAGGCATCTTTCGGGGCGATCACCCTGTGTTCTGCTGGGGGAAGAGCCACTGCTTGTCTCCCGACCTCTGGGCCTGCGGCCGGTCGCTGCAGCACGGTGACCGCAGCCTCAGTATCACAGTGTCCAGGCCCTTATAACGCATCCGGGAATGTAAAAATGTCCCGCGCCGCAAGTCGGCACCGGGTGATTCATAGCCACAAAAGTGGGAGATGGGACCGGGGAATCGTAGCCGAGGACTCGCTGTAGTTGACACACGAAATTACAAAAAAAATAAAAAGGAGGAAGCGCTCACACCGAACAGCCGAGAGATGGGCGCCCTGATCTAGGTGTGGTTGGGCAATACGTGCGGTCCCGGAACTCCAACGCAGATCCCCGTAAAAGGGGAAACGTTTTAAGGCAAATAACAGGAGCAAGACGACCAGGGCGCAGGCAAGGCGGCGCGGCCGCCGGGGCTTCGGTTTCCCTGTCTGCAAAACGAAGCTTCGCCCAATCCCACTATCAATCTACAACTATGTAATATTTCACGTTGCAGCTTCCCGAGGCTCGGAAACAGGAAAATGAGGGGAAGGGAGGAGCGGGTGGGAGATCGGGAGAGGGAACGGCGGCGGACGCCCAACAAGCCTGGCGGTATTCAACCCTAACCCTTCTCCACACACCTGAGCTCCCGGGTCTCCGCCAACACCCCGCGCCCATCCAGTTTGGCACCAGTTGGCCAAGCCTCTCCCTCCACACACCGATTTCCTCTCGGAGCCACGGGGCAGATGGTGATCGGCACAATAATGCATGCCGGGGATGGCAGGGGGAATGGTCCCGGCTAGGATCCGGAGGGTAGGGGGGATGGATCTGGGGCTGGGCATGGGGTCGCGGAGCGCGCGCGTCCCAGTCCGGCGGCCCCCGGAGGGCCAAACTTCATTCCCCACCTTTGAGTCAGAGGAGGGGGGTGCTTGCAAATTAAAAGGGAAAAAAAAAGTTGCTGAACTTTTCCCCCAACACCGTCGTAGAGGCGGGCCCGGGGGGCGGCGCCTGCACGGCGATTCGCGGCCGGTTCGGGTCCGGAGGCTCGGATTGGCGCGCGATGCCCGGGGCCGGGAAGAGTGGGCGTGGGGGAGGGGAGCGGCCCGCCCTGCCCGCGGGATGGGCTCGCGCGGGGAGCGGGTTAATTTCAAATCGGGGGCTTGACTGCTCCTGGACGGTCACGCTACCACTGCTCTCCCGCCGGCTCGCCAGGCCCGGTCCCGGCGTTCCCTCCTGGCACCCACCTCGGCGCGGCCCAAGGACCGACTGACCGCCCGACTCGCGGGGCTCCGGAGCCCGAGTGGGGAAGAGTGCCGGGGACTCCCCTGCTCAGATCCCGCCCGCTCCCACCGTGAGGTGAACTGACAGGTCAGCGGGGCGCCGAGGGGAGCAGCGCCCGGCCCGCCGGGCTCCGGGGGGAGAGGTGGGGAGGGCTGCGGCGGCGGCGGCGGCCGTTTCCCGCCTCTCGCTCCGCCGGGGGCGCGGAGGGAGGAGCTGGGCTCCCGCGCAGAGGGGAGGGGGCGGGCGAAGGGGAGGGGCGGGGTGCCGAGGTTCCGGGCGCGGGTTTGCCCGCGCTCCAGCCCCGCGCTGCTAAGGGGCGGCGCCGGCCACAGTCCGGCTTTCCGCGCCAAATTTTTAAATCGAGGGCGGAAGGTCCGGGCCCGCCCATGGCATCGCCAGCCAATCAGAGGCCCTCGGATGGCTCTCTGAGTGGTCGGAAACCGTTGCCCTGGAAACCGCGAGGATGCTGTCCGGAAACTGCCCCGCGGGCGGCGCGCGAACCCGGCCGGGGGGGAGGGGGCAGTTGACCTGGCGGAGGGGAGAGAGCGCTGCGTGCGAAGCGTGTGGCGCCCGCGGGGCTGTACCTGGTTACCTTACAGGGCGCAGGCAGTCTTCCAGGGCGGGGTTCAACATCTTGAAGCGAGTTGGCCCCCCCGAATAGCTAGCGCATAGCGCTTTGCATCTTTAGGGAAATCTTTATAAGAACTTGACTCATAAGGCGTTCTTTAAATGCCCGGAGTGTGTTTGGAGCGTAAGAACTGAATTTGGAACTTGCCTATCAAGCTATTTTCCAAGACTTTACTGCTGAGCCTATGCACGTGTGTGTGTCAGGGGAGAAATTCAAGCATCGAAATTCAGACTTTTAACCAGATACTCAGGGTCGCGTCACTACAGCGGAACCTAGGCTCGCGAGCTCAGTCTTGAGCCCTGACCTGTGGCTAGCTGGGTGCCTGAGCTCCGCTCCAATCCGTTCGGTGGGCTTCCAAGAGTGGCCTGACTTCTCCAAAGGTGAGAGAGGGCTGTCACTGGGAATTCTGTGGGTTGCTTGAAGTCTCATTACAGCGGATCCGTTTGCTGAAAGAATTTACGGGCGTTTGATGTAGTTCCCTACCCAATGGGGCTATCTCTGGTCTGGAATAGAATGTAAACGTAGGTTGTCAGTTTTCGTTAGTCTGTGTTTTTGTATGTAGCCTATGGTGTCCGTGAAGGAATTTTCAGTGGATCTCCTGCTTTTACTTTAATTTTGCTATTTCCTTTTTTCTTTTAGGATATTACATTTCAATAGAATTGTGTGGACCACTTGAACCATCAGGATATTTGGAGGGACTTCGGATTTTTTATTTAAAAAAAAAAACACCTCTAAAAGTATGAGAAATTTTCAGGATGGAGACCGAAAAGGTACCTTTTTAACTTCAGCATTTATCCTTTGTTTTAAATAAATTATCATCCTGATTTAGTTCATAATTTTCAATATCCAATATCTTAAGAATTTTGTATCCTCTTTTAGTTGGCTTCTGTAAAAACCCATAGGGAAGGGAAATTTAATTTTTGAAGAGGAAGACAGTTGCCCAGAGTTAAAATAATCTTAAGTCTCAAAGAGATAAGCAGAAAGAAAAGTTATTTTTAAGAATAGTAAAATATGTTAGTTTCATTATGATATTTCTGAGAATTTCTGAACAAAAGGAATTCAGTTAGAGCATTTGACATGATTTAAGTTTGGATTTCTTTTCAAGATAATTGTCTACTGGATCACCAGCTTCTGTAACTATAGGGTCTGCAAACACTCTGAGGGAAAAAAAATTTTTTGTGAAATTGCAAAAGAATTGTCTTGACTGGTGTTCACTGATTGCTAAGTTAACAAAAAAAGAAATGTGCAAATTTCCTAAAAGTTTTATATATTTGTCAACTGTGAAAATGGCGGGTTTGGCGGTTACTTTGATAGCCTGAGGCTAAGGAGAGTAGCCTTTAGAAAAATCCCTTCCTGGGTGAGTACCTCCTGGGTACACATGCTCAGGAGGGTTTCCCATTGGAAACCGTACATGGTTTTATGTAAGAGTGCCATAGTTGGATTGAGGGTTCAAGGCGGGTGTGACTTCTCGAAGTCTGGCTGTCCTCTTCTGCAGAATGGGACTATAGGATTTGGTGAAAAGCACTTGATAAATCCTAAGGAGTCACAGGCATACAAAACAGTCCCATTAATCTTTGCTTCTAAAGTCACTGAGGAATTAGTGTGTCTCTATTCTTTCACTTATTGCCATTCCAAGTATTTTCTTTAAAAATAGATTGGAAGGATGTGTGGGGTCCCCAGTGTCCAAAAGTAGAAGAAACATGGTCTCCATTAGTCTTATTTCTGAACTGCTGTCAGTGTACCCTCTTGGGTCTCAGTAGCAGTTCCCCTACTGCCGGGGAGAAGCTTTGGGACTTTGAGGAACTAATCTTATTCTCCATCTGTAAAGTGAAGGGGTGGATATTCAAAGGGCAGCCTTTTCTCTAATCCTACTCTTTGGCACTCTGGATTTTTACCAGCAGGTCTGACCACATGCTAGCCCTCATCCTCATTTTTCTTGGCTCTCTGACTCTTCTATATCAGTGATGTTTTATTGAGCACCTACTGCATGCAGTCATTGTGTTGGATACACAGATGAATGGGACATTGTTTCTGCAATGGAGACCTTTACTTATTACAGCTTCACTTGTGTTAGGGCAGTGGTTGGCAAACTCATTAGTCAACAGAGCCAAATAAAAACAGTACAACGATTGAAATTTCTTTTGAGAGCCGAAAGCCGACTTCTGCACATGGGCCATGAAGTTTCAGTCACACTGTACCTGCGCGCCTGCACGTGATATTTTGTGGAAGAGCCACACTCAAGGGGCCAAAGAGCCGCATGTGGCTCGAGAGCCGCAGTTTGCCAGCCACTGTGTTAGGGATAGGTATAGGAACTCTCTGCTATCTTTGCAACTTGACTCTAAAGCTAAAATTATTTCAATATAAAAAGCTAAAAATATGTAAGTTTTAAAAATTTTTAATCCTTGGAACAAGAGATGAAAAAAAATTAAATCCATGCTTTGTTGCAATTTTTTTTTTTTTAAATGGGAGCATTAGTTTTTAGAAGGACAGGTATCAATATCATTACTAATTTAATCAGCTCTGCAACCTCCTTTGGCACTCTTTCCCATAGCAATATTCTATTGTATAATTTCTAGAGTCAAAAGCTATCTGATAAATCCTGTTTTACAGTGAATTTAATTGTTGTTTAAACCAGGAAAATCTCTTTTGTGAGCCACATAAAAGGGGACAGATGAAAACACCTCTGAAAGAATCCACTACAGCAAATATAGTGTTGGCAGAGATCCAGCCTGACTTTGGCCCTTTAACCACACCCACCAAGCCCAAGGAAATCTCCCAGGGAGAACCCTGGACACCAACAGCCAACCTGAAAATGCTCATCAGTGCCGTGAGCCCCGAGATTCGCAACAGAGATCAGAAACGGGGGCTGTTCAACAACAGAAATGGATTACCTAAGCCCAAAGATTGTTTACACGTAGGTTTGCAAAGGACTGAAGGGATGTGGGGGGAGAAGAGTAGCCATTGCAGAAATGCCAGCAATATAATGCATCCCCATCCCCAGACTGTTAGCCTCCTTCAAAGCACAGGAAATATTTGGGCCCCATCCATTGTAGCGCTGGGAATTCTGAACGTTGGACTATCAGCTCAAGTTTCCCTTTTAGATCTGCCACACAGCTATACTGGCTCCACACCTTATACTCCCCGATTCCTCTCCCCCGGCCCCTTCCCAATTCCCCAATTTTGCAGCTTTTTAAACAGCACTCGTACCAGTGTTAGTCATAGAATGCAGATGCCCCTAATATATCTGTCAAACTTGATTTCAGAATAAGACTTATTTACCTCTTCCTTTGTAGGAACACTTATCAGGAGATGAATGTGAGAAATCCCAACCAAGTCGAAAAGAGAAAAGTTTAGGATTATTGTGTCAAAAATTTTTAGCACGATATCCTGACTATCCCAACCCTGCTGTGAATAATGACATCTGTCTTGACGAAGTAGCTGAGGAACTCAGTAAGTATGCAAACAGCTCACTGAAATGGTGACTAAAGTGACTTCGTGGACTTAGTCCTTCAGACCCACACTCTTCTAGACAGTGTTTGTAGTGACACAAAGAAGGCCATAGAGAATTCTGAATCTTGAAAGCCCTATTGAGGAATAAAGGCATATAGTTTCCAATGTCAGTGAGTCTTAAAACAAGCAAAAGATCACAATGGAGATTGCTTGGGACTGCATTTCAAAAGTTCTGCAGCTTTAAAGGAAGGCAGCATTGTTTCATGACTTGTTTCATATCAGCAACAGCTTGGAACTTCTCTCTTGGCTCTGTGGTTGAAAGGCCAGGCTGTGGGATGGTGTCTGCACAGGTTATGATGAGCATCAGCTTGAGTGGGGAGGAGCATGGCTTTAGCGCTCCCTGCCGCTCAATGCTATTCTGAGGACCAATGCGTTTTCTGAGCGTTTGGCAAAATTACTGTGTCCCCCACTGCCCCCTTTTACTCCTTTCTTTAAAGACTCAAATCTAGTTATTGGTAAGAAGTCTAAGGCAGATTTGGAGCACCCTTTCAATCATGAAAGTATCTTAAACTTTAAAGAGATATGCAGAATATTTTTATATATGGCTACGGTATTACACCATAAAATTTTGGCGTAATAGCTATATAAAGGTTATATATAGCTATTCTTAAAGGTTAATTTTACTTCACATTTTAAAAATATGTGATAGTCATCGATTCACCTACATCATTGTAGCTATGTCGGATGTATTCTGTAACTCAGCAGGCATCTATTGATCGCCTACTATGAGCCAGGCAGTGTTGTAGCCACTTGTGATAACTTCAGTGAACAAAAAGGAAAAGTGCCTGCCCCTATGGAATCAACATTCTAGTGGGAGCAGTAGACACTATTCAAAGGACATAATGAGAATTATAACATGTGTTAGTTAGAAGGTCATACATGCTATGGAAAAAAGAAAACGTGGACCGGGATAAAAGGACGTGCTGGGGGCGTGTTTTGCAATTTTAAAGTAAGCAGTCAGGTCAGGCCTCAGTTTGACAAGGTGACATCTGAGCGAGGACTTGAAAGAACTGGGCTGGGGAGCCATGAGGACATCTGGGAGAGGGATTCCAGGCAGAGGAATAGCGCAGCACCAAGGCCTTCAGGCAAAGCTGTATCTGGCAGATTCCAGGAACAGTAAGAAATCTCAGGACCTTATACCTTATAGCTATCATATGACAACTCTGTGTGTGTGTGTGTGTGTGTGTGTGTGTGTGTGAGAGAGAGAGAGAGAGAGAGAGAGAGAGAGAGAGAGAGAGAGAGAGAGAGAGAGAGAGTCGGGGAGTAACAGAAAAAGAAAAGAAAAAAACAGGTTGCAAAGTGTGGTATTTGGAATATTAAAGATTTGATTTTGCCACTTACTTGCTCTGTGCCCTAGGGTGAGTCATTTAGCCAGCCTGAGCCTCTATTTCCTCCTCATTCAAGTGTGCAGTACAATACCTACGTCACATGTTTAAGCTAAAAATTTCTTAAAGCCGCATGGCACACAATAGACCCTCAATAAATGGCATTTCTAATTCATGTCAATTAATTTGTACCCTTTGAGAGTAGGGACATGTCTTTCTAATCTTCACCCTCGTTGAGTGTAAATAAGTTGTAACATCCAGAACCTACTGACAAATAACCATGGAAGAAAAAAAAGTTATTAAATTCTGTACACATTCCAAAATCTGATCCTTGTAACATGCAGCTGCTCGTTCTTTGTAGATGTTGAGCGTCGACGCATCTACGATATTGTGAATGTCCTAGAGAGTTTACACATGGTGAGCCGCCTGGCCAAAAACAGGTACACTTGGCATGGGCGGCATAATCTCATCAAAACCCTGGTGGCTCTGAAAATCATCGGGGAGGAAAACAAATACGCCGAGCTAATCATGATGATCAAGAAGAAGGAATATGAACAAGAGTTTGACTTCAGTAAGAGTTGCAGTATAGAGGATCATGTCACCAAGGCAAACACAGACCAAAACGGGCACGCAGACATGAGTTTTGTCGAACTCCCTGGAGTGGAATTTCGGGCAGGTGAGAGCTGATGTTCAAAAGGTCTAAAGAGAAGGATCCTTAGGAAACACTGCTCTAAAGCTGCTGCTGCCTTTCATGTTAAAATGCCGCAGTTGTCAACTGTGTGGTCAGGCGGTGGTATTTTTAGCCTTGTTACTTTAGAAGTCACTTGTCCCTTCATGCATTTTAATTCTCTAATCCTCATCCTTCTTCAAAGCCTCTGTAAACAGCCGCAAAGACAAGTCTTTAAGAGTGATGAGCCAGAAATTTGTGATGCTGTTTCTGGTGTCCACGCCTCAGATAGTGAGCCTAGAAACTGCTGCCAAGATTTTAATTGGGGAGGACCACGTGGAAGATTTGGATAAAAGCAAATTTAAAAGTAAGTGCCATGACTCCGTGAACTTTTGGACCTAGTCTTAATAAAACAAAATCTCTGTTACAAGCTGATTTCCAAATATATTTGCTATGTAAACAGGTCTTCTCTAATTATGCTTTTGTATCTTCCTTTCTCCCCAGAAGCCATGGCCATCCTGCTTTAACTAATGCATATGATCCAAAGGATAGGCATATAACTGACTCCTCTTATTTGTCTGACACTTTGACTTATAAACAGTTTCTTAAAAGTTACCTGGTTTGCTACTGTAGCATTGTCGCATTTTACTAGTATACAATCTGTAGTTGCCTGAAGTCTAAATGAGCAGTAAACTGTAAAGTGGGACTGGTACCCAGGTCTCTGCTATTTTCACTCTCTCATATGTCAGAGTACAAATAACTCCTCAAAAATTGTCTCCAGAAGTGACCTGCAGTACAGTCGGTTTGCCAGTTTGAAAGAATGGTTTTGGCCAAAAGATTTGTTCAAAGTTGGAATAGGATTATAGCTTGGATTCCTGGCACAGAGTTCTGTCGTCACATCTATAACAGACTTTGTAGGATCCTCCATGAAGGGAGAGAGAGGGTGTGTGTGGGGGGGGAAGTGCTTAGCGGACAGGGAGGGGTGTGCTGTACCCCCATCTCGCCAGGAGGCATTAGCAAACCAATAAGTAGGGAATGAGGCTAGCCTGGGCATGGGACACTTTGGGGACCCAGCTGTACAGTGGGGAAGAGCCACCTCAAGCAACAGCAGAGGCTATGGGAACACCTGGGGCTGTCACACACACCCCTTCCCATCCCTGAAGAGCTGTACTGGTCTCATGAAAGGATATTCAGACATCTGAGGGTTGATAGTGGCTCTATCAGGATAAAACTAAGTGGAGAGAAAGGCAATAATGCCAACAATTGGCTTGGGAGATCTGCAATTTCAGAAAACACATCCTGATACTACAAATGAGCTGCCTGCTTTTCTGAGTCACCCGTTTTCAGCTCTCCGTTTCCCTGGTTAGTCACAGCCTTGGAAATCATTCCAGGAACTAGAGGTGTGTAATTTGCTGAATCCCCAGGGAACTCAGAATCTTCTGGCGTGCCTAGGAAGAAGGGCTCGATTTATAACATTGTACTACCAAGCTGGAGGTAAAAGCAGACTATCTCTAACAAAACTTGTTCAAATATATAAGATCTGTAGAATTAATAAATCTAGTCTTTGCATATTATATAAGGACAGTCTTAACAATTTATAAATTCTGATGGGCTATGGAACTTTCCACACTTATGATATTAAATCAGTCTTATTGTTATAAATTCTCACAAGCAGGAAAGCAATGCATTTATCATTAATGCTTTATTTCTCCTGTTCATAAAATTCTTCTGAATCCTCAGTAGAAGATGACCCAGTAATGGTGACTTTTTGTCAAAAAAAATCTGTGACATGTTCCTGACAGGGTGATCTCATTCAGTCATTTTTCCTTTTTCAACACAGGCTTCTGTTATTTCACAATTCAGTACCAGCAGTCACTGAGTCTTTCCAATATTTAAAATTACTTTTTAACTAAAGCAATATCACTAGGCTAACTTTAAAAGAATCACATTTTTCTCTGCCTGCCATTGACGGTTAAGATCGGATGGCTTTTTGAATATATGAAATCCTTAAGAAACAACGTCCTTTGATCTTTCATTATTCCATTAAGTTGTGTATATGAATTTTTTTTCTCCCCAGCAAAAATTAGGAGGTTGTATGATATAGCTAATGTTCTGAGTAGCCTGGATCTCATCAAGAAAGTTCATGTTACTGAAGAAAGAGGCCGAAAACCAGCTTTTAAATGGATAGGCCCAGAAATCAGTTCTAATCCCACTGGTATGTATCTGTTTTCTTAAATTCTTTGCTTCATTGTTTTGAATTAACACATATTTAGAGATTGTTCTCCCTTCCCCTGCCTGCCCACACTCCACATGGAAAGAACATATATGAGATAAATGAAAAGATGAGTGCCATAAGGAAGGTCTGGCTACTGGCTCCAGCATCAACCCAAGGTTTATACTCACCTCCCACACGGTGCCCAGGAGGTAGAATCTGAATGAGAAAGGATTTGGAAAAGTTGAAAGCACCACAAAACATAAGATACTATTGTTATCATTCTTATGCTTCTCAGTGACCATGACAGAGCCTGTCCACATGGAGAATATGAAATGAATTCATTCCGGGGTCAGTATCCTAGTCTCCGTTTCAACTCTAGGATTCTGACACTCCATTCCGCCAGAGCTCCAGCACAGAAGTGTTAGAAAGTGGCGAGAACATGGGCCATGGAGGCAGAGGGAGACTTGGTGTCCAGTATCAGCTCTGCCACTTTACTAGATGTGTGGCCTTGGGCATGTTAATCCTGCAAGGCTGGGTTTCCTCACCTGCAAAATGGGGAGAACCGTGGTGCCTTTGTGAGGTTATTGTGAGGTGGGATGTAATCTCAGAGAGGTCCTTTGCCACAAGGATTTGTAGTGCAGGCTCTGAGGCCACCCTGGTGGAGTTCATACCCCAGACCCACATTCCACCAGCTGAGAGGCCATGCCTCAGTTGGTTAAGGTCTGAATGGGGGTGCATTTCCTGAGAACTACCTCCCCCATGGAGTGGTTGAGAGTGTCTTACTGTGTGTTCAGGCTGCTATAACAGAATTCCATAGGCTGAGTGGCTTATAAACAACAGAAATTTGTTTCTCACGGTTTTGGAAGTCCTAAGATCAAAGTTCTCATTGTAAGCTCGCGTGAGGGAAGAGGAGCTCCTGTTCAAGAAGGCTCTGCCCTCATGACCTTAGCACCTCCCACAGGCCCCACTCTAATATATTGAGCATTAGGTTTTGACATGAATTGGGGGGTGGGGGAGCACATATTCAGTCCACAGCAGTGAGGGTCACTGTATTTCAGCAGATTAAGACTCTACTGATGGCTCCAGCCAATGTTGCTCAGTAGCCTGGAGCATCCTCTCATACACCAAAGGGCCGTGGCTTCGATTCCCAGTCAGGGCACATACTCCGATTGTGGGTTCAATCCCCAGTTGGGTTCATATGGGAGGCAACCCATCAATGTTTCTCTCCCTCTCCCTTCCTCCCTAGAATCAATGAAAAACATATCCTGGGGTGAGGATTAAAATTAAGATGCACAATTTTTTATATGTCAATAAAAAATTTTAAAAAACACATGATTATGCCATACCACACCACTGGTTATAACTTATTATACAATGGGTTTTTGAAATTCTAAGTGCGAAATCTTATCTCAGAATTCAATGTCTTATTTAGATAAAAGCGCATAACGCAGTGTCTAGCATGTGATTGGTGATCTACAAATGCTTCCACTTAATTCCTAAAATCACATTAAAACTGTGCTTTGACCTTACATCCCAAAAGGAAGATGAATCGCCCACATTTGAACACCTGCCCTTTTCTCTTACAGGTGTGAACCCCATCATTTCTTTTCCCACCTCGGACATGGAAGTGAGGCAGCCTTCAATAGAGAACTGTGCCAAAAACCTCTTTGCCACACACCGGAAGCCAAACTTTACACGGCACCCATCTCTTATCAAACTGGTAAAGAGCATAGAAAGTGACCGGAGAAAGATCAGTTCTGCTCCCAGTAGCCCTATCAACAAAGGTGTGTTTTCAATCATGTCAGGGCTCTGCTCTGAAGAATTCCTTGTTATCTGATTTTTTTTAGATCCCTATGGGACTTGTAGGAGAATTGTTTCCATGTCCATATGCTTAACCCTCCTTGAAGCCTAATTTATGCATGAATTAGACTCATTACTAGAGGATAAGTAGTTTGTGGGGGGTTTTGTTTAACTGCTGTGTGCTTTGGAAGGAGATGCATTTTTTTTGTGTTCATTGGGCTTCGGTGATCTGTCATCTGTGTGAGCATTTATTCTTTCGCTTTGACCAACACCCACACCCCTTCTATTTTACCAGCTGACAGTTCTCAGAATTCTGAACCCTTCCCAAGTAAAATGGCTCAGCTCGCAGCAATTTGCAAAATGCAGCTGGAAGAGCAATCAAGGTAGGTTAGCAATCAAGGTAGGCGGGATGAATGCCATAGCTGCATCATTAGGATTACTTACTTCATGTAAGAAAGGGCGCTAGCCTTGGAAACTGGGGAGGTAGCCTTTTCTGAAACTTATAACAAAATATTACAGAAACCATCTGCTGGTTTCATAAAAGCAAGGCTTTCAACCTGGGACAGTCTAGAGTGGTAGAACGTTTTAGAGAAAATGTGTTTACGTCATGTTTTAAATCTTGTCTTTTAGTGAATCCGGAAAGAAAGCAAAATCACAGCTGGCAGGATCTGGGCCCTGCAAGCCAGTGGCCCCTCTGGACTCCTCAGTGAATGCTGAGCCGGAGCTCCCCCCACCACCCCTCATGCAGCCGCTGGGGGTGGTCCCTTTGTTC
Organism: Pipistrellus kuhlii; assembly: GCF_014108245.1. Lineage (NCBI taxonomy): Eukaryota > Metazoa > Chordata > Mammalia > Chiroptera > Vespertilionidae > Pipistrellus > Pipistrellus kuhlii. Next base: position 20,823,400 of record NW_023425595.1, read on the forward strand.
CCCAGCCCACTGTCATCGGCGGTGCCCGTAATCCTACCTCAAGTGCCTTCGGGCCCGTCCTATGCCATCTACTTGCAGCCTGCCCCTACCCACACCATGACGCCGCCCCAAGGCCTGAGCCCGACAGTCTGCCCTAACCCCTCTTCTAAAGCTACGAGATCAAAAGATTGCACAGATGGCACCACTGAGAAAGCAGCCAATGATGCCACCAAGCCCAATGTCTCCATCAGGCCCATGCCAGAGAGACACGGTGCACAGAATGGAGACACAGAACCTGCTGGAGAGAGAGGCCCAAAGAGGGCAAGCATACTCGAAGACAGTGCTTCCAAAAAGAAATTTAAAGAGAACCTAACAGGATTTGAAAATGTCTCCACTGTAAGTACACCCTTGTAATGTGCAAAGTGTTAGGAATTCCCCAATTGATTAGAGGAGGATTTGGTGGCTTGTGAAATCCACCAGAGCAAAGAGCAGTCTCTCAGAAGACAAGGAACTGTTCCTTAGCATCCGTAATGCAAATAAAGCCCCAAACAGCTAATCCCCTGGCTGGGACGATGGCAGGGACATATTTAGCCTCTGGAGGAAAGGATTATTGGCTGTCTTTTTAAAGCGCCACGGGTGGTTGTCCTTAGTCCATTTCTCCACCACACATTGGAATGCAAACACCTGTCATGAAAGTCTTAAATAATTTACAAGCAAATGTAACCCCCAGTGAATGGCTGGATACGTGGGGTCCCGGTGACTCCTACTTTTAGGGTTTTCAGTGTATAGATTTTCCATGTCCCCCTGCTTCTTTTTTTCATCTCTGTAACTTCATTTTGACCATTTCTTTTTAGCATGAACTGAGCAGAACAAAGAAAATATGTTAATTTGTATATTAATTATTTCAGCAAACTTTTACTGAGAATCTACACTTCTGAGGGTAAAAAGAGGACAGTATACAAATAACACAAACATCAATAAATAATAAGAATTACAGTGAAAATAACATAAGATGTGTACCAGTAATAGGAAGAGGGGGTAAAAGGGCTAATGTAAGCTAGATGAGATCATAACATGCAAATTGAAATATGTCATATTCATTCATCCTCCTTATTTAATAATTCTTTGTGTGTGTTTTTTCAAAAAGGGAATTGGCATTGTAGGCTAAAAGATGTTGTGATGAATGTAGTTTGTAGAAAACTGAAAAATAACTAGTAGTGGAGTACTACAGGTTTTGCTAAAGACTTGAAAGAATTAAACCAGCAACTTGTGCCATGAGAGCATGATTAACAATAGCAAAATAGCAAAGAGGATTTGTAAAATCCCTAAATTCACTTGTTAATAATTTCTATCCCTGCAGCTTTCAAGGAACCTAACCAGTAGAGAGAATGAGCAGTGCCAAGCATCTAAGAAACTAAATTTTAAAGTTTGTGGTCTACTTTTAGCATTGTGGGTTCTGAACTTACTGGTTCCCAAGGAAAAGACAGGACCTATTAACAACTAGATCAAAGTGTAGACTGTTGTTTTAACAATGTCCAGAAGAAAGATCTGGACACACACACACACACACACACACACACACACACGTTTATAAAAGCTGCTGTCAGTCCTGCTCAGGGTAAGGCCAAAGCAGGCTTCTTGGGCTTTCTCTGTCTGGTCAGGTACAGTGATCTGGCAGGCCCGGGGAAAATGTGCACAGCCTAACACTCGGGCCGTTTCCATTTGGTCTATAATGTTATTGCCTAAAAGCTTTTGCTCCATGATAGTTGAGTCTCATGTGAACTAATCCATTCTCTTTTTTCGCCTTAGTTTTTGAATTTTGGTGCCATGCCCTTTAGTTTGTAATAGTATATGCATGTTTTCTTGATAATCATTAGAACCTCAAGTATTAGAAACAAATCTGTATTTGTATAACTCCTTTGTTCTAAATCAGGGATCAGTAAACATCATTCTGTAAAGGACCAGATAGTAAATATTTTTTACTTTGTAGACCATATGTCTCCATTGTACCTATTCCACTCTGCCATGGTAAAAAAAAAAAAATGGGAAAGCAGCTAGAGACAGTACATAAATGAATAGATACAGCTGTGTTCCGATGCAATTTTACTTACAAAAATAGACAGGAGGCTGGCTTTTGGCCCATGGTTTGGCAACCCCCTTCTCTAAATCAACATTTCTTAAAATGTATTTTCTCTGAATTCCAATACAAACAAAAATTTAGTTGCCAGATAGCCTGGGAAATGCTACATGCTGGAAGCTCCCCCTTGGAGATTTATAATGCATGCCACTATTAAAGAAATTCTCTAATTAAAACACCATTTTCCAGTGTTGAATTCCCAAACATACTTGAGCATGGTTCACGGGGTGCCTGCTTGCATCCCCTGAAACTAGGGTACCTCAGAAGACTCTGGGAAATACCATTCTATGTAACTCAAGAACAATCTATAATAACATAACAGTGCCACTATGGTGTCCATCTGCATTAACTTGGTTCCCACAGTTAGCACCACATCATACCAAGGAGTCTGAGCAGGAATTAGGATGTCAGTGTGAAAGGGATCTGCTGGGTGAATCCTACTCTAAGTAGACCCAATGGTAGCATTAGGACACTTCTTAAGACCACAGAGGGCATTTAAGAAACACTTGGTTTGTGCCCTGGTTGGTGTGCTCCATAGTTAGATCACTAATCTGCACACTGAAGGGTCACAAGTTCAATTCCTGGTCAAGGACATGCCTGGGTTGCAGGTTCAATCCCCTGACCTTGTTAAAGCTCATGCAGGAGGCAACCAATCAATATGTCTCTCTCACATTGATGTTTCTCTCTCTCCTTCCTTTGCCTCCCTTCCAGTCTTTAAAAATCGATGAAAAAATATTCATGGTTTGTATGACTCAGGACAAGTGTTGGAATGGGAGGGAGGGATATTGTCTTCAGGGGGTTGTATAGCTGTCCTGCCTGTAGCCCTACTGTTTGGAAGCATCAGTCTAACGAGACAATCACCAAGGTATATTACCGTGTTTCCCCGAAAATAAGACATTCTCTGAAAATAAGACCTAGCGCATGGAAAGATAAGACATCCCCTGAAAATAAGACCTAGCGCAACTTTGGGAGATAAAATTAATATAAGACACTGTCTTATTTTCGGGGAAACAGGGTAGTCCTGGAAGAGACACAGGGCCGTTTTTCTTCCAGTATTTGTGTGTAAAATAAACCCTTCCTCCTCTTTTTCTAGACACTGTTCCCATCAGGATACCTAATCCCTCTCACCCAGTGCGCAAACCTGGGGGCAGAGTCCCTTTTGCCTAGTAAAGAAAACTCAGGTACATTTTCCCCAAACCGCAGGATCTACAGCTCCCCGATTACAGGTGAGTGTACATCAAGCATTTATTCAAACACTAGGGGCCCGGTGCATAAATTTGTGCACCTTGAAAAGAACAATGGGCCACGAGGCTGCAGTGAGCGCAGGGGCAGGTCTTGGCTCATCCTCTGAGCCCCCACCAGCGGCTCCCGCTGTGGCCCCCAGTCTCCTCTCTGTTGTCAGCCAGGCTCCCGCTTCCACTGCTCCCATGCGTTGATGGTGCCAGCCCTGCTCGCACCCGCTGACAGTGTGATTGATTGGGGCTGGTGCCAGCAGTATGAGCAGGGCCAGTGCCATCAGCAGGTGCGAGCAGTGGTTGCTGCCCCGATTGCCCCTCAGGATGGGGTTGGGGGTAGAGAAGCCCTCAGGAGCGATCAGGGCTGGCAGTGGGTGCGAGCAGGACTGTTGCCGGCAGCAGGTGCCAGCACCGGGTGGGACCGAGGTGCACGGGAGCAAAGAATTTTCAGTAACCACCAGAGACTCTCCCCGATGACAGCAACTGGTGCCCCACCTTGGTCTGGCACCCCTGCTCACCTGCTTCACCATCCTGCTGCAGCCAACTCCCTCCATGTTCTGCATGTGCCCCCCTGGTGTCAGCGCACATCATAGCAACCTGTTGTTCGATTGTTCCACCATTCAATCTACTTGCATATTAGGGTTTTATATATCGATATATGTACATGGGTCAGTCTCAAGTTCATTTAAGCCTTGTAAGCTTCTTGGACAAATGCCTGTGCTTTTAAGATTATTTTCCCTCCTTTTCTTCCCAGGTGTTATTCCAGTGACATCATCTGAACTCACTGCTGTTAATTTTCCCTCTTTTCATGTAACACCTTTGAAGCTAATGGTCTCACCAACTTCTGTGGCGGCCATACCTGTAGGGAACAGCCCGGCTCTCACTTCGAGCCACCCCATTCCCATCCAGCACCCAAACTCGGCCATTGTAAACTTCACCCTGCAGCACTTGGGGCTCATCTCCCCCGGTGTGCAGGTGGCTGCCAGTTCTGGGCCCGGAATTCTTCCCATGTCTCCAAGAATAGAGGCTGTTAGTGTCGTACCAGAACATGCAGGCACTCAGCAAGGAAGGGCCACCCGGTATAACTCTCCGGTCCTAGGCCAGAACCAACTGAATGGACAGTCCATTGCTGTGATGGGGGCACAGCAGGTAAGAGTATTTCCACTTATTTTTTTTCCTGGGGTTATTAAGTCCCAAATGTCAGTGTCCTGGTTATTAAGTCCCAAATGTCAGACTTGCTTTTGCTTTTCTTCTTTGGAAAGGGAAAGGATGGGGGAGTGAGGAGGCTGAAGGCCTGCCTGCTCTCCAAGCCTGGAAAAAGTGTGCAAGGAATCCATATTATTGCTTTACTGTGAGCTTTTCTTGCCTTAACAAAAATAGCTGAGAATGGAAAATTCATCCAGGCTTACCTAGCCGATTTCAAAGTATGCTGGGCTCCCACATGTGACATGGCCTTCCAGTCCAGTCTCGTAAATGCTACTTGAGTTAGAGCATACCTGTCTGTGGTGTGGGTTTGACTTCCTTTTTCCATTCCTCTCTTTCCGATCAGCCTGTTCCAGTAACACCCAAAGGGTCACAGTTAGTGGCCGAAAGTTTCTTCCGTACCCCAGGTGGACCAATGAAACCGATGGGCTCACCCGGCATGGATTTTGATGGTGCTAATAAAACCTCCATAGAAGCTCTCTTTGTCCCACAGCGAAAACTGGAAGTCTCAACGGAGGATGTCCGTTAATTGACAAATTTGGCTTCATTTAATTTCCTAAAAAGTTGTTTAATAGAGAAGATGTACTCAGACTCATTTGGAGAACACATTCCCTGAAAATACTGTAAATATGTTGAGGGTTTACTTAATTTCAAAACACTTATTTTCTCATATATATATATATATACCAGTTGCTAGGCTTGCATATGGAGGCAGGTGGGTAATGGAGGATATGGTCCTCTTACCACATTAGCGGTTTCTAATATATATATATTTGTATTAAGCTAAATTCATAAGTAATCCTAAAAAATAAAAGTAAAATGTTGAACTAAGGTATATTAACTTCTAGGGAAAAAGAATGAATTATTTCACCTGTGCCTATACCATTATGAAAAGTAACTGTATTAAAGTTTACTTCCCATTGAGTGAATATGTGACATGCCTAACACAGCATTCTCTTAAACTTTGCACAAAGAAAAAGCTGTGATGTATAATGTATTTTTAAATAGGACTATAGCTATATTTTTTTTGTAATTTTAATCTGTTTTTGTTGCAGTCTGTCTTTTTGTAAAGTTTGCAACAATCCTCAATCAAGTCTATGGAAAAATTATTTATAAATGTACTTTTAATCATAAATTGTTGAAATTAAAACTTTTCTAAAATGTATTTAACATTTTCATTTGGCCAATTAGGGCACTGTGGGAAGAAAATGAAAACTCATCTAACTGACCTCAAGGGCAAATTCTTGGTGTGGAGCATCATTCCTCCTGAGTCCCCTTAGACACGCAAAGTTTACCAAATGTTCCTACATTCTGTCTCTAGTGTGATCTTCCATTGGATTCATTTTTATAGAAATGAAAATGGCTTCAGAGATTCTGCTGCTCGGTCAAGGTCACCAAGCTAAGTATCATGTGTTTCCCTTCATACCTAGGGAGGTTAGAAATGAAAGGGGGATCTGGGGTGCTCACTACCCTGCCCTGACACCACCAGCATCTACCCCAGGCCTCCTGCTGTCTACATGGGAGGAGCTGTGATATGGTCCTCTTACCACACTTTCCAAATGACCCAGCTCCAGGGAGGGAAAGTAGCGGTTTCTAATTTTCTCCACACTAAATCCCTCGAGCTCCAAGAGAAGACATGAGTTACAATGTGCTGAGTGCACATCTCCTTGCCCTTCCTTTGTTATGGGACGAATTGCAACTTGAGAATTGACACGTGTAAAAGGATCATCATCATATCTATTTCCCACTTGTTTACTGTATGCCAGGCACTGTGTTACTCAGTTTTTAAAGCTACTCCCTCTATAAACTGGGACTATAAGGTCACTGAGGCGCTCAAAAAAGCAATAAGTCCAGAGTCACACCCTCTTTGTCCATTACCCACCTGCCTCCATATGCAAGCCTAGCAACTGGTAGAAACCAAGCGCATTGTATCAGGAAAATCTGAGCATTTATAAGGTCACCCCTTTCAAATATACTTTTTTACATAACCAAGTACAGCTAAAAGGGGAGAGATTTTCACATTATCCCCTCTTCCTTTTCACCACTAGAAAACCAATACGAGCTATTCCAAAGTGCCTCTGCCTTTTACACTACTTGAAAGACATGTGAATGGTTCCTGATAGAAGAAATGGCTCCTGCTTTTAGGTGCTTATTTATACAATACAAGGGGTGGGCAAAAAAAGGTTTAGAGTTGTCATAATAATATAAGAATAAACTTTAGTGTACTCACAACTGTAAACCTACTTTTGCTCACCCATATATAGTTGAGGGAGACAATATATATGTGTGAATAAATGAAAGAATTTTCATGCAATAAAAAAAAAAATTACCAAATGGTAAATACAAAAGATATAGTTCACTGGAGGCTACTGTATGGACAACTTTGAAGGGAAACACCAACTAGAAGCTCTTTACATCTCTCCCCTTCCCTATCGCAGAGCTGGAGAGGTTGGAGGCCTGGGTGTTGTTCTGCATTCCTTCAGTTTTCCACATGAAATACCTCCCCAGGATTGTCATTTAGGGAAACCAGATGCACAGAAAGAGGCATGTTAGACTCCATGGCAGCTCTGGGTATTATCCCACTCAGTTCTGCCACTCTGACAGATTCATGGGTTTGCTCCAACACCCACCTCCTGGTATTCATATCCCTATGCAACTCCCTCCCCTTGAGTATATGTGGGACCTATGAATTCGTTCTAACCAACAGACACGGTAAAGGTGATGGATGGGATAGCATGATTACACGCACACAATTATGTGTTTCCATAAGATTGTAGTGCCTGTCTTGCTGGAGTCTCTCCCTTGCTGGCTTTGAGGAATCCAAGTGGCCTCGTTGGGGAACCCAACATAGCAGGGAACCTCTTTGAGCTGAGGGTGGCCTGCAGCTAACAAGCAGCAAAAAACTGAAATCCTCGGTCCTACCTAGAGTTCCAAGGAACTGAATTTTACCAACAGCCCGAGCTAGCTTGCCAGTGGTTCTTTCTCCAGTCAGGCCTCAGATGAGATCACAACCCTGACACCTTCACTATAGCCTGATGGGATCCTAAGCGGAGAACCCAGCTAAGCTGTCCTGGACTCTTGACGCATGGGAAGTGTAATTTAATAAATATGTGCTGCTTTAAGATACTAAGTTTGTGGTAATGCTGTTATGCAGCAATAGAGAACTAACACAACACACTAGTGCTCATAACTGTTTTCTTCCAATTTGACTTATTATTGTTCATTGGTTTCATAGGCATTCATAGATGCAAACATCAGGGGGACATGATAACCCCAAATGCTTTCATGGGAGAAGCATGCCCATGTTTAAAGCTGGAAGCAACCTTAAAGATGCCAAATAACACAGTAGTGGACAAAGTTATTGGCCCGGTATGCAATTTCTGTCTTTAAACTGCCTTCTGATTTCCAGTTAAGGAATTACAGTGGGCTGTAACTGGAGGCCCCTCATCTCTATACCAAGGATGGGCTTGTCATCCAGGCTAGGCCAGCCTCCCTGGAATTTGATGTTTCATTTCATCCTAACAATGATCTCACCTTTTTGGTCCCCCTGAAAGTTTGCTGCTGTAGTTCCTGCTTTCCAGCCTCTGGAAAGGCCTTGGCACCTGCCCACATTCAAGCCTGATTGTCAGCCCTCCATCCATTCTGTAGGCCTTTGTATCCTCCCAATAAATTTCCTTTGCTTGAAGTTGCCCATCATTTGTGGACCTAGTAACCAAAAGACCTTTACAAATCACAGAGGGAAACCCAAAGCCAAAGCTTCCCAATCCCCGTACCAGTTAGTTCTCTGTTCTCTGGCCAATAAGTGAATAGAAAAAGCCTTCAGATATGCTTATCTCACCAGAAAATGCAAGCAACTCACCTATGTTCAAATGAATGCAAAGTGTCATTTTAAATACCTGGAAGGAAAATACAATAGTTTACATAAAAGGCACAATGAATCTAGGAAACTAGAGCAACAGAATTTGACGGGGGAAATATATATATATTAAACCCAGATTTAAAACACATTTTCTCAGCCTTGTCCTTTTCAAGTGATTAGTGTTCCTACAGATAAAGGATAAGGAGATTTCCAAAACTTAAGCATATAAGCTGTCTGAGCAATCCTATTAATAATATAGAAAACTATGGGTGGACTGTAGATTCTTTACAGTACTTATCACCACTTGGTAGTTTTCAATTCTTGAGGGCCTAAAGTAGGAGATAAGCTGGAAGAAAACGTGTCATTGTTGTACGTTTAAAAAAAAAAAAAGAGTATAACCTTTTATTTAACTTTTTTTAACCTTTTTTATTAAATTATCATCTGTGTACATATTTTAACATCCCTCCCTCCCATACATACCCTCCCTCCCCAGAGTTATGTGTCCATTGGTTGTACTTATATGCATGTATACGAGTCCTTTGGTTGATCTATTATCTCCCCCAGATCTCCCTACCCTCCCTACTGTAATTTGACAATCTGCTTGTTGCTTTACTGTCTCTATATCTATCTTTTGGTTCATCAGTTTATAATGTTCTTTATTATCCATAAATGAGTGAGGTTATGTGGTGTTTCTCTTTCATTGACTGGCTTTTTCCACTCAGCATGATCTTCTCCAATTCCATCCAGGTTTTATTTAACTTTTAAATAAGTGGTTTTACATCTCAATTTCCTATGCATTCAGGTCAATTATTTACCGTATTTTTCGGACCATAAGACGCTCCGGACCATAAGACGCACCAGTTTTTAGAGAAGGGAAATGAAGAAAAAAAGATTCTGAAACAAATAGTGTCCTAAAATATTTTATGTGCATTAAAACCCAACATCACAGTCATAAACACATGTAACCAACCCTGTAAAGTAAACAGCAGCATTTAGAACCATTTTAGAGCTGGGCAAGCACACAGAGACCACACAGAGCCGGGCAAGTAAAAAAAAAATTTTTTTAAGTATATGTGTAGGCTATATTTGGACCATAAGACGCAGGGACTTTTTCCCCCCACTTCTGGGGGGAAAAAAGTGCGTCTTATGGTCCAAAAAATACGGTACTTAGTCGGATAAGTAACTAAATGTGGACTTGTCATGATTCTCAACATTTTGCAGAAAATTATACATAGGGACTATATTATCAGTGTCCAACAGTCAAGTAACTAACTGCATTTTGAAAGGTTGCAAGAGAATCTTCCATAGATCATGCATTAGGCTCAGAGTCTGGCTTGTCCTGTAAATACTGAATTCTATTTTTAAAATATTTATTCAATTATTAACCTATGCTCTGCACTGTATTATGCAAAATCATGCCTGTTACCCTACTTTGGATAATAAAAGATTCTCTGTATATGAATCTTCTAGAAGTTTATATTAAATGAAAACATTTTTATTTTAGAGACTATTCATTAAAATCTTTCTAAAATGATAAAATAAGCTCCCCAGATTCCTAGAGTTCCTTGAATATAATTTAACTTTTCTTTCATGTTTAAGAAATACATGAGCACTATTGTTTTATTAAACTCAATAAACAATTTAGGCCACCTATGATAGAATCATGCCTTGGGGGCTATTAAATGTGTAGATCTACATCCTCCTGAAATGAATGGCTCTGGAATATACTTTTCAAGTTCTGGTTCTATGGTTCTTTGTCTCTACCTTTTTATGTGTTTGTTATCTTTACCTGTGGATATTTTTCCATTGATTTTTTAGAGAGAATAGGAGAGAGGAGAGACAGAAACATACACATCCATTGGTTGCCTCCCACACACTCCCTGACCAGGGCCAGGGATCAAGCCTGCAACAGAGGCACATGCACATGACCAGAATCAAACCCAGGAACCTTCAGTCCATGGGCTGATGCTCTATCCACTGAGCTAAACCAGCTAGGGCTGTCTCCAACTTCTTTATAAGCTTCAACTTTCCTCTTCTCTCTACTTTCATGATTAATCTCTTGTCTCCTGACCCAGGAAAACTGCAGGATTCCAGAGGAACTGCAGGCACCATTCCATACACCATTCCCAGTCAACAGTTGTAACTAAAGAAATGCTCTGTTTCTCCCCTGTGGGGTGAAAGCAATGAGCTTCTTCCCAGGTGTTTCCCTTGCCAATCAGTGGTCTTTCTCATGGTCCACAGGCATCCAATCTTGTTGATCCTAGGAATCTGGAACCTGATGAGATGCCAGGGATGCTGAATATAAATTATACACCTGTATTCATTATCAAAATCCAACACTCAGCCAATAAGAGCATTTCTTCATGGAGATATCCTAAGAAACAGGATGCATCCTAGATCTATTAGGGGGAAAGGTGAGACTTGAGTTATGAAAAGAGTAATTTTTATTGAGCACCTATCATTCATTGTACCTACTTTAAAACAATACTATGAGGCCATTACTAGTGGCCCCATTTTACAAGGGGCAAAAGGAGCATGTCGCAGTCACACAGTATGTGTGCAAAGCCAGCATGTACTTGTCGGTATGTCTGGTGACAAAGCCGATACTGGTTCCAGAACACCGCACTCCGGAGCTTCATCACATGACAGCAGTCACGTCTTTCTAGATGGGTGAAACAGGCTGATGCCAGACTGTTCATGACTAATGAGAACAGGGCTTTGAGAGCATTACTCCCAAGGCGGGGCAGCCATTTTTATTTCAGGCTGGCTGCCTAGAATGATTTATACTCCTTAAACCCCTTCATGTGTGGCTGTGCTTTTGAGTTAGCCAAAAAGAAGAATGCTTGGCCTTTTGGATTGACTGATTGGTTGGTGACAGCTCCGATTCTCCAATTCAACCTTCCTAACTTGCACTTCCACAGCTCCTCCTACAATCAATCGCACAAGGTCTCATTTTCTATTAGAAATCCCTTTTGCCCTAGGGTTTGGCTCAGTGAATACAGAGCATTGGCCCAAGGACTGAAGGGTCCCAGGTTTGTTTCCAGCCAAGGGCATATGCCTCAGTTGCAGGCTTGATGCCTGGCCCTGGTTGGGATATGAGTGGGAGGCACTCAATCATGTGTCTCTCTCACATTGATGTTTCTCTATCTTGTCTCTACCTCCCCCTTCCACTCTCCCTGGAAATCAATGGAAAAATATCCTTGGGTGAGAATTAACAAAACAAACAAATTCCTTATTCATAACTCATCATGGTTAAAAACTGACTATAGAATACCATGTGGCACTTTTGTAAAGAAATGGAGTGGGGGACGTTCCAGTGGTGGCAGGGGCTATCTACTGCCCAGTGTCCAGGGAACAGGATGTGTCAGCCAGTTCGAACTTTATAAACTAGGGGCCATTTTGGTTGCCAATATTTTTATAGCTGAAAATCCAGGAGCTAAAAACCTTTTTAAGCTGAAACTGGTTTGGCTCAGTGGTAGAGCATCGGTCTATGGACTGAAAAGTCCCAGGTTCGATTCCGGTCAAGGGCATGTACATTGGTTGCGGGCACATTTCCAGTACGAGGTGTGCAGGAGGCAGCTGGTCGATGTTTCTCTCTCATCGACGTTTCTGGCTCTCTATCTCTCTCCCTTCCTCTCTGTAAAAAATCAATAAAATATATATTAAAAAAACACCTTTTGAAGTCAGAGTGCCCTTTACAAATGTATTGCATGGAACTCAGCCACATTCCACCACAGCTATCTGACCCAGCTCAGTGACCAGGCCAGAAGACCCTGCACCCCAGATCCCTCCTGGCTCAGCTCAGCTAGAAAATGCATGGCCCGGGAGTCAAAGGCTAGCTGCTCATCCTAGTTCTGACCCCCATATAAGGCACTTAACCTCGCAGGGCTATTTTCTTCTCCTATCATTATAGAAAAAGCTCAAATAATTTCTGAGGTCCCTTAGAAATAAACTTTTATGACAAAGTAAATTTAAACTCACTATTAATTCCTAGCATATAAGCAGAAACTGCACTCAACCAAAAGAATTTTGTCAAATATATGGAAAGGGCTAATCCTACGGAAGAAAGGAGGCTCTTAATGAAACCACTAATCCTCAGACTTGAGCCTCCATGGCATTCCTCCTGGCTAACACCACATAAAGCAGATTTAGAATCTATTGCTGTTATTATTGCAAGAAGTTGTAATTTCCACAAAACTAATTTTACAGGCTGAGTCCACTTATTCTCCTATTGGTTTTAATATCTTGGCTTTTTCTACCAGTCTCTATTTTCTTTTTGCTGTTCTGTTACAATATTTGAGATGACCTATGTCAGTGGTCGGCAAACCGAGGCTCTCGAGCCACATGCGGCTCTTGGGCCGCTTGAGTGTGGCTCGGCGTTAGGACCACTTCTTCAAAATAGACTCGCCCAGGCTGAAAGCCGACTTCTGCCCATGGGCCACGAAGTTTCACTTGCGCACGTGGTATTTTGTGGAAGAGCCACACTCAAGGGACCAAAAAGTCGCATGTAGTTTGTGAGCTGTGGTTTGCCAACTTTGGGTCTTCAAGCTAGTGACAGATTGGCTGAAGGGTTTCAGGTTGGATTCTGGTTAAGAGCACATACCTTGGTTGGAGACTTGGTCCCTGGCCCTGAACATGTGAGGGAAGCAACCAAACAATATCTCTCACATGGATGTTTTCTCTCTCCTTCCCTTCCATTGTCTCTAAAAATCAATGGCTCAGGTGAAGATTAACAAATAGAAGAAGAGGAGAAGAAAAAGAGGTAACAGCAGGTGGAGGAGGAGAAAGAAGAGGAGAAAGAGAAGGAGGAAGAGGAGGAGGAGGAGGAGGAGGAGGAGGAGGAGGAGGAGGAGGAGGAGGAGGAAGAATCTCTTTCCCTTAGAGACAGCATGGAGGGGCCTGGAGAGTATTACAGTAAGCAAAATAAGCCAATAAGAGAAAGACAAGTATCACATGATTTCACTGTTATGTGGAATCTAATGAACAAAATAAACTGATGAACCAACTAGATCCAAAGCATACAATAGACTGACTAACTTCAGAAGAGGGGTGGGAAGGGGGTGGGGGAAAGAGATAACTAAAGAATTCTAACATCTCTTTGTGATTCTTTTTTAGAATTTCTATTTCTCTGCTTACATTACCTATCTGTTACTGCATGTTGTCAGTAGCATATTAATGAAAGCTATTTTAAATTCCTGGACTGATAATTCTAATAACCTTGCTGGACATGATGTACTGAGTAAAGAAACCTGGTACTGGTTCCCATGGAGGTTTATACTTGGGAGTTTCTGCTCCTAAATCGTGATTCTCTGTATCCACTTGCTTGTCTCTCCAATGTGGGGAGCAGCAGTTTATCCTGTGATCTCAATTTTCTGATGGCTCTAAGAAAAGTTGTTGGTATTGTATTTGTTTAGCTTTTACTTGTTAGAATTGAATAATTACCTCCAAGGTCCTTACATGCCAGAATGGAAACTAAAAGCCCCTCAAGTAGACTTCAAGTGGAGAAGGATAAGCCCTATGGTAAATGTATACAATAGAAGATAATTCACCACATGGATGAATCTCAAATACACTATGCTAAGTGAAAGAAACTTGGTTCAAAGGGCTGGACACGGTGTGATTCCATTTATATAACATTATGGAAAAGGCAAAACTATAGGGTTAGAGTACAGATCAATGGTTAACAGTTAGAGATTTGAATGGATTTGACTACAAAGGGTTAATACAAAGTAATTTGGAGAAGATGGTGGAATTGTTCTGTATCTTGATTGTGGTGGAGGTGGTTATGTGAGTTCATGCATTTCTCATAATTCATAAAACTATACAAAAAAAGTACATAAATTTAAAAATTTAATTGCCATTACAACATCTCATGTAAGTTGTTTCCAAACTCTGCTTGAAGATTTTCTGTGATGGGGAATTAATCTTTTCAGAGGCCACTGGTCCCATAAATACATAGCTTCCCAAAGCTGTGAATGGGCTACAGGTTACCATGATATTGAACATCTCAGCCCTCTGGCAGTCAGGAGTCATTGGACTAATCTTTTCCACGATGAGCTCTAAAAATTTTGTAATTTTTATCTATTGCCACAAAGTGAAAAGGGATTCACTATGTTATTAGATAGCTCAAAGATTTTCTTCTATATTGAAACAATATCAACCTATCTGCAGCAACAATCCTCATTGTTCCAAGTCTTGGAACCAATTTTCTCACTCCTTATATATATAACAGTTCATCAGATATTTGGAGATTTGCTATACATTTTCATATTCCCAACATAACCAATTTTTCTCTGAGTGAATGTGTCTGGTTCCTTGGGCTATTCCTCACATGGCGTGTTTTTATGACTCATCATTTCCCAGAACAGGATCTTCATTGTCAATATTCCTTCCCAATCTCCCAAATAAAACATGATGTTTAAGTTTCAAATAGCACAGAATCTATAAGAAAAAATTTTTGTTTACCAAAGTCAGTCCCATGATATCTGCCTTCACACACATAGGAAAGAAGGCATAATGCAATCTTCTTTTGCAGACTGAAAAAGTTACAGGGTCTCATGACTATCAAGTTTTGTAATCTAACTGTACTGGCTCTATAGCCACTGAGAGTTCTTGCAACACTTTCAAGTTCTAGTATTTGTGGAGAACTCACTAGAAGGAATTCATATACTTGAAACATCACCAAACAAAGTCAACGATAACTGTAACACAACCACCAATACCATCCTCAGCATCTATAAAAGGATCCACATCTATAAAAATATCCACAGCTGTCATATCATACATTTGGCTACCCTCCACCACTATGGCATTCTGTTACTAGAGCTCCTTACTACACTGACCACTTAAATACTCATGAGGCAAGGTCCTCCTATATTCCAGTAACAGGAGACCTTTCTTAGGTTCCAGCTAATCCTCTCAGGAGATTGTTTGTCAATCACAAAGCATCTTGCCATCTACTTAGTTCACATTCCAGTGGACAGACATTGTCATCATAGTATGTATACTCAGCAAGAAATAAATTTTATCTCCTGCAAGTTTATGAAACATTAGTTGGAACCCCTTGGTCTATGACTTCAGGTGTAGCAAAAGTACTTTTAACAAATTGGGTTACAAAAAAGGAAAAGAAATTGGGTTGAAGTCAGCCA
Source organism: Pipistrellus kuhlii (assembly GCF_014108245.1). Lineage (NCBI taxonomy): Eukaryota > Metazoa > Chordata > Mammalia > Chiroptera > Vespertilionidae > Pipistrellus > Pipistrellus kuhlii. Next base: position 20,838,961 of record NW_023425595.1, read on the forward strand.
ACCCAAGACATTCCCTCAATGGATATTTGAAGCACACATTGCAAGTTATAACTCGGATTTGACCACAGATGATTTTTCTTCTATTTCTATTAATTCCTAGGTCAAGGAAATACAAATGGTTCAAAGCCTGTTTCTATAGGCTAGAAAGAAATTTCTGAATAAGTGGAATTTCTGCTAAAGCAATTCAAAAGTAGAAATTTGCTGGAATGGTTCTATTAAAAATAAGAACAGCTCTGCAAAAAGACACTGACAAAAGAATGAGAAGGCAAACCACAGCCTGGGAGAAATTATTTGTAAAATTTGGTATCTGATAAAGGACTGTTATCTAAAATATACAAAGAACTCTTAAAACTCAACAAGAAAATAAACTACTCAATTAAAAAATGAGCAAGCCCTGGCTGGTGTGGCTACGTTGGTTGGGCATCATCCTGTGCACCAAAAGGTCACTGGTTCAATTCCCAGTCAGGGTTGCAGGCTTGATCTCCAATAGGGGGCATGTAGGAGTCAGCTAACTCTCTCTTTTTCTCTCTCTCTTTCCTCCTTCCTCTTTCTTTAAAATTAGTAAAAATATTATTTAATGGGAAAAAGTCCTGAAAAGACACCTCACCAAAGAAGATATACTGAGGGCAAATATCACATTAATGTTGCTGTGAACCTGAAACTGCTCTAAAAAATAAAGCTTTTTTAAATGGGTAAAACGGCATTTCAGAATACTGGAGGGTGAAGGATGCTTTCTTGTTATGCAAAAGGAAACTGCCACAGCATCCAGCACGAGCCAGTGACACAGGTCCACTCACCGCCTTGAGGATTCTCAATTTTCTTTGAATCCGTGACATATTGTAAGAATGCCTTCCCTAACATCCTGCGCTTAAAACTCAACAGCCAAGCATCTCTCCTTCCTCTCCAAACTGTTTTCATGTATGACCTTTCCACTTTATTCTCTCCTTTATCTTTATGAACCCAACGAAGCAACTATTATTGTTGAGGTTATTGCTTGCCTAATACATAGCCTTTCAATTTTAAAGGAACAGAGCCCTGATGTTTTGATAGTAAGGAGTTTTTTTTTTGTTTGTTTTTTGTTTTTTGTCAATTTGTTTGTTTGCTTGTTTCCCTCTCTAATGAACTCTCATTTCATAAAATATGTTGTATTCTTTCTAATACTCAGATTTTATGTAATGGGGCCATGGTAGGACAAAGGTGCTTTTATGACAAGATAGAATGTCTGCTCTTATTACTAAGGAGTCATCACACTCAAAAAAAAAAAAAAAATACTCTTAGCTTTTCTAACTAGAAAAGAAGAATCATCAAATTTTGGAATTAGAAGACAACTTAAAAGTCATTTTACCCAGCATGAACGTTTTTAAATACAAAATAGAAAGGGGAGCCGACATGTCAAAGGCGCACAGCTAAGCTAACAACAGAGCTAAAAGTAACCCACATCTGTCCATTCCAACCTGGTGCTCTTTCCGCTTTAGCCACAGCTCAGACTTTTTGGGGGAGCCAATAAAAGTCTTCTGTTCTAAAAATGCACCCAATTCTTACTTTAACAGTTTAGGTAGAGTGACTATATGCTTAAATAATTTCTTTCTTGCTAAGTTTGTGCTTTCTCTTTTGCTGCTTAACTCAGATCTGATAGGAATTTAGTATTTCAAGACCTCTCAAAAATATTAATAAATTCAACCCAAAATTTTCAGCTTGCCAACCAGGTGCCAACTCCAAAGACAAAGATAATCCAGGTGCTCTCTGTTCCCTAAGCGTTCACCATCTCGTGAGCCAAAATAGCATGTGAACAAACAGCCACAGTTTCTTGTGATGAGAAGTGTGAAGGGAGTGCTTGGGGGCCTGGCACAGAGAGTGGCACATTCTACCTAGTGGGGGTGGGGGTGAAGGTCTGCGCTGAAGAGGCAGCATCTGAGCTGCTCGTGGAAGGATGAAGAAGATTCCACCAGAGGGGGCTGGTTCAGGAGGCAAAGAACATTCCAGGCAGAGGATGGATCATGAGCAAAGCAGAGAGGCATGAAACGGCCCGCTATTTTTAGAGAACGGTGATTAGACTGGAGAGGCTGAAAGATAGGATAAGGGAAAGTGGGGTGCTGAGAGAAAACGTTGGAAAGTTAATTTGGGGAAAGATGAAGAAATTTGAACACCAAGTGAAAGGTTTTTTGTTTTTAATCCTCATCCAAAGATAGGTTTTTATTGATGAGAGAGAGAGAGAGAGAGAGAGAGAGAGAGAGAGAGAGAGAGAGAGAGAGAGAGAGAGAGAGAAACATAGATACGAAGAGAAAAACATTGATCAGCTGGTTGCCTCTGCAACCTTTCCGTGTACAGGACGATGATCCAAGCAACTGAACTACACCGGACTGGCCTGTATCAAAGATTTTTAATCTGATCTCATAGCAATGGGGTGTCAACAATGCTCTTCAAGCTGAAGGGTGCCATCATCAGACCTGTGTTTGGAATGTGGCCTCTAGTAGAAGCATAATACACGGAGAGAGGTGGGGAAAACTGCACAGGAGGCTCCAGAAAACGTCTAGGCAGATATTCAAGCCAGAGCAATAAGAGGAACAAGACTAAAAAGAAGGGCTGGATTCAAAGAATTGTTGAAGTATCTGTTGCTGACACAGGTGAACTGTCATGGACTCTACTCAACCCATGGAAAGACCTTCTAAGAAAACAATCTCTTTGATCCACTTCTGAACCTCTGTGAGTTCATTGCATTTGTCCATTTGCTGGCCTTGCATGGGTCAGGGGCTTGAACTGCTTCGGGCTTCTCCTAAACGCTATGTACTGGCCAAATAACAAGTGTAAGAATAGTCTCTACTAAACCCATGGGACCACCGATGTACAGCTCTGCCGATCTCTCAATTCAAGTTGAACTTTGGCTATGGCGGTGCTCAGACCCACAGTGGTTCTGGGATCTACACTGTCCTCTCTCCTGATGCCAACCAGGTCTGTTAGAATTGCCCTCAGAATAGTGCCTCTGGAGCAGAGAACCTGGTTCAACCCCCGACTTTACTAGCTGTGTAACCTGTCCTCTCAAGTCAGGTTCTCTATCTATAAAAAGGGACTAATAACACCTATGTCCTCCCCTGCTTGAGAGAAAAACAGAAACAGACTTGGACAGAGAAAGGAAAGAGATCACACCTGAGGAGGAAACACATGGTCATGCTTTTAAGCCGAAAGCATTATGTAAAGAACGCGTTATCACTATAATCAGCAAGTGATGAATGGCCATTAAAAAAAAAAAAAAAAAAAAAAAAAAAAAACTTCAAAAATCTGGATGATGCATGTAAACTCAGCTGTTTCATCAAGTCCTCACTTCATTTTAGTGAAGATGGCAATATTTATTTTTATCTCTTGGGGGGGGGGGGGAGTCATCTTAATACATTTAAGTGTTGCTTTACCCATTTTTCTGCCTTTCATGGATGGGACACAGGGCCAGGAGCAAACTTTGAATGATAGTTTTAAATTAATGTTGAATTTGCAGTAAGAACCAGTGGCAAATGTCATACTCATGGTGCACAGAAATACTGACAAGCACTAGTAACACTAAGAATGTGGCTGATGTTGAATACATTAAGATCCAATCCTGTTTCCTTTCAGAGTGGTTTGGATGAGCAGATAGAAGCCGAGATTTTCAGGCCTTTGTGGTCGACAGCCTGTTCCTTCTTTGTATAGCATGGTTTACAGCAGTGGTTTCCAAAGTGTAAGAGGACCAGCACCTGAAGGAGCATGTGAAACAATACTGGAGTATGAGAAAATAAATTGAAACTTTTATTACAATTATTTCTATGTTTTTAGTATTTCCTTTGAGTATGTTTTATTATATATATATATATATAAAACTAGAGGCCCAGTGTGCAAAAATTCATGCACTTGGGCGGGGGAGGGGGTGTCCCTCAGTCTGGCCTGCACCCTCTCACAATCCAGGACCCCTCGGGTAAGGTCCCTAGGCCTGTCCTGAGATCAGGGCCTATCAGGGCTTTATGGCTTGGCTGGCCTGAACCTCCTTCTTTCATCTGCCTACGTGACTGCCCCTAACCGCTTTCCTGCCTACCTGATCACCCCTAACCACTCTACCTGCCTGCCTGATTGTCCCTAACTGCTGGCTTGAGGGCAGGGCCAGCCTGGTAAGAGGCCATTACTCAGTTGAGCCAACAGAGATAGATCTGATCAAAGCCTACCTGATCGCCCCTAACCACTTGCCTGCCTACTTGATTACCCCTAACTGCTGGCCTGCCTACCTGATCATCCCTAACTACTTACCTGCCTATCTGATCACCCTAACAATCTTCTGCCTACCTGATCACCCCTAATGACACTGCTTGCCTGATTGCCCCTAACCACTTGCTTGGGGGTGGGGCCAGCCCACAAAGGGCCATGGTGGTCTGGTCTCTGGTTGTTTTGGTCATGATGCCTCTGGCCTTTTATTATATAGGATATTACAGTAACTTTTATAATTTATAAATATATGTACACATACCAGTATGTACATATGCATGTATGTGTGTGTATTGTTCAAACATGTAAACTGAGGGGACCATGATCAGACAATTTGGGGAACCTCTGTTGCAGAAGGGGTTCTATCTGAGTTTAAATTTCTCTGTATCCTTAGTGATCTGTTTCCAAGTGATTACCAGTTTTTAGTGATTTTAGGGGAATGAAGCGAAAGAAGTGGATTTGAGGCCTGACATTGCCACTAGCTTACTGTTGACTCACTGTTTGGCCTTGGAGAAGTTACTTAGCCTTCCAGAGCTGCATTTATTTTATTTATCATTCAGACAATGGGTATAATACCTTCCTTACAAAGTTTCATGAGGGTTAAACAGAAGAATGTTTATTCTGACTTGGGGTATAAAAGTCATGCTTTAAAGGCATGTGCTTAAGATTGTCCTCATTGTCCCACCTCACCCTTTTGCCTGATCTTCTTCATGTCCTACATTTCTCAATGGCTTACTCATTTATGGTTGCTCTGGGGAAACAATGGGACAGAGAAGAGTGGGTTATAGTCCTAATCTTATCATTCACTTACTGCTGAATCAACATTCAGCTACTATTGATTGAGCACCCTGCTATGTATCTAACACATGCTTACTATTATCTGCTCCTCATAGAATCCAAAGGGATTTGCTTCATTTGTCAGATGAAGATGCTCAGCAGTTCTGTTCAATGGAATGTCTGCAATAATGGAAACATGCTCTATCTAGGCCGTTCAATTTGTAGGCACTAGCCAAGTGTGGGCATTAAACACTTGACAGATACTGTGACTGGGAACTGAATTTTTTATTTTTTAAAGTTTTAAATAATTTCAATGTAAATAGCCACACATGACTACTGGCTGTTTTATTGAACAGAACAACTAAAGACTATTGAACTAACATCCAAGTACAAGGCAAAATTAAGGCTGTTATCGGCTGAATTGTATTTCTCCAAAATTCATATGTTGAAGTCCTGCCCTCAGTACCTCAGAATGTGATTGTATTTGAAGACAGTCCTTTTTAAAATAAAATGAAGTCATATGAGTGGGTCACAATCCAACATGACTGGTGTCCTTATAAGAAGAGGTGATTAGAACATAGACACACACGAAGGAAGACCTTATGAAAACATGTGGAGAATATGATTGTCTACAAGCCAAGGAAATTAACACAACATTTTTACAGTGAAATATTCTATCACTCAACCAATTTTTTGTGTGCGTGTGGGCCTGTAACTAAAGGGCTAATATGACTGACCTGAACTAATATGAATTATACTAGTATACATACACCTTTCTGTTAGGAACTACCTACATCTAATCTCAACATCCCGGTCAACATTAGTGGAAAGTGCCTTCACCTGAGAAACAAATGACCTGAATTGCAATATGGAACCTGCCAAAGGCTCATTGTCTGGCCTTGAGGAAGTCGTTTCCTCAGTTACCTCGGCTACAATGTGAAAAATTAGTTTATTAAGTCTCTAAAACTTCATGTCAGCTATCAAATTCTACAATTCATGTGAGTCCTTGAGGCTTGATCAAAGTAAAAATATGTGCATACCAGGCAAAAAGAAATTAAACCTCCAATGAAAATTTGGATTTACAGCGACTTATAAAAACTGGGTCATAAATATGATGCCTGTCGGGTTAAATTCTTAAGTAGAAGGGATGGTGCACAAAGTAACTCAACATTTTTGAGAGAAAACTTTTTTTCTAGAATGGTGGGCCATGGAAGGACAGGACCCTGATGATTACTGAACTTCCCCCACAAGTTTCTTTGAAGAGTGTGTCTAAGGATCGTTACAGACACCCATCACTCTTATTTTTAGCTCTGAGTTCTCTTCACGAGTGTACTGACCTGTGCCTTGGAGTTCAAGAGGGCTCCCAGATATGGCTCATGATTCATTTGCAGGTACCTCGCATTGATTTCCAGAAAGGTCAGAGGAGAAGGAGCCTGGAAAAATGATTCTGGACATAAAATTCCTTCTTTGCTTTTGCTCCTGGTCCAATCAATTGATCAGAATTTTACACTCCACAAATTGATCCCTTAGGTGCTATAGGCAACTGGCAATGAAAACAGAAGCAATATTGTTCTCCCAGGGCCCCACAGCTGGTGTGGGGGAAACAAAACGCAGGGCTGTGGTCACAGGCTATTTTCAGCCTCTGATAGCAGTTGTGTTACTCATGTCTCCCCTCAGCCTCCCTCCCCCCTTCCCTCTGCAGGCCAAGGCTGGTGAAGGCCTCCATATATTTAAAAGGACGTTAGCCCCTCCTTACTCAGTTGAGCTGACAGAGACCGAACAGGCAGGTGAGTAGAGAAAAGCAAGTGTTTGGGCTGAAGGCGGGCTCCCCACTCGGTGGCTGGTTGGGACTATGGAAGGTCCCACAGAGTAAGGATGTGCTTCACATCCCAAGTAGGAGCAGCCACTCTGGTGGTCCTGTGTCAGGAGATTCCGTTATTTATGCTTGACTCTGGTGTGGACCTAACAGTTGTTTAGAAAATTCCTAAAAAGGGCGATTAACATTTGGGGGCCTAAGAGAACCTTACAAACAGATAAATGAATAAGGTGTTATTTTTGGTCTAAAACTATTTTCATGGTGGAATAATGTTTCCTATTGTCTTAGCCCAGTGGTGGGCAAACTGCGGCTCGCGAGCCACATGTGGCTCGTCGTTTGCTGTGCTGTTGACTAATGAGTTTGCCGACCACTGCCTTAGTCTAAAGACCTGAATTCCAGTCCGAGAACCACATAATGAATGGATGTGTGGCTTTGAGAAGCTCCTGCCCTCAGGTCTTCTCTGCAAGGATCAGTATGGATGTAGTGACATTTTCTAGACTGTAAAATACTGCACAGTTATAAACTGGTGTGATAGGTATAGTAGAGCAGAAACCAACTTTCCAGTGCTCCAAATACAAGGAATTGTGCTATTCCTAAGGGCTGAGTGATTGAGATTTTTATTCTTCACCAAACCCTATCTTGCCTATAGGAAATACTTGGTGACATTTGTTGGTTTAAAATAGATTTTCCTATCCCAAGGATGTTTAGCACAGGCTTGCTTTTAATAATTTTAAATTAACCACAATAGTATCTGGAAAAGGTATTGCTGTGTTGAAAATCCATTGAGGACTCTATTTAGTAGAAGGATAATTCCTAACCAGGAGTGAGGGGGTGATTCCCAGTGTTTCCTCTAGGCTTCTGTCAAGAATGTTTTATTTTCTTCTCCTCTCCCTACTTCTACCCTCCCCCTTTTTTTTTTACATCCCAGTGAATGACAGGCATGAGTGTGACTGAGAATGAGGAGTGGTTTTAAGCAATGGTCTGAGTGGAGATGCTACCCAAAGAACAAAGCTGCCACCTCTAATTTCTGTTCCCATTCCTGAGCTGGGACTCTGACTCCTCCAAAGAGGAGTAGTTGGTGAACTGGTAGGAGAAACCTTGTCTCTCTGCAGTGCAATTCAATGCAAACTTAATGAGCTTATATTGACCAAGTCCTGTTCTAGGGCTGGGGAGGTAGAGGCAGCACTAATGCAGGGAAGGGTGGGCTGGAACAGCAGAAAGGGCGAAGTAGGAAGAGCCTGTGTCCTCAGTTTACTTTTGGGGCTGAATCTCAAGGTTGGTTATATCCAATTCATCACAGTGTATGTAAAACTGCTTTATGATCCAGAAAACGTAAGGGATTCTCTGGTTTGGCTTTGATTCCATTTAAAAAAAAAAAAAAAAGTATTTTTATTGATTTCAGAGAGTAAGTGAGAGGGAGAGAAAGATAGACACATCAATAATGAAAGAGAATCATTGATCGGCTGCCTCCTGCACACCCCCTGCTGGGGATTGAGCCGGCCACAACCTTGACCTCATAGTTCATAGGTTGACACCCAACCACTGAGCCACCCTGGCTAGGCCTTTGGTTCCATTTTGATCAACTTAGTCATTAAAATGAGCCCTGACTGTTGGCAGGGAGTACAGCTGGTCCTCAGGGCTTGGCGTCCTCTCCAGCCCAAGCAGACAGCTGCTCTGCAGCCCACATGGGCAAGCCATTCATCAAAGAAGGGGGGGGGGGGGCAGCCTGAACATCACTTCTCTGAGTTTCCATTTTCTGAGCATTAAGGTGAGGCCAAAGGGATTTGCTAGATTCCAATGAGATGAAGTATAGGAGAGTAGTCTACAAAGCTTAATAAAGCTGCACAATACTCGAGACCTTTCTCAAAAGGCTCAGGGCCAAACCCCGTGGGCTGCAGGAGGATTTCCTGCTAAGTGCAAGTGTGATGACAAAAGTCCAGAGGTCAGCGTGAATGATAAGCTGAACGGGAGTTAGAAGATGATTGATTTATTTTACAAGAGGATGGACCCGGGATAGGAATATAACACACAGGAAATACAACCCTGAGCAGGCAGACATTCAGTTACAAGCGTAGGGCTCAGATATCTGGCATACTGTGTCCAGGGTGGGGCTTCATGGCCAAGGAGAAATGTGATGCTTTTAAATATAAAAAACTAGATCTCGATCGCAGTGAAGAGAAGGAGGAAGACTATGATTGGATTGTCTTAAGGGCCACAGAGGATGGGAGACTCTTCTGAGCCTCAATAAGATTCTCATCACGGGAAAGGGTTGGTCATGATTTGCTGGTTGTTTATTTGGGGGGGGGGGGGGTAAGGGGGGGTAGGAAGGGGAGACAATAGTAGCTTCTTGAACTGGCACAACAAGTCCTGCAAGAAGTCATTCTTCAAGAAGAAAAACAAGTTTAAAGAAGCAAAGTCATTACAGAATTACACGGCAAGAAAATGGCAGAGCCAGTGCTACATGGTTTTTAAAAACAAATCACAGCCCAGCAGGTGTGGCTCAGTGGTTGAGTGTCATCCCATGAACCAGAAGGTCACTGGTTTGATTCCCAGTCAGGGCACATGCCCAGATTACAGACTCGATCCCTATTGGGGGGCATGCAGGAGGCAGCTGATCAATGTTGATTCACTCCCATTGATGTTTCTATCTCTCTCTTCCTTCCTCTGCTTCTAAAATTAATAAAAGCATTTTTTTTTATTACAAAGGTCAAAGTAGAACAAAGTGAGTTTCTGAGAGTGAAAGTTGACCCTCCTTCAGAGATAATGTCAGAAAAGATGTAATATGACCCCCATGTTACAGCTTAAGAGTAATGGGCAGGCGTGTGTACTGTGTCTAAGTTTTAAAGGGCCTCTTCACAGGGAAGAAGCTTAGGAGAAAGCTATTGACCTTGAGTGTCCTACATGTGGGAACTGAAGGGCACTGTCTCCCTGAGCCACAGGGAAGGACTCTGCTGTTTCCTTTCAAAGCACAGGCCACCAGAGAAGTCAGCTGGTGTTAGCCAACAGAGCTGCCAAAGCAAGGAAGTGGCAGCCCTGGGACACCAGGCACCCTGATCCCCCAAGGGGGTTGCCTCTCTCCCTGGCCTGGCTGTGTCTCTTCCTGGGTGCAGCACACGCTGAAGGCTGAGAAACAAAATTGCTACACAGTCTGGACCTGAAGGGCTACAGAGCAGAAATAAGGAGAAATTTGCTTGTTTTAAGAAAATGGATTTAGACCCTGGCTGGATAGCTCAGTTGGTTAGAGCATCATCCTGATACACCAAAGTTGTGGGTTCAATTTCCAGTCAGGGCATGTAAAGAAACAACCAGTGAATGCATAAATAAGTGAAACAATAAGTCGATGTTTCTCTCTCTCTCTCTCTAAAAATCAATAAATAAAAATTTAAAAATAAAATGTACTTTAAAATAGTGGTAAAATAATAATAGCAACACAAATTATTAAACACCTGCTATGTATTAAGGATCTATATATAGTATCTTTGCTATTGTTATTATTATCTTATTTAACCTAAAACAACCTTCTAATTCAAGCCTCCTCATCCTGTCTCTGCATGAGGACACTGGGCTCAAAGATGTTGAGCAATTAGCAATTAGATGTTGAGCAATAAGCCACTGATTATGTCGTTTGAACTCCAGCCATTCTTTCCAAAGCCTGAGTGTACACTATGCCACATCATTTCTGTTACCTGGATTAAGAGCCTAGAGAGGAGGCAGTGTTTGAGAGGGATGCAACTGGGGCAGCATTTCTGTAAGATGAGGCTCCAGCTGCCATTCAGATCCCTAAATCTGTCTCAGGGCTTGGAGGACCCTTGAAGGAGCCTCACAACATTGCATCACTTGGACATCCATCCCCATTGGAGGTAAAATCAATAGTGAGAGAGAACTCTTCAGCTCCAAAGGAGTCCTTTCTGTTTGAATAGCACTGGCCTTAAAAAGTCCTTTATGTTACTGAATCGAATTCAGTCTCCCTGCTACTCCCACCCATGAGTACTCTGTCCCACGGAGAGACAGATTGTCTGGGGCATTTGGTTAATGGAGGTGCTGAGTCTTGACCCCTCTCCAGTGGGTTGTGAGCAGGGACATGGGACACAGAACCAGCTTAACTGAGGTTTCAATTGAAGCTCTGCCATTTACCAGCCATGTGACCTCAGACAAGTCACTTAAGCTCTAAGTCTCAGTTTTATTTATCTGCAAAATGGGAATAACAAACTTAGCTCTATAGGACTGTTACACTAAAAATAGTTTATATAAAGGCAGCCGATGCATGGTTAACAATAAGTAATAGTTAACATTAATATAAAAACACAGCTTTGGGGTCAGAGAAACCCAAGTTCCAGGTAGCCATGTGACCTTGGGCAATGTAATTTCCCTCAGACTCCATTTCCCCATCTCTAAATTTTATAATATTACCTAGCTTGAAGGGTTGCTGTGAAGATTAAATGAGATATGACACAGGCCCAAGGGCAGATCCTCAGACACACATTAGCTTCAATAATAACCTTATATAATAAAAACGTAGTATGCAAATTGTCCCCTCCACCAAGAGTTGTCTGGGAGTTTGACCAGGGGGAAGGGCCAGCTGGGAGAAGGGAGGGAGGCCCCAGCCAGCAGTAGCAGCAGGCGACCAGGGGAAGGAAGGGAGAACCCAGCTGGCAGCTGGCAGCCACCAGGGAACCTACCAGTGCATGAATTTCATGCACCAGACCTCTAGTGTTATTATATTTGCAACAATTATTACCTCTTAGGTTCCAGATAAAAGTTTCTAAGATCCAAAATCTTTGTCTCAGCCAGTGCAGACAATTTAACTACCTGTAAGATAATCAGGCTTCTAATAGGATGACTAACTGAACCAACACTGAACTAAAAATGGCATTTTCGATTGAGGTCTCTGCTCCGTCAGGGCCTAAGATTACTTCCCAGGTACTTTAATGAACAAAGAGGAAACTGAATCACTCAGTGCTCATTTTATTCACCCCACTCACTGTTGCCCTAGGTAGGGGTGTCGAACTCAATCAGAGAAGGGGCCAAAATCTAAAATCCAGCCTAAATCGCGGGCCGAATGGTTTACTGAACAGTCATAAACTGTCATTGTGATGGAAACGCAGCGGAGTGCAGTGATGACAGCGCGGTGCGGGCCACATTGCAAGGCCTGGCGGGATGGATTTGGCCCGCGGGCCTTGTGTTTGACACATGTGCCCTAGGGTATCACCTTTCCACTCCATAGTTGGTATTTAAAAACCAAAGAAACAAAGTGTTGGATTAGGAAGAATGTGCCTAAGATACACAGTTGGTTTTTCTTTTAAAAATTCAGTTGAGCCAAAACCGGTTTGGCTCAGTGGATAGAGCACCGGTCTGCAGACTGAAAGGTCCCAGGTTTGATTCCAGTCAAGGGCATGTACATTGGTTGCAGGCACATCCCCGGTAGGAGGTGTGCAAGAGGCAGCTGGTCGATGTTTCTCTCTCATCGACATTTCTAGCTCTTTATCCCTCTCTCCAGCTCTGTAAAAAATCAATAAAATATATTTTTTTTAAAAATCAATAAAATATATATTTTAAAAAAAAATTCAGTTGATGCATGGCCACTTTGAGTTAGTACTGAACTAATGGGCTCTTACATTTTATAATATGCTATAGTTGACAAAGCTATTTGACATACTTGAACTGCTACAGTCCTCCCAGCAATAGTGAAACAGACAGGATTATGATGCCCGTTTTAGAGAGGATATTGAGGTTCAGAGCGCTGAAGGCTTTCCCCTGATCATATAATTTGAAGAGGCAAGACAGAACTGGGACTCTGATCTCCTCCATTTCACCAGGCTTTCCCAGCCTTCACTGCGGCACCTTCCCAGTGTGATCTCTGCCACAGCATTATTCATGCAGAAGTTGTACAAGTTGTCCCTCACTGGCACCTGGTATCCAGAAGTCTGCAGTCCCCCTCTCACCCGCTGACGTAGCAGGGCCCTGCCTTCTGTCTCATCCCCATAAATCTCAGACCGCCCCTTATTTCAATCCTGAGCAACTTCCTCAGGGACAACACAGCCATCTCTGCACCAGGCCCAGGACATGGGACGGAGATTGTGACCCAGCGGAGAAATGGGGCTGAGTGACAGGCAAGTCTATATTTGGTGTCCCACCTCTAATGGCCCTCGCCTGTGCCGGGCAACACTGATAAACAAATGGCCCATCCCTTGGTGTCTTGCCAGCGTGAACTCACACTGTGGGCCTGGTCAGCAGAGTGTGGAGACACAGGAATTCCACAGTAATGCAGGAGGCTAAAGAGGTTAGGCATGGAAGCCAGGGCCTAGATGTGCTTCCAGCCCATGGCGACTTACTGGGCCAACTGGTGCTGTTTGCATATCCGTTGCCTTTCAATAGCTTCTCAATAAAGTCCCCCTTACCCGAGGTTCTGATTTCCCGTGGTTCCAGTTACCAGTGGTCAGCCTCGGTCCGAAAATACTAAATGGAAAATTCCAAGAAGTACACAACTCGTGTTTTAAATTGCACGCCGTTCTGTGCCGTGAGATGAAACGGCGCAGGTCTATGTAGAGATGAAATCTCGCGATGTGTCACCCAAGACGTGAATCTCGGGTTCCCGCCCACTCCCGTCAACTTAGTAGCCGGGTTGGTTTTCAGGTCAATGCCTGTGCTGTCCCAGGGCTGTGCTCAAGTCACCCTCATTTTACTTAATAATGGCCCCAAACTGCAGGAGTAGCAATGCTGGCGATGCAAATATGCCCAAGAGAAGCCATGAAGTGGTTCCTATGAGTGAAGCCGTATGCATAGGGTTCACTATGATGCCTGGTCTTAGAGCATATCCCTCCAGGGATGCCACTGCACTCCTGTAAATTCCATCTGTCCATGACCTTCACAGTGGTCCTGCGAGGAAAGTATAGGAGATAGTATTATCGCCATGTTTCACCCAAGTTCAAGGTCACAAGATCAAGAATAGAATCCATGCCTTCCAATTCAGGATGCTTTCCAACACCTTTATCTTTGGGCCTTTAAGCATTGAAAGGAAAAAAAAAAATCTGAGGTGTCTGCTGTGTTTGGCCTCCACTGCTCTACAATTCCATCTTTAGAAATAAAACTGGGCACCTGTTTGATAGGACCTTTACGGATTTCTATTTTGGGTTTTAAATCCTGACATATATATGTCAGGTATTTATGATCTCTTTTTAAAAACCTGTACTAGGCTAGGTTACTTTGTGAAGGAGTTATTATCTATAATCTTATCCTCACTTTGGAAAGTATCATGTGTAGGCGATTGCTGCACACACACACACACACACACACACACATCCAAGAGGCATATCTCTCTCCCATTAACTTGCAGTACATGCCAATGAAATCTCCAGTGGAGATCTGAACTGAGAAATTTGACCTCAGGTTTTTTTCCTTGAAAATTTCCACATCATTAATTTCACAAGTATCACTGTCATATTCCTGGGGATATATTACATTTCTTCTTTATTTTATATCATATTGAAATTCCAGATCAAAATGAACATGGGCAAAATTATGTGATTCTATTCTTTTTCCAGATAATATATCATCTTTAATTAGGGAAAGATGGCTCTAAGAAAAGGAGGTTACCTAAGAAATTACTACACTAAGTATTTACTTATGCCTCACCTTGTTTATAAATGAAGGGATTGGTGAATTTTGAAAAATCTATTCTAATCATAAAAATCCTAAAATTTTAATGGAGTAAAGTAAATAAACTTTCTGGGGGAATATTAAGGCCTCTATGCCTTTCTGGGTGCTCTTTTCTCTGCCTGAAGTGTTCTTCCTCTTTCTCTGACGAACTCTTAGTCAGCCTTCAAAACCCCATGTGGATGTGCCATCTTCTATGATCCTTCAACACCTCTGCTTTCATTTCTAATCTAAACATGGGTAGCCATTTCCTCTGAGTTTGCATGACCTGTCTCACAAGACTCTTCTCTGCTGCCTGTCTTCCTCAATAGAATGTGGACTTCCCAATTCTGGGGGACACAATTCATTTATTATTTTTATGTTTTCCTCCCTTGGGTCCCTCACCAGTACCTGATGCAGTGCTTGACACATGATAGGTAGTAAATGCATAGTCAGCGAATGAATGAATGAATGAATGAATGAAGACTTGATTCCCAAGCCTTTCGACTCAAAATTCACTCTTCTTTCCACTAACCAAACAACTTGAACTATAGAAATAGAAGCATTAAATGTTTCCTTTAAGAAAAAAAAAAAAAAAGAAGAAAAAAAAAGCTTTTCTAAATTATACTGAATTAAAGAGCCTGCTTCTACAAGAAGAAGGATAGGATGCTCCCGGCTAACCTCACACTGTTTTTGTAAATGGAAAAAGCTCCTTGCAGGGACATTCAGGTAGGAATGTTCCCTTTGGTCTGAGTATCGGGTTCAGTGGTCTGTTTGCTATTTACCTTCTGTTTCTTAGCAAAACCTGTCCTTGCCATGAGTCTGGGAGACACATTCCAGGAGGGCTTAGTGGCAATGGCCAACTATTATAAGAAGGTGACTAGCTTCCCAGGAGGGAAAGAGAAGGCCAGAAGCAGCCACTTGGAATGAGCTGATAGTGTTTGGTGTCGATGACAAGATGACACACCAGGCTTTGACAAACCAAAGGATCACAATAAAAATCCAGGCCCCGTGGGTCTGGCAGGATTTCAGAAATTTCACTGAGTATGGGTGATTTATTTTAGTTTTGCTCTGGAGAAACTGAAAACTGGATTCATACTTATGCACTGACACAGAAAGAAAAACATCTTTTCTGATGCTCCTCCTTACCTACTCTCTCTCTCTCTCTCTCTCTCTCTCTCTCTCTCTCTCTCTCTCTCTCTCTCTCTCTCTCTCTCTCTTTAAATCCTCACCTGAGGCTATTTTCCCATTGATTTTTTAAAGACAGTGGGAGAGAGAGAGAGAGAAAGACAGAAATGTTAATGTAAGAGAAACACATTGATTGCCTCCTGACCAGGGCTCCATCCGGGGAGGAGCCTGCAACTGAGGTACCTGCCCCTGACTGGAATCAAACCTGGGCACCCTTCATTCAGCAGGCCAGTGCTCTATCCATTGAACCAAACTATCTAGGGCTGTCTAGTATCTCTTAGTGAGGAGACAATGATGGCACAGGGCTGTGGGTATCAGCAGCTCCTTGCAGCAAGATATGCTCAAAGGGTGTGGGTAGACACACAGCATCCTCACTGGCTCTTGTGACCACACCTGGCACTGGGAATTCTGTCATGTACCTTCTTGCACATCATATCACTTGGTTCTCTAAACAACACTGTGAAGCAGCAAGGAAAAGAATAACTCTCTTTATAGCATAGCCAGAGGCAGATGTAAGAAAAGCTATGCAGTTGTTCATCTTGATTGCCACAGCGAAGTGTGGGTAGCCCCCGAAGCAGAAGGTAGGTTTCCAGACCCCTGACCTAGGATAGTGCCAATATAGCTTATTGCCTGGGCTGGGATGTTTCCTTAAAAAGGAATTAATGAATAGGAAGAATAAATCTGAACAGAATATTTTATAGAGTATATACTTTTATCCCCCAGCAAGACTAGCTAAGGCTTTGCTACCCAAAGGGTGGTCCATTACTATAATAGTAGTATCAGCACTGCCTGGATTCTTATAAATGCAGAATTTCCTGCGTCTCCCAGAATCTGCATATTATTAGCAAGACCCAAGGTAAATGGAGAAGCACTGGACTAGATCAGAAGATAATGCCACTTTAATAGGTTATTGCCACATCTTCTTTTGAATTGCCACTTCTGATGGATTATTTCTTAAAACCCTAGATGGAAAATATGATGACACTTAATATTTATATATAATTTTATAGACACAAAATTAGCTCATTCATTCCCTCCAAGAATACTGAGAGGTCCCTAGGCGCAGGTGCTTTTGAAATTTAACAGAAGAGGAAACTGAGTCCCAGTGTAGTGAAGTGACTTGCTCGGAGCCTTAGTCAATGACTTGCATACAGTAATGAATGAATGAATGAATGAATGAATGAATGAATGAATGAATGAACGAACGAACCACCAAACAAAATAGGGCAGAATCCTGGTCTTCAGACTACTGCACTGTCAATGAAGGTTCACTCTCAAAGCTGCCTAATTGTGGGGTATTTGCTTTATATCTTGTTAGACTTGACCTTGGTCAGAAAGTCTTCAAGATGCCGAACTTGGGTGGCGGTGCAAAATGTGGAGCCTGTGAAAAGACCGTCTATCACGCGGAAGAAATCCAGTGCAATGGAAGGAGTTTTCACAAGACCTGTTTCCTCTGCAGTGAGTTGGGTGAACACCACAAGGGCCCCTCAGCATCCAGGGGCCGTTTCAAAGCTCACATTTAGCTGCCAGTACATATCCGTGGTTCTCAGAGTGGTCCTGGGACCAGCCACATCAGCATCACTTGGGAATTGATGGCTCCCATCTTAGGAAGGGTCAGTGCTCTCCTGAGCACTCTCTTTTCAACCACTTGTCCAGCTCAGAGGCCATTTCCCTGCAGCTCAAAGTCAGAGCAAGCTGGCCTCAGTGACGAAAGCTTTAACCCAGGCGTGACATTTGCAAGGTGTGACTTGGCAGAGAAACACGGCCATTAGTTATCTGGGCAGGATGGATTTGGCGCTAGGTGTCTTTCCCACTGGCCAGCTGTCACTGAAGTCAGCTGCAACTGGCTTTTCCTAAGAAAGAACTTGTGTCAGACAGGGGAACATGTGCCAGTTCTGTTTTAGAGTCAGAAAAGGAAGCGGTTCTGGGCCTGGGCACCAGTCACTTGACAAAGGGAATTTTTAGCATCACCTGCCAAATGCAGATTCACAAATGTTGAAGCTGGGGCAATTTTAAGACCTCGTGGTCCACCTGGTCTTCGGACAAGTCATTTCTCACCCGTGACTCCTGTGACTTCGGACAAGTCATTTCTCACCCATAAGCCCGGGCTGTAAGCATCCATAGCAGAGCCGGAATAGCACCTGCATCTTTGACTCTCTCTAGTCAAGTGCACACTTTGACATGTGTGCATTCTGGAATTTCTTAGTAGCTAGCCCTGTTTTGGGAGAACAGTCTGTTTTGGCCACTTTCCTTCTTTGCTTCCCTCCAGTAGATCTGACTTAAGGGTCAGCTTTACTGGACATTTGGCAGGTTCCCCTCCCCCCACAGCCCCCCATCCCACCTCCCTGCCCAAGGCTTCACACTATTTCAAACAGAACTTCAAGGGGTGGGTTCCATCTGTTGCGGCAGGAGACATTCCATCCTTAAACTGCCAGAAACAGTAACGTTTTATCTGCTACAGGCATTTCCATTATCTCTAACCTCCTGCAGCAAACATAAATATCGCCTAAGAACAGGGGGAAATACCGATCTGAGCGATTGGGCTGGCAGATTTATTGGTGCTTTGAGTTTTTAACAATGGGTAATTCTTTTAAGTCATCGGACAAGTCCATCAGATTCATTATTATTATTACAGTTATCCAAAAGTCGTTGCTCAAGAGAGTTTATCCCATAACCCTCTGGCTTTTGTCTAATCACAGCTCATGCTCTTAATAAAGAGCGGGAGTGGGGAATATTGGGAAGGACACTGTCATTGGAGTAAAAATGATAAGAGTTTGAGTCTGAGTTCTGCCATACACTGTGAGACCTTGGGCAAGTCATTTCTCCATCAGGCCTCAGTCTCCCATCTATAAATGGAGATGGTCATACCTACCGTACAGGTTGTTGTAAGAAGGAAGCTGTAGTTCTTGATATGGAAATTCAGCTTTCTGGGCCTTTATTCTCCTTTTATCAACTTTGATACCTGAGTGGGGATGGAAAATGGTAGTGACGCTCTCCATGGTAGGGTGTCTTGTGTTTCCCAATCAGCAGGAGGATGCCCCTGTTCAACGGAGCTGTGGCAGAAGGGATATGAGCATGTGGCAGTGCATTCCTTTCCACCCTTTGATGTTTTCCTTAGAACTTGTAGGTGGGATGGATGAGGATCTGAGCAGTATATGTTCCTAAAGTGGTAAACAGAAAGGTCCTAGAGAGAAGCACACTTTGAAAGACTTGTCTGTCCACAGGTGACCCTGAATCCCTAGAAATAAGGTTCAGAGAAGCACAGTCTACCTAAGCCTGTCCCCACCAGTGTGTGCCCAACTTCTAGACAAATCAATCCTCTCTACCAGTGCTGTCCAAAAGACATATAAGCCACATATTAAATTTAAGTTTTCTGGTTTAAATTTATATTTTTAAAAGATACAAAGAAGCAGGTGAAATGAATTGTAAAACACTTTAGTTAACATAATATATATAAAACTAGAGGCCCAGGGCACGAAATTTATGCACTCAGCAGTGAGGGGGTGGGTCCCTCAGCCTGGCCTGTAGTCTGGGAGCTCATGGGGGATGTCCGACTGACATCTTAGGCCCACTCCCCTGGAGGAGTACACTGTCCATCAGGGGGCATCTCCTGTGTTGAGCGTCCTGTGTCGCATCATAGCGACCAGTCATTGAGCTGTTCAGTTGATTTGCATATTAGCCTTTTACTATATAGGATTATAATTTATGTGTAATCAATACACAAATTATGAACAAATTATTTTTATATTCTTATTTTGTCTGTATTGAGTTTTTAAAATTCAGTGCACACTTTTCAGTTATAGTATTTCACATGGCAGGCGAGTGTCTGGGGTGTTGGACAGCACAGCTCACTGTGTCTATGCTTGAGAGTGGGTCAAGCACGGGAGTGGTATCGAATGGGCCAGGGTGTGCCAGTGTATCACCAGTCCTGCAGTGATAGGAATGAGCAATGGAGGAGTCAAATCTCTGAAGCCAGGCATGGCTCAGTTGTATAATCATGGACAAGTTGCTCGTCTTCATTCACACATGCATGCATCCATTCATCCACTTATTCATCCACCTATCTATCCATCCATCTTCCCATTCAACAAATGTTTACAGAGGACTAATTCTGGGCCAGACTCCATGCTATGTCCTGGGGATATTAACATGAAAGTCTTGCCCTTAAGGAAGTCAGAATCTAGAACATCTATCAATATTTTAAAAATTGTTTTAATTGGTAACTGAGAGCAACAAGGGCAGAGACAGATATACATACACCTTATGTGTGCAAACATAAAGCATTTTCCTCCCAAAATTATCCTCCATAAGGGTTTCCCTTGTTTTCAAAGCTTTATAAAGTCTCCCATGCCATAAGACACTCTCAATTATTTTATTATTCATTTTTTTAAGTTTTTAACAGAATTTTTAATACCCATAACATTGACATAATTGTTTCATAAACTTCTCTTTCCCCAATCACACAGCCACCTACCTGGCCAGTCCTACCTCATCTACACCTTTATCGTCTACAGTGTAGACTCTACACACACTTTTATTCAGTTACATCATTTTTAAAAATAAAATACCATTTGAGGAAGGCATTGAGCCTGAAACAACCTCATTCAATGCTGAATTGCTTACAGAGGACATTTGATGGAACTGCTTTAAAAATAAAAAAGGAGGCAAGTAAACTGAATATATGTGTATTCTTATTCCTGGGGCTGTGACCTCCCTCTAATAATCACTGAGCACCACCATGAACAACCTTGAAGAATCACTGCTACAAAACAATTGAGCTGTTGTTACTTTGTGGAAATCCTACATATTTTTAAAAGCTGCCCTAATGTCATGTTAATAGGTACTTCTGATTGAGTCACAATTTCCAGGTGACAGCCTCCCACCAGGTGCAAATGGGGCTGCAGAGAGTGGAGAAGAGCTGCCCAGAGGCTGGGCCAGGTGTCTCAGAGACACTGCTGATGCAGAGAAACAATCTGGCTGCCATTGTTTCCCGAATTTGTGTGCAATTAGGAAAAGAAAAATAACATCTCCAAATCAATATGTATTATAATTGAATTATGTCATTAAATAAAATACTGTAAAGTAGGGATTTGACGCTTTCATTCATATCTTAAAAGTTTTTCTTTTAAATTGGAAAAATAAATCTTCCTATAAATCCTCTCTCTGGGAAAATGGGGGTTTGCATCGTACACTTTTCATTATGGGTTACATTAAGTTACATACAGTGACCAGGGGGCTTGAGCCAAGATAGGCCCTAAGGGTCTCAAGCAGGTCTGCCCTCCTCACCTCCTCTAGGCTTCCAGACTGGATCAGAAAAAGCCTCCATGGTAACTGTCTCCTTGAATGTCACAGTGCCCTCCTAAGGCCATGATAAGTAGAGAAACTGTTCAATCCTAATTTTATATGATTAAGAAAAAATAAGTTCCTTTCCTGCCTCAGCCCCTTACCTTCTTTCTACTTACACACACACACACACACACACACACACACACACAAACTACCCTGATGTCATTTAATTCAGGTTCTTCTGATTCAGGGACAATATTCTTGTTTCCACTTCCACCTCTTTCTTGCTGGGCACCACTGAATACATTGCTACCCTCTCTGTGCCCCAGGACAGGTGCACCAGTCAGGAATCAAAGTGTTCTTGGCCGAGGGCCCCTCTGCTCGGTCTCTTGGCCCCAAGCATGGCTTTGGAGGTGCAGGGAAGTGGGGAGGAGTCTAACCCCAACCTCCTGACCTTCCTCTCTTTGGCAGTGGCCTGTAGGAAGGCTCTGGACAGCACCACAGTCGCAGCTCATGAATCGGAGATCTACTGTAAGGCCTGCTATGGGCGCAAGTATGGCCCCAAGGGGATCGGGTTTGGACAAGGCGCCGGCTGCCTCAGCACCGACACAGGCGAACACCTGGGCCTCCAATTCCAAGAGTGAGTGACTGTCCTGCTTCTCCCAGCCTGCACAGCCCCAGTTATCAGGACAGTTCTTTCTGTTCCCATAGCAACGTTTCCTGGAAGTGGGAGAATGAACTATTGTTGACTTGCCAACCATAGGAATCCTCAGTTTGTCCAAGTGTTACTAATGGGCCATCTCCCCAAAGTCTCTTTAAATTATCTGCCTTTCTAAAGGGCAATTACTTTTGCACCATGGCTCTTGGTTCTTATGTCAAGAGAAAACCCACAAAGTATAGATGTTCCTTTGTTTGACTTTTATAAAACTGCATGGAGTCTCATTTCTTCCCTTAGAGCTTTTCTGTGTAAATCACATAAATATGGCAGGGAAGCAATGGCCGTTTGCTGTGTGTGTGTCACTAAAAGATTTCTTCGCTTGGGTTGTAAGATAACTAATGTTCACAGGAGGAGTGGTTCTGCGGGATGGGGCTGTGCCTCAGGAGTAAACAATTACAACTATCCCGTGGCTGCACCCTGCTGCGTGTTGCCAACACAGTGCTGAGGTTTCCCCCAACATTATCCTACGAGAGATGGGACTTCACACTGTGCCTCTTCAGTCTGCCAGTCTATCTTGACTTCGCTGACCTCCAGCCCAGAACTGAGCTTAGACTGGCAGCCACACACCTGCAGCTGCTGTCTGGCCAGCTGGTGGCTGGGCTCAGCGCTGAGGCGGGACTGGGTAGAAAGGCAATGTCCCAGGGAGGGCCTGCCCCACAGAGCAGTCAGACCATCAGAAGAGTCACCTGATCCCTTCCAAAGAAAAGAGCCCACGGTAGAGCCTGAGCAAGCGCCAAGGATGTGTGATTAATTTTAATTTTTCTCATTACTCAATCCCAACCAGATGATAACAACTGGATTCTCTGCCATACACTTCCCCAGGCTCTCTCTTCTATGTTAGGGTTATCTTATGATGCTGCACAAAGAGGGACAAGAGTCTGGAGACCTTGTCCCACTGCTTATGATCTCCATTGCTCATGAGTGGCCCCTCCACCCTCACTTTCCTCCAACTAGCCCTGCCTTCTTTAGAAGTTATGGTGAGACTAAGGGATGAGTGGACAAGAAAACATCAAAAGATATAACAACACGGGGGTGATTGTTGTGCCTCTGTTTTGTACGTTGTTCTCATGGGGACAAGGAATGGACTATGGTTTGTTTAGTATTAACCATCAAGATCCCATCTTGCCCTATAATATTTTCACAACTCATTTTGGAAAGTAGACCAGTGGGCTTCCGGATGGAACAGAAAAATCTCTACAGTCACAGCAATAATAACAACACAGTAACAAAATGACATTAATAAAAGCTAACATACATGGAACATTTCTGAAGTGCTTTACCATAGAAAGGAAAGGTTTAAACTAATCATAGCTGACATTTAGGAGCCTTTATTTGTACCAGGGAGGCACTGTTCTAAAAGCTTTGCGCATGTCACCTCATTTAACCCTCTCAACAACTCTGTGAGGAAGGCTCTATGACTGTCCCCATTTTCTAGATAAGGAGTCTGTGGCACAGAGAAATTAACTAACTTGCTCAAGGTCACACAACAAGGGAAGTGGATAGGTTTCACTCACCTGTCTATTTCTATCAGGTCCCCAAAGCAAGCACGACCAGCCACCACTAGCAACCCTTCCAAGTTCACTGCCAAGTTTGGAGAATCAGAGAAGTGCCCTCGATGCGGAAAGTCAGTCTATGCTGCTGAGAAGGTGATGGCAGGGGGCAAGGTAAGGACTTCTATATGAATCATATGGGAGCTGCTTATCTCCACTGATCAGCTGGGAGGAATGAGAGAAGAAAGTAGAACTGTGGTGGGAGCCAGACCCTTCTTTCCCTTTTGCTCTGAGGGACCACTTTAGGAGCCATCCATCCTCACCTGCTTTCCCGCGCTGAGGCTGTCCCCTGCAGTGCCATCGGAAACCAGAACTGGTGACTCCACTGCAACAAGCATTAGCCCACTAGCTGTGAGGTACTCAGTAGAAGCTCCAGAGATAAAGATGCTCAAGTCTTGCTGCCCCTCAGGGTCCACAGTGCTTCTAGAGGTGCCACCACTACATAATCTAGTCTGCTGCTGACAGAGCAAACATCTCACAGCAGCAAGACACAACCTCCTTCAAATGTCCTGGCAATCGGGAGAGTGGTTAAATGTCTGAGACAGCAACACACACTCGCTCTACAAGCTCCTATTTCAGGCCTGACCCCAGGCTCCTCACCAAAGGATCTGGGCCGGACAAAAGGAAAACATCCTGCTTACACTAACTGAGGGGTGGAAGGGCCATGGAGAGTAGTGACTGACTTCAAATATCAGGGCACCCCAGATGTCCACCTCAGAGTGGCCATTTGAAGACACATGAGAACCCCTGGCCCATGCCTGGTAGACATGTGGATGTGCAGAAGGCAGGTGTTCTGGATGACCCAAGCCATGCACTCTCCCGACCGGAAATACAGAGTTAAATGAGGTTGAGTTACCTGGATAACTGTCTTATTCTCTTTTCTTTTTTAACTTTATATTCCATGTAAATGTTATCCACTGTCCCAAATCCAAGCTCCCCTCTCCAGTTTCTTGGTCTTCTAGCCTGTTCTGAAGGGATACACATGGAAATCACAACGATAAGTTTATTTTTTAGGGGCTCTGAGAATTGCTGGCCAAGTCCATAGCATCTCATTTTCTTCAAATCCCTGGAAAAATTGTTTCAGAGGCTGATTAGGTACAGGAATGGTTAAGGCAGTGGCACTTCTTTAGATGCGCTGGTCAGGGTAGTGAACATGGAAGCAGAATGCGCTGCCCACTGCATTAAGTATGTAACTCTCCTGTGCTTCTCAGCCTTGGCACAAGACATGTTTTCGCTGCGCCATCTGTGGGAAGAGCCTGGAGTCCACAAACGTCACCGACAAAGATGGAGAACTTTATTGCAAAGGTGAGTGGTTCCGGAAACTCTCCTGAGATGTTTTCATGAGGAGAATTGTGTCTGTAGGATGCACAGCTGCTCAGCCTGAGCAGGGTTTGGGATCTCAGGATGGGAAGACCACCTAAAAAAGAAATCTGCCTAACCTAGCTCTGGTCCTCTCCATCGGAGCATATAGGGGATGATGCTTGCAAATGCTCAGGGGTGGTGCCCAGGGGAGAGAAGATGAGGAGGAAGAAACCACAGGCCTAGACAAATAGCATCACATTCTCTTCTAAAAACCCAAAAGCCCTCTGTGCACCTAAGTGACTGGGGAGGATGAACTCAGTTTATCCTCTCTTCAGTTCATCAAGACATATCTTTCCCTTCCTTCCTCTCCCTCTCTTCCTTCTTCCCCCCTTCCCTCCATCCCTCCATTACTCTTTCCCTTTTTCCTTCTGACATTACTATTATTGATGTTGCACACCACTTTACTAACAGAAGAGATAAAACCGACAAGTGGGTTTTCCTTCTGGTCCTCGCAGCTCTGCCCCTAGCTGCCTCCATGATCCCTTTGTCTTGCACAGAGGTAATAGAGGCATAGCTCTTCCCTGATGCTGCAAAAGGAGAGGGCTGCATTAGGGCCAAGGTAATGCGTCCTCAACCTCAGAGCCTTCCCTAGACCCCAGGAGCTGTGCTGGAGTTGGGTGAGGGGAACATTGAGAGAGAGAACACTGAGAGGGGGACAGAGGGAGGACATTACTAATCAAGATTTGTAGGTTACCAAGGCTTTTCCCATGAGACACAATGGTGGGCTTCTCCTGGCAGTAGAGAATAGTGTCCTCAGCATTCATAAGCCATAAAACCCTAACATGGTGCTGTGAGCAGCAGGGAGATCAACATGCAGACAAATAATTGCATGTGCAAGTGAAAAAAGCTCTAACAGCAGAGACTGACACAAGGCAGTGACATACAGAGAGGCTAGTGGTCAGTGTGGGATGTTAGGGATACTTCTTAAGAGGACAAGTTTCCTCTGGTCTTGAAGGATGAGTGTGGGTTTGAGAAGGGGCATTCCAGGCACAGGAAGCAGTAAGTGCAAAGGCCCCAAGCTTGGGGCATCGTTCTATGTGCATGGGAAGGCAGGAAGCAGCGGGGAACAGGGCTGGGTAGGCAGCCAGGGGCCAGACTGTGTCAACTCCAATGAGAAAATGTCTGTGAACATAGAGAAGCGCAAAGAAGTATAAGAGTTTTTTATTATAAGATCTAAAGTGTTCATTTTACTTACAAATTATCTTACAAAAAATTTATTAAAAGGATGCTTCTTACGGGCGAAAACTGTAGGCAGACAAGTAACTGAAATAATGGTGCTAACCAACCCTTCTCTCTCCCCCACCCTGTTTTCGTTCCCAGTTTGCTATGCCAAAAATTTTGGCCCAACAGGTATTGGGTTTGGAGGTCTCACACAACAAGTGGAAAAGAAGGAGTGAAAAGTGTACCCATTCTCAGATCTTTCATCGGCCTGAAACATTTCCCAGTGATCTTGTCCAGATGGACACCCTCCCCAAATATCCTCTCATCGGTAGTAGGCAGGACTTCTCTTCAGAAGTGATCATAGTCTTCACCCAAAGTTAGAAGAGATCTTTGGAAGCAAATTATTAAGTTTAATCTGACTCCTGGGATGGGAAAGGCAATAAATACTTTATTGGTAACTTATATGTCTCTGGATCTTTTCTTTCAAATGGAGGGGAGTTTTTAAAAAGAGAGGTAGCTGGACAAACTAGCTGCAAAGAACATAATACATGTCGGTGTCCATGTGGAAGGAGTGAGAAGGAGGACACACAGGCCAGAGGAGAGCAGTCTTCCAGAATCTTCAGCTGAGCTTCCCGTAGTCTCAGCTAACGGAGAAGAAAACAGGGTCCCCACAAAAACAGACAGCTCGACAGCAGATTTGAAAAGGGAATCAAGACTAACAAAACTGCTGAAGAGGAGGTCCTTTTGTCCCATCATAGGCTTGACAACGTTACATTTTGTGAGAACTCAGAAAAGGAATGAAATGTGTCATTGGCATCTGTGTCATAAATGATATGAGGATGATTTTCTTTTATTCTGGCACAATTCCTGAGGGTTTAGCAATTTCTTAAAACATCCCTTACATCAAATTGCCAGCCCTGCGAATGAAATGCAGACAATTAAAAATGTCTGTCTGCCTCCTCAGCAAGTTCTCTGTGGCTCAAGTATGTGTCTTCAACCTCTACTTTTAACCACCAAAGCTTTACCCCCAACCACCATGCAATTCTGAATTATTTGGAGTAAATGGAAACAAATAAAAATATGTGGATAGCTCCGGCTATAGCTGGTTGAGTGTCATCCCATGCACCAAATGGTCACCAGTTTGATCCCTAGTCAAGGACATGCCCAGATTGAGGGCTTGATCCCCAGTAGGGGGTGTGCAGGAGGCAGCCTATAGATATTTCTCTCTCTCCCTCTCCATTTCTCTCTCTCTAAAATTAATAACTCATTTTTAAAAATTTATAAAAATCATGAAGCACTCAACTAAACAATGGGCTTTTCTATGCTCAAATCCCAAGAATGCTTTCTTTAAAATGAGCAGTTATTCAGGGCTACTTATGTGCTGTCATGGTCAAGGCCCTGCACTGCATTTATTACTTACTTACTTTTTGATGCTTAAAATGCTATTACTTGATCACTTTCTGCAATTGATTGGCATTAATAGAATGGCATTAATAGGAAGAAAAAATAGCTAGCAGAGGTTGTTTCCCATTCCACTTTCAAAGAGAAAACGCAACCCTAGCCAGTGTGGCTCCATTAGTTGGAGGGTTGGCCCATAAACCGAAAGTTCATGAGTACAATGCCCAGTCAGGGCACATGCCTAGGTTGTGGGTTAGATCCCTGGTTAGGGTGTATTCAGGAGACAAAAACTATCGGTAACTCTCTCACATTATGTATGCTCACTTGTCCAGGAACTCTCACTGGGGTCATTTAGCCACTGAATTCCATCAAAACAGCCTGAGGATATATATACATTTTACATTCTCTTCAGAAACAAGCACAGGACCATGTAGTGTTAATTTGTTAACTTTCTTGCCAGAGCTTTATGAGAGACTAGAGGCTCGATGCACAAAATTTGTGCAAGGGGCTCGGCCCTTGCAGCCCGGGCCTCATCCGGAAGGATTTCCAGAGGTCTTTCAGCTGTCTAATTAGCATATTACCCTTTTATTATTATATATTTCCATCACTGTCAATAAATAATTAGTAATATCAGCAATTAATTGAACTAAATCCAGTCCCCTTTAACCTGGCTGACTTTGAAAGCAGTACGCTACCTTGGCCCTTCAGGAGGAAGTCCCCACATTAGAGACTTGCAGGCTGAGGCTGAAAACTTCTGTCACCCTTAGCATTGCTCTCACCTTCACCCTTCCTTGCCTCATTCTCTAAGCCTCCCTGATTCTGACTCCAAAACATCTCTAGAACATACCCCTCCATTCCTATTCTTTGGTATGTGTTTTAGTCTGCTAGGCTAATATACATACCAAAGTACCATGGATTGGGTGACTTACACAACAGAAATGACATTTTTCAGTTTTAGCAGCTAGAAGTCTGAGACCAAGGTGTCGGCAGAGCTGATTTCTTCTGAGGCCTCTCTCCTTGGCTTGTAAATGACTACCTTCTCCCTGTAGTCTTGTGTGCATGTGTGTCCTGATATATTCTTCTGTGAACACCAGTCAGATAGGATTGGGGAGAACTTGAATGACCTCATTTTAATATAATTACCTCTGTAAAGACCCTATATCCAAACATAATCACATTCTGAAGAGTGGTGTCAGCAAGGAATACTAGGGAGGAGTTAGAACTTCAACATATAAATTTGAGGGGATGGGTACAATTTGGACCATAACAGCATGTCATATAAGAATTTTCATGAATTGGCCTTGCACTTACCTCCTCAACTTACTTTAGACAATCTGTTCCATGTAAGTAAGCTCCACCTGTACTTGAAGACTTGAAGCTTTCCAAATATGCCAAATAGCCTCACACCAAAATGCTTTTGCCAACGCTATTCCTGTTGCCTGGAATGTCTGGAACATGGAACCCCCTTCCATCTTAACCCCCTCACCCAACTCCTGAGCCTGGTGAACTCAAAATGACAGGTCCAGTGCCATTTCCTCTGTTAAACTACTTGAGAATTAATCCAGCTCTATTTTCACAGCCAGATATAATCTGGCACTTGAAACCCTGAATTCTAACCTGTCTTCTTGTTAGAATGTGGCAGGCTTGCCTTCACAGTGCTTGACAAATAGCAGGCACTTAACAAACATTTGTTGAGTGAGTGAAATGGAAGAGTGCAGGCTGGACTAAATGCAAATGCTGCAAGAATTTCAAAAGAGTTTACTAGTACTATCTACTAGAGTAAAGGGCCTTGGTATTGGAAAACAAAACAAAACAAAGACAGAACATTATTGTGGATCAGCAGTCTTCCTATTTCTCCTCTGCCTCAGGGCACACTGTTCTATTATGTCTCCCATGGTCCCCTGCCAGAAAATGGGACTTGGGGCTCAGTTGGCCAATGGAGGTCTAACCTCCAAAACCTCTGGGGGAGTCTCCATTCTCTCCATCCTGTAGATGTAGAAGGCCAGTGGGCACTGAGGCCCTGGGCAGGGGTGGAGCCAATAGGTTGGGAAAGAGCCTGGGTCCCTGCATGGAAGAACACCTGCTAACAGCTAAATGGACTGATGTGAAAGGGAGAAATATGCCTTGTTGTATTAAGCCACTGAGATTTAGGGGATATATATTACAGCATTAACTACCTTGACGAATACCCACCTCAAACATTGGATGTTTTACACCTGAGATGTGCATATCTCACTGCTCCATGTCCATCCTGTCCATTAAATCATAGGGAGCAGCGTCAGGATTTTGCCCAATATTTGTGAAGCTGATTCAAATGTGCTATTTCTGATGTGGCTATACAGACTTTGGGAAAAGAAATGAAGTTCGGGCAAAATAATATAACAGTCACATTCCTCAGGCTCCAAATAATATGATCAGATTTCTTAGCTTAAAAAAAAAATTAAAACAAAACCCTTCTATCCACCTCCAAACTACGGCCTTCTCCCCTCCTTTCAGAGTCCATTTAGTTCTTAGTATCTCAGCATCCCACCTTCTAGTCATAAACTTTTGATCTTTCTTCAGTTGTTTTTCTCAACTTTCCTCCCCTCCTGCCCAGTGACTGTTTCCTCTTTGAAATTAATTCTTCTCCCTGAATTCCATGACGCTGTACTCTCTTGATTACCTTCTCTCCCCTCAACTTCCTCCCAGTCCTTTCCTCCTCCTCTAGTTCTCCAAATCCATATTCTTCCATAAGGTCCCATTCCTGCCCTTCTCTCTCACACATTTTGTTTGTTTGCATTGTCAACTTTGGTCTCCTTTTCAAATCGATGTTCTCATTTCAGGAGGGCAGCTCTCTCTTTCATTCTCATCCCATTTCTCTGCTTCTCCCTGTGACAATCTTATTAACTGTGCAGATGATGCTGGCCTCTTTCTGGCTGCCTTCTAGACTTTTCTACTGGATAGCCAGCAAGTATCTCAAAGAGCAGGCACCAACCACCAAACTCATCCCCTGTCTCTCCACCTGTTTTCCTTGCCTCTTAGCATACCACTGCCAGCCTCTCATTCACTGGGTTCAATACCTCAAAGTCACCTGTGATTCCTTCTCCTCTCCCCCACATTCACTCAGTAATCTGGGCCTGCCGATTGCTTCTGTGCCTTCATTACTTCCAGCCTGGACCCATTATTAAAAGCTTATCTAACATACTTTTTCGTTTTGAGTCCAGTCAGAAAAACAGAAACCACACCAGTTGTTGTTTTTTAAGAGAAAGAAAATAATAGAGGGAATTGGCTAAAAAGCAGGTAATATTTTTGAAAATGTAAGGAGGAACACATTGACTTAACACAGAGATAAACTAGAAAGCAGCTACCACCTCTGGAGTGGGGAGACAAAAAACAGGTGAAGGAATCCTAGTTTGGATGCCTCGAGGAGAAGTCCCCCAGGGACTAGAAGCCAGACCTCTGAGGAGAGAGCCCTGCCTGGTTACTGCTGGTGCTTCTAAGAGATATAATGGGTCTGTTTTGGAGAGCAAAGCTAGACACTGATTTTCAGCTGTCACTATCAGGGTGAAGAGCCATTGTTCAAACAACACTGAGAGGAATAGCTGGCTCCTCCCCCCTCCCTCTCTCTCTCTCTCTCTCTCTCTCTCTCTCTCTCTCTCTCTCTCTCTCTCTCTCTCTTTCTCTCTCTCCCCCCCTCTCTCTCTCTCTCCCTCTCTCTCCCCTCCCGCTCTCTCTCTCTCTCTCTCGCTCTCTCCCCCTCTCTCTCTCTCCTTCCTCCCTCCCTCTCTCTCTCTCTCTCTCTCTCCAGTGTATTTCCCAAATATTTCTAAATAGCCAGCATTTATTGATCATTTACTATGTGCCTGTTACAATTCCAACTACTTTACATGTATTAACACATTTAATCCTCTTAACCACATGTGGAGGTATATACTATTAGTATCCACATAATACACACGAAGATACCACGGCACGAGGATATTATGTCATTTGCCCAGAGTACAAGTAGCTTGTAACCAGTAGATCTAGGAGTCAAACCCAAGGTGTCTAACTATAAAACACTGATTCTCATATATATATATGTTTTTTGTTTTTTGTTTTACTTTCACACTGTGTACCTGAGAGAAAAGCCAAAATAGAATGATGGAAAGTAAGATTCCTTAAGTAAAAATAGTTCTCAAACTACAGCACGTGCACATAAGAACCACAAAGGAACTTTGAGAAAATTTGGATTCCAGAATTCACTTCTCAAACACTAATTTGGGAGGTCTGAGATGAGGAATTTAAACTCTGAACACTTGATCCTGGATGCCACACCCCAACCCATGCCCAGCCTATGATTCTAATGTAAACTGTCTTTGGACCACAAGTTGAGAAGACTTACCTAGCAGTGGCTGATGAGAGAAAAAGAGAAGAATTTAACTTGAAAAAATCCTTCCATAGGTTCCCATTGCTCTTGGGGTAAAAGGTAAATTGAGAATTGATCACATCATGTCCTGCTTAAAAACCCTTCAATTCATTCAACAAGCTTATTCCACAGATTAACTCAAATATTTATTGAACACACATGTGTCAGTCAGTATTCTAAGTGACTGGGTCTCTAGAGTGGCCGTCCCACTTAGTATCTATGTAACCTTGGAAAAGATGCAACTTCTTTAGGTTTTGATTTCCTTACCTGCAAAGGCTCTGTAGGAGAAAGAGTGAATCTGGTTAGAGTACAAAGCTTGGTCCAGAGTGAGTACAGTAAACACAATAATGTTCTGTTGTTTATTCAGAGCCTCACAGGTTACATGAGGATTTTAGCTTTTACCCTAAGAGCAATGGGAACCTATGGCAGGGTTTTCAGCAGGAAAGTGGCATACCCAAAGGTATATTATATACAATACCAAGAATTAAAGTCAGTATTTCCTCCAAAACAAGGGAAATTAGCGATTATAATCACACCAGTCTAATATTTTCAGGTTACTAAGTGAAAATAATAGTTCATCTTTAAGACTTCTTATGTTCAATTTTCTAAGTAAGATAGAAAACTTAATTAAATCTTGCTTATTGATGTTAACAGTGATCTTAACTCATGACAAGAAGCATGAATCAGTTTATTTTATATGTACCATTCCTCAATTTAAGATTTGAGAAATGTTAAGAGTCAGAAACTACAAAAGAACTATAAAAAAATTTTTTATTAAGTGTGAAAGCAAAACAGTATATCTATTTAAATATTTTTACATATTTATAGATAAAACAAAGACAAATAATTTATCAAAATTACAAGGTTAAAGAACAGACTATTTTGAAACAGCCAATAAAGTATCTGAAAATAACACATTTTATCCATAATTAAGTGAATATGATCCCCCCTAAAAGTAACTTGCATTTGTAAAAAATATAAAAGTTGTTTTTTTTTTAGATGTCAGCCAAGACTGCTCTTGCTAAATCTAAAAAAGTATAATGCCTTTATCGATAACTTCTGTTTTCACCAAATGGCTTTACAAACCACCTGTGTTTCCTCTGGGCTTGGGTGAACTCTAAATCTTCACTTTTATACCACAGGGCGTGAACATAAACACAAACACATCAGTGTGAGAGCTTTGGGCTGCTGTGCTTCATACTGAGCGAAGAACTTTCTCCTTGGCTGGGTGAAAGACCATGGTGTACTGTGACGTCCAGTCTACTGCATAGGGCTTCAGCAGGCCAAAGCAGCCACACTGGAAGAAGTCTGCGAGGTTCTGTGTGAACCCAAGGCTGACAAGAAAGGAAGAGAACGTGTCTTACTACATTCCCTGTGCAGCTCTTGACAAACATTCATTCACACCATAAACATTCACTGAGATTGTACAATATATAATGTCCTTTGGAGATCCTACAGGAATCCAGAGGTGAATCTGTTACTGGGTTTATGGGACCTTAAAACGGAAGCCTAGTTCCAGTTCTGAAATTGAATCCCTAATTTCGAGAGTCCCTGGCTACTTCCCAGCAACTAAATAACTTCATTTTGGGTCTCCCACTCACTGGAATGGTCACTGCCATTAATAAGTTTCTTTCTTTCCATTCCCACTGCACTAATTCTCTTTGATTATCTCAAAGGCCAGAAAAAAATACAATCAACAAGATGGGTTTTTTCTAAACCTACATAGCTCTCTAAATGATGCCCATCTCAATTCCTTTCAATTTATTTTACATACTGGAGATTGTCTAGTCCTCCAAAACTCTGATGTACTAGTTGTAATAGCCCTTCACCTCCCAATCAAAACCCTTAAAGATACCCATCTACTCAAACCCAGTTCCGCATCTTTGTATTGCAGTCCCTACACAAGGAAGTCCCCAGGTTCCTCAGGTGTCAGCTCCCCAAGCTCTCTTTATAAACCACCCAATGCAGCTACCCCAGCTCTGTTTTTCCCATTATCATAACTTCGTGGGCCATTCTTATACCCTGGAACCCGCACACCTCCACCTTTCCACAGGTAACCCCCTCACCCTCTGAAGTCCTACTAGTTCTTAGGGCTTGAGTCAAGGCCCACTTCCTCTTTGGACCCATCCTATCTCCAAGTTTTCAGCACTGCTTTCCCTCCATTAGTTCCTGAATACTACTATCTGTTCTAGTTGTGAAGAATGTGGGATTTATGCACATGCCCTATCTTTCAAGCCTAACCCAACCCCCTACACACA
The DNA here is from genome assembly GCF_014108245.1 of Pipistrellus kuhlii. Classification (NCBI taxonomy): domain Eukaryota; kingdom Metazoa; phylum Chordata; class Mammalia; order Chiroptera; family Vespertilionidae; genus Pipistrellus; species Pipistrellus kuhlii. The sequence continues at coordinate 20,872,715 of NW_023425595.1, forward strand.
TCAAAGCACCTCTGTGCGTGAGGATGACTGTGCTGCTGCTGCAGTTGAGTGACGGTGGTCAGGAAAGTCCCATCGCCATGCAGAAAGCAGCTTCCTTGGCAGAGAGCTGCCTATGTGAAATGGATGGGGTGGAGAGGCATGCTGGGAATTTAATAGGCTGAGTCAGTGAGTAAAAGTCACCTACAGAAGGCAATCCGTTAGTTTGGGCAGGATTTGGAAGCCAGATCCAAAGTGGCTTAAAGACCTTTCTGTTAGTTCCTCCTGCTCATGCTCCATTACTCAGCAATTCTGAAAAAGACCCAGCTCTCACCTCGGTGAGACTCTTTTCCTGGCGGGCATGCCCTTCCTTCCATCTCCATCATGCTCACCCCACAACTTTCAAGGCTCAGCTTAAAATTCCACCTCTACCACAGAGGCTTCCATACTTTAGTAAATATCTATTCCTCTGCTTAAACCACTGAGAAAGGGACTTTATCATCATCACTGCCAGTCTGAAACAATCATCACCAGCTTAACACCGCTATCCGCTCTTCATCACTTTAGCCACCTCTTCCCAATAAAGTCATTTTCTTTCCTCTTTAAATACATATCAGAGTCACATCCCAGGCTCTGATTTCCTTGTCTAACAGCCTAACAGTTTCATCTTGTACCACAAATGTGCTTTAAAATAGACTGCTCATGAGATATGCAGTGAGTGCTCAAATCCCCGGAGGACTCCAGGTCACCTCCTCAGCATTCCCAGCCTCCAAGACCCCTATACATGTGACAGGGAGATAAGCTTCAAAGCCTGATCCTTCATATCTTAAGATGACGACCTTCCTATACAAACATTCTCATTTTCAAATGAGGACAAGTTTTATACAACCAAGACTCTAAGAAGAAAATACCCCAACCTCAAAAGCTGGCTTCTCCCTGACACAAGTGGGCACTGTAAACATAGGGCTGAAATAACTCTTGGTGATAGAAAGCCAGGTTGAAAATCTTGGCAAAGCTCACAATCTAACGCTTTGTACAGACAGCCTTATGGCTGGTTTTCTCAGCCACATGCTTAATTATCTCACATTGACTTCATGCCAGCAATATGCAACCTTGTGACCATGTGGCTTGACTGCAGAGATTCCCCATCTTGGCAAAACTTCACAGTCACTTATTATTTGTGCTGAGTCCAACAAACTAAATCCCAAATTCTTACCACCTTGGGGCTCATGACCTTAACACTCATCTCCTGTCACTGAGGCTTCCAAGAAAAAAGAGGGTCAACTCTACCGATAGCAAGTTAGAGGACAGCAGTATGGCCAAGGGTGGTGACACTGGATTGGGCAACCAATGGCTAGGTTAGCATCTTCCTTAGGATTCAGTGGAAAGAATAGATCTCACTTACTTGTATGGTGTCCTCCTGAGGGACAATGGCTGCTTCATATGCCTGCTCTGCTTCAGCAGGCTGTTTCTCTCATGGGAGGTCAGGCCCAGAAAAGCAATCTGAAAAAGGTTGGATGGTACATGAAAAATACCACATCAGGGCTCCATCACTCTTAGCAGTGCATCATGGGAAACTGGAAAATATGCAGTACTCCCCTCCCCCCAAAACAATATCACTTATACTTCTAACCAAGGATCAAGGTGAAGGCAAAGATTCAGCAGCTCTAAGTAGACTCTTCTATGTAAATCTAGTAGCTGGGCTTTTAAAAAATTATTATTATTATTGTCTTATTTTGTTAACCTTCAGGAAAGCACAGTGCATTGACTTAATAAGATCATGAAATAACTCCTTTAGTAATTACTTCAAGCCAGGGCTTATGGCCATGTTTAGATTCTCAATAAATTCAGCATGCAACTTTTAGATAAATAATATAAGGTCCATATCAGTGCAATTATTTTGACTTGTATATTCTTCTTAGTATCTCTTTAAAAATAGCCAAACGAAAAAGTTAATAATCTTAAGTAAAGAATATTTAAATCCATATATTTGGGGAGAGGTAAGAATTAAGGTAACTTGAAAACTCCGATGTCATTAAAAGCACTACTACTGCCCAGTGGGTGTGACTCAGTGGTTGAGCATCGACCTAGAAAACAGGAGGCCACTGTTTGATTCCCAGTCGGGGCACATGCCCAGGTTATGGGCTCGCTCCCCACTGGGGGGTGTGCAGGAGGCAGCCTATCAATGATTCTCTCTCATAATTGGTGTTTCTATCTCTCTTATTTCCTCTCTGGAAAAAAAAAAAAAAAAAAAATATATATATATATATATATATATATATATTTATATTTATATTTATATTTATATTTATATTTATATATATTTTTTTAATACTACTATTTACTGAGTTATCTCATTTAATTTCCCAAAACAACCCAAACATCAAGTTCCTGATCTTTAAAACAGAGATTATCATCTTCATTAGATTGTTTAAGGATTTGAGATAATATATTTAAAATACCTAGTGCAGAGGCTTATAGGGGTGAAGCAATGATCCAAGGCCCCACAGCTTAGAAAGTGGCAGAACTGGGACTGACACCTCGGTGAGTGTGAGAACAGAGCTCATGGTCCTAATCAACAGTGAACAGTCTCAGTGTGACCGGCCACAATCAAAACTATAACTCACCAGAGCCCTCAGAAAATGAAAAGCTTCGAATAACTGAGTTGTGTTTTTTTTTATTAAGAAAACTTTCCTCTGAATTCCTATACTTGAAAACTACCCAAAGCATTGAGTCCATTTTCTTGCCTTAGAAAATATACGCAAATATATTAACCTTTTTTATTTTAATTTAAGAATATTATGGTCTCACATACTTGTACTTGTTCTAAGAGTCCAGAAAAGGAAGATGAGAATTAGCATTGATACCTCAAGTCTTGGGTTCTACATCTAACTCTCTTTCCAGACCTATGGTCACAAGGAAGGCATTCAACATCTTTAGGTTTAGTTTGCTCATTCATATAATGGAGAAGATACTACTTTGGCACAGTCTGCATCTTAATTGTTTGTGAGGAAACAGATGAGAAAGTGCTTTGGAATTTGTAAAGCAAGTATAAATATTAGGTATTATAAATGACAGTAATTACTGTTAATAATCGCTGATGCTGATTACCATTCTTAGTGCTAAAGTCTATAGATATTAGAGTGATAGAAATTTAAGATGAATGTTTAGAAACTTTAGTTCAGTCAGTATTATTAGCTTAATTCCCTTCCTTAGCAATTTTCCCTTTTAAATTTTTCTTTATTATTATTGTAGAATTGATTACTTCCCCATAAAAGTGGAAAGTATTTTGCTTTTGTTGAATAATGTTCTAATTATCTCAAGTCTTGCAGTAAATGGCGCAGACTGATCATGGCTGTCCATTCCATATAGGCAGCCATAATAACCATGAGAATCAGGTTTTGCTCACAGGGGAAGGCAGGCACCAGCGAAGGGATAGAAACACTACAGAAAGCTGAAGATGACTTCTGCCCTGGAGCCTGAACTTTCTAATGGCCATGACCTTCTCTGGAAGTACAATTACCATGTCCATTGATTAGAGGTGTATATTTCATTTCTCCCTCCAATTCTATCCACTTAAGCACTGCATAATAATGATAACAAACAGGGTTGGAAAAGTGAGGGAGAATAATCGCCTCACATTTGCATGCTTTACAGTTTATACCATGCTTTCCCACACCATATATTTTAATTACATGATGAAAAAGCCCTTAAATGGGACTGTCAGAAGACCCAAGTTTCCCGTTCTGATTTTCCTACTCATTGGATGACCTTGAACAATTCAATTCATCTCTGTACCTCTAAAATAATAGGTTAGATTAGATAATTCCTAGGGCCAACAATTTATCATTCTAACATTTAAATCCTGCTGTGAGAGTAGACAGGCATTATTATCCCCATTTCACAGATAAGAAAACTGAAATTCAGGAGTCAAATAACATGACTGCACCCACACAGAAAGTGACAGTCATTAGAAACAAAGTCTTCTGATTTGAAATTTAAGTCTTTCTACCCTAATACAGATTATTGGAAATATTACCCAAAGGCATTATAAGAAGAGAAATAAATACCTGAAAGAGTTGATTTACTAATATAAACGTTGACCATGAGTAATGAAAAGCCGCCAGCAGGAAGATATATAAAACCCAAGGGGAACAAGCCACAATCTGATTGAGGTAGGTCCATAGTCCATCTTCTCTGAATGTTGTGACACAATGAGTTGACCAATCTGTGAATTCACAAAAAGGAACCCATTATTTAAAAAGACAATAAATCAGTGATCATTATGCAGAAAGATTAAAGTCACTAAAGTTTTTTTTAGGGAAAAAAAATAAAGGAAGACATGATGGCCTAGATCAGAACCTGACTTTAAGGTTTAATCTCCCAAATGCCAGCTCTCCTAACACAGATGAAAAAACGGTACCTTACTGCTAATTGTGGCAACGATAACAATGCATTGGTAGTTAGCAGAGAAGAAATAAAAGCAAAAAAGGTACACAAAACCATCATTAAGATCAGCATATTCAACATAAAATTCACAGGCCAGAAAAATTAATTGTTCAAGAACTCAAGAATGATTATATTTAGTAAATATTTGTCCTAAAGAATTCTCTATCTTATCCATGTTATAGCAAGATATGGGCCATCACAGAACTAAATATAAATTCTTATTAAGGGTTCAGATCAACAGGCCATTGCTATGGGCACAAGAAATCCTGTAAGCATCTAGACACCACTGGAATACATGCTAAGGGCATGCAGTTTCCAAGCGAACTTCTGCATTGGCACCGTAATTGATCCTGCAGAGGGAGAAAGGTCAGGTGGGAAATTTATGAGAAAGATATCCCAGGAAAAGTACAGAGAAAGAGCAAGATTCATATGATCACAGCTCAGTTTCTCCCCAGGAGAATTTATTCATATGCCAATTAAAAGAGAGGACTTCACTATGGACTTCAGAAAACGACCCCTAACCCATATAGCTAAGACAGCAGTGAGGTGAATGTAGGTAGGAGAAAGAAGGGAACAGACCTTCAAGGTTATACACTGAGTGGCCAGATTATTATGATCTCTGAACACATAATAATCTGGCCACTCAGTGTGTGTGTGTGTGTGTGTGTGTGTGTGTGTGTGTTGTGTGTGTGTATGAGGCCAGTGCAGAATTCGTGCAAGGGTAGGGTCTGGCCAGCCTGGCCAGGGTGAGGGGACATGGATGGTTGGCTGGCCTGCCTGCTGGTCGAACTCCTAGTCAAGGAGAAAATTTGCATATTAGCCTTTTATTATATAGGATATACAATGAGTGGCCAGATTACTATGCGTTCAGAGATCATAGTAATCTGTCCACTCAGTGTATAAAGCCAATGACTTTTATAGGTACCATGACTGTTAATAAAGGGCAAACTATTTTTGAAGTAAGAATTCTGTAGATTTATATCCTGGGGTTTCATAAATGCTTCTGACAATTTGATCAGCAATTTAGACAGTTTCCTAAAGCACTACTTAAGAGCTCCTAGGACAAGAAGGATATATGAGTCCATGACTTCACTATCAACCAACTATCCATTTTTGTCCCAAATATCTATATATATTTCTTGTATTAAGTCCCAGCTATCTTTCATGGATATATGCCAGAAGCATTCTAACAGTAACCATCACAGAACAATAATCAAGGTTAACAAGGCAAATAACACTCTTCAGAGCTTCTCATTGAGACAGCACAGAAAGAAGCATCGCATGCACCTGGTATGACCTAAGAGAATGTAATTTCCCCGGCAGGCAGCAAAGACAGCTGAGTAGGAAGAGTATTGACTTTCTTTCACCTTATGGATTTCCACTGCTCTCCTCTGGGAATTATTTCGATAACACAGCATGACCTCAAACTGAAGTTTCCATATAACTGATTTCAGATTTAATACCAAAGATATGCTGTAAGTGGCCAAGTACATTATCTTATATGCAATATAATACGTTAATATGTACAAAAAGATTCACTGGCTAATAATAGGGAACTCCTATGGTGGTTCCAAGTCAATTGTTTTCATCTTTAGATAGCTCGGTTAGAATGTTCTTTCTAGCAATAATCTTTCTCCCTGTAACTTGTACAATGCTGACATGTTGAATTACTTACTGTCCACCCTGAAAATAAGCCTCATAAGACGCAATGGGTGGTGCCTGTAAAGAGCCAGAGGTAGCTGCAACTGGATCAGATGAAAGAGGATGCACAGCAACAGGAGTGTTAATGGTAAACGAAAAAGGTGGGAGGACAGGGAGGACACATTAGAAAAATGGAGCACTATTTTAAGTTCATTTTTCCTGTATGTGAAATAATGATAAAAGATACAATGTCCTCATTCATTATAAAAAAAAAATGTCAAAATATAAATGGAATAAAAGTAAGTGAATGTAAAGGTGAGACTGTTCCTGAGAAACAAAACATTATATACAAATTCGTTCAGAGCCAGAGGATACAGACAAAGAGGAGGGAAGGACTAATGCATGTCATAAGAAAACAACTTGGAAAGAATGAATGTAATGGAAAATCACTTCTATCCTTATCAATACAGTCTTATGCTGTACAGATACACCAAACAAAGGGGACTATTTTTAGTGACTAGAGAGAAGGGGGAGAGACAAGAGTGGTGTAAAATCTGGCTCCTTTTCCCTAGGACCAAGTCCAAGGCACAAGTTGATCCATAGGCCAGCTTTAAAAGGTTTTCCAGGAACATGCTTTAATGTCAGACCTTCAAAGGGCAGCCCTTTCAACAGAAAGAAGCACTGAAAAAGTCTTTTATTTTCTACACCACAGGACGTAATCTAAGAAGTTTCAAATTCCAATGCGCAGGATTACTGATGGCCTTTGGCAAGAAATGAGATCAGGGATCACAACCTTCTGACTATTAGATCCATTTGAGATGGTGACAGTTACACTGAGCCACAAAAGCATTCCCTAGTGATGTTAGGTGGGAAAAGGGCTGGCAGAATAATTGAAGTCCTCTCCATGTCTACAGCCAGGCAAAAAACAAACCATTTCATGTAGATATTAGCAACCTCTAAAAAATGAAACCCCAGACCAAACAAAACTTGTAATACTGAATGTTTCTGGGGAGGGGAGCTGGGATGCTGGGGAACAGTGTAGAATAAACTATTTTTTAAAAACTAAAGAAAACTAGAGGGCAGGAGGACTCAGAGAGTGGTAGAGCATGGGATGATAAAGGAAAAAGAAAAAAAGGTAGGAAAAAACTTTCCTAATATCTTCCTGAGTCATTCCAGATTTTAGCTCAAGCAACAAATTATTATTTTATTGGCAAAATACAAGACGAGCATAAAGATAGTAGGAGGGGGGATGGAAATAGAAGCTCTAGAGCCAAATTCCTCCAAAGTTTCCACAATAAATAACAGAGTGAAAAACTACAATAATAAAGAATAAACAAATAATAAACAAAGTCAAAATAAACTACAAACACTATAGGTTTTTCCAGTAAGATAACCTATTCCAAGGTTTGAAAAGCAGAGTCATGCATTCTTAGGAGCTAACAAAATCCTTCTTGCTACAATTTAAATGCTATTCTTAGTTGATCACCTTGCAACAGCTGGCTGTCAATCACTACATGAAATGCCCAGAGATGGCCTTTACATTGCTACTAAAAAGTCATTTTCCTTGCTCAGGAATGCAGACTAAGTGATTATTCTTATTATTTCAATCTCTAACGATTAATACAGTTATAGGTTATGAACTGAGATCTATCAAGGAAATGAGCTTTGAGTTTTGTTCCAATGTGACAACCTTCAAAGTCTCCCAACCTCTCTACCTCCAATCTCCCCCTGCCTCCTTTTATTTACTCACCACTCCACTTGCTTTTGTACCTGAGCAGCTGATTTTTTCCTCCTCTCACTGGGTGATAAATCTGCACTTGCCTTAAATTAATATTTTTGACCACTTTTCTAATTTATCAAGGTCATTTTAGAGTAAAATATTTTTAAAGGTATTGACAATTAACTTATTGTAGCATTTCCTGCAGCTTCCCAATGCCAAGAATCTTACCAGCATCCATTTAGTTTTTATTATAGTTTATAGTCACCTAGCATAAATGTGATATATGAGTTCAAAGGACAAGTGCATATAGATGTGGATACATGAGCTTGCTGTAAGAAAAATTTATACTTACACATGAAAGATTCATATATAATCCAGTTACACACAACGGAGAGGAAAAATAAGAAGAATATGTAATAACGATGGTTGCCGAAACCTACATAAAAAAAGAAAAAAAAAGAAATCAACATATTTAATACTTTCTTACAATTATGATCCAGACAAAGAGCCTATTAACCACTTTCTGTCCAAAGCCTTCACCAAAGTAAAAAAATAAGCTGTTGCTTTGCTTTTAAATATCATTAAACCAAAACCAAGCACTCTAATATGTCATGGTCAATTGTCCATGTTAACTGAACTAATATTTATTCAATACTTAAAAGAGGTGTTTTTTTTGTTTGTTTTTTCTGTTTTTAATACAACAAAGTTTACTAAACATATACAGCTCTGGGATGGCTTATTCTGTGCTGGAGGGAGAAGCAGGCAGGAATTGAGAAAAATCATACCCTGTTCCTTCCTTCCATGTGATAAGCTTATGCAGGTATACCTTCTGGACATCAAGGATTGACTTGATCAGGGAACAGAAAGAATGAATCTGAGGAGCAACACTAAATAGATATGTTGAAGGAGAGTGGACATAGCAAAAGAGGGGCAACCTGCAGCCCGAGAAAGGCTTACTAGTATAGAAGCAAAGAGGGGGTGAGGCTGCCAGGCAACCAAGCTCCACTCTTCTATGTACTGCCCTCTGATGGAGATGGGAGCATTTTTTATGCTAATGTCACAAAAGTTCCTCAGGTACCAAAGCATTCCCATCCTCCCCACAGGCAGCAAAGCCCAGGAGGAGCAACGCCCATTGGAATGAGACCTAGGTTTATGAATGACTAGTTGCATGACTATAGGTACAACATTCAACCTCCCTAATCCAGTGTTCTTACTTGTAATATGGGGATAATATCTCTTTTGGGGGGAGGGTGTAGGGATACTCTCTTCTACTTCACAGGCCTAAGGCAATCAAAGAGGATGATGCATGTGAAAACACCATGTTAAATGGAATGTGATAAAAAATAAATGGACTCATTACTATTATTTTTCCACTGCTATTCAAAGCTGCCTGTTATAATGCCAATCATCTCATCTTTAAGGTGGGATGGGGTACATGAAGTTTGGGACCCCATAAATGATCTCTTATCTATTCTCTAGGAAAAGTAAAGAGCATCGAAATGCACCAAAGAAACCTGAACGAGCTGAGGCAGCCTTTTCTGGATCAAGATCATGGAAGCATATCTTCTGCTAAAAACCCATGACCACAGTTTCTCATCCTAAACCCCTGGCTTTTACTGTGATGGCTCGGAGGAAAACGAATGTTCCCTGGGTGGAAGGCAATCCCAGATCTCCACCATCTCACCTAAGCCTTTAAGAAGGCAGGTGAAGAAGGTGAACAAGAGAGACAAGACACAAAATATGGAAAGAACATGGTATTTGGAGGAGAAAACTAATACTACTAAAATGACTTTAGGCAAATAATTTTTTACCTTTTATATTTTTCAACTCTAAAATGGACATAATAATACCAACCTCATAGCAGTAGTAGTTGATTATCAAATAGGATACAATATATGAAAGTGCATTACAAATGCTAAAATTCTATATAATGATACTAATGGCCCGGTGCATGAAAATTTGTGCACTTGCAGGGGAGGGGGTTCCTCAGCCCTGCCTGAGCCTTCTTGAAGTCTGGGAGCCCTTGGGAGATAGCCACCTGCCGGCTTAGGCCCACTCCCTGGGGTATTGGGCCTAAGCTGGCAGTGAGACATCCCTCTGGCAGCCCATGAGCCCTCGGGTAATGTCTAATGGCTTAGGGTAGGGGTGTCGAACTCAATCAGAGAAGGGGCCAAAATCTAAAATCCAGCCTAAATTGCGGGCCGAATGGTTTACTGAACAGTCATAAACTGTCATTGTGATAGAAACGCAGCGGAGTGCAGTGATGACAGCGCAGTGCGGGCCACATTGCAAGGCCTGGCGGGACGGATTTGGCCCGTGGGCCTTGTGTTTGACACATGTGGCTTAGGGAGTGGGCCTAAGCTGTTAGTTGGACATCTTTAGCACTGCCGTGGAGGCATCACTGCTGTGCTGGCCAGCCATGAGGCAGCTTCTGGCTGAGTGGCACTCCCCATTTGGAAGCACACTGACTACCAGGGGGCAGCTCCTGAATTGAGCATCTGCCACCTGGTGGTCAGTGCATATCATAGCAACCAGTTGTTCCACAGTTAGGGTCAATGTGCATTTATTATATAGGACTTTTATTATATAGAACTAGAGGCCCAGTGCACGAAATTCGTGCATGGGGGGTGTCCCTCAGCCCAGCCTGCAACCTCTCCAATCTGGGATCCCTCAAGGGATGTCTAACTGCTGGCTCCCAACTGCTTGCCTGCCTGCCTTCTTGATTGCCCCAAACCACTTCTGCCTGCCAGCCTGAACACCTCCTAACCACTCCCATGCCAGCCTGATTGATGTCTAACTGTTCCTCTGCCAGCCTATTTACCTCCAACTTCCCTCCTCTGATGGCTTGGTCACGCCTAACTGCCCTCCCCTGCTGGCCATCTTGTGGTGGCCATCTTGTGTCCACATGGGGGCAGCCATATTGTGCGTTGTAGTGATAGTCAATCTGTAAATGACTCTTTTATTAGATAGGATAAAGGCCTGGTGCACGGGTGGGGGCCAGCTGGTTTGCCCTGAAGGGTGTCCCGGATCAGGATGGGGGTTCCCTTGGGATATGGGGCAGCCTGAGCGAGGGGCCTGTGTTGGTTTGCAGGCCAGCCACGCCTTCCGGCACCCCAAGCGGAGGCCCTGGTATCAGGAATTTATTTACCTTCTATAATTGAAACTTTGTAGCCTTGGGTGGAGGCTTAGGCAGGCAAGGGCAGGCGGAAAGCTTGGCTTCCTCCATTGCCTGGGAAACCCAAGCCTCCCTCCTGCTCTCTGTAGTTGTAGCCATCTTGGTTGGGTTTATTTGCATACTCGCTGTGATTGGCGTGTGGGTGTGGCATGTGGGCATGGCATGTGGGTGTAGCGGAGTGATGGTTAATTTGCATATTACTCTTTTATTAGGTAGGTTTATCATCAGTATCAAAAACAGTTTTCCAAAAGTGTTATATTTCACAGAGATAATTCTCTGACAAGGAAACGCTACAAAATGGATTCCCTTCTACTTTTTCTATGAGTCACACACATAACTAAATATAAGCTTAATTTCATGTGGTAACTGAAAAATTCTCACCTATGCATCGTCCAGTCCACAGGCAGTGTTGATCATATCGAGCCACACAGGATTTGCATACAGGGCAATGGAGTGACCTTAATGGCTTCCTTGCCTAAGTGGGCAATTAAGAGAGGGCCAAGCAAAAATCAGACTCTCAAACTGGTAACAAATCGCAAACAAAATCTTATTCCTAAATCATAAAGACAATGGCACAAATCATTCTAAATATCAGACCATCAATTCACAGAGAGGCTCTGGAATGCCTTAGTAATATTTACAACTGCATGACCATTTTGTCGAAGCCATCACTAAAGGGACCTGAATTCCAGGGCTACCAGCACTGACTAACGGGATGAGGGAATACCATACAGCACAGTGAGCACTAAACTGAGGAAAAGGAAACCTGAGGTGCATTTTTGGCTCTGCCAATAATTTGGGAAAAGTTATTTGCCCCTTTAGGAAAAATGATTCCTCAACTGCAAAATGGCAAGTTTCACTAAGTGGTTCTTGGGTCTCCATGAACCTCTGGCTCCAAGTTAAATTTAACATATGCTTCATGGCAGGAAAAAACAAACAAAATATACAAATAGATTTTTAATCACAGGCAACGTCAAGAGATCATAAATATCATTCCCCATATGTTCAAGGCAAAAAATTGTCCTGACAGTAATGCAAAATTAGAACCTGGTAGAAACAGAGGTGTATAAATATACTGCAAAGATTTGATAAATGTTTACATGAGCAATGTGACCAAGAATTTGCTTTTAGTATGGGAAAAAATTATAAAGAAAAGGCTCACTCACAAGACACGATGTACAAAAGGTTCTAAAGTCCAGACAACCAGTCTCTGCGAGGGTGATGATATTCTGAAAAATATGCAGTTTGACCTTATGTTTGCATTTAATAGGGAATGTATAATGCATGGTCATATACCATAATCACAGCTCTCTCTCCAAACTGAGGTAGCTAGCAGAGCAATTTGGAAGATTTGCCAACACTTGATTTGCCATTCTGTGCCTGAAATAATGTGATTTTTTTCAAGGCTGCATTTTCAACCACAGCCAATAAATTAGCATGCACAAAAATTATACCCCCTTCTCTCCATCAATGGCAATGACCTCCCAGTTATAATCTGTTGAAGAAAAATAAACAAACACTCCTAAAAAGAAACAAAAACTACCAGCATACAACAAACTGATGGTTATAAGCACCAAAAGCTCAGTCTTTGAGGAAGACGGGCTGTATGTAACAAAGAAAACACTTTCCCCAATTTCTAAACATTCATAGGCAATGAAAGACATGCCATGTCATCTGACAACTTCACATCTTAGTCAATAAGGAGGAGGACCCTCCTGCCCACTGGAAGCTCTTGCCTACACCATGTATTAAATAAGGGACATTAAGTTATATGATCACTTTCTAAATGTTACTGTAAAAAAAGCAGAAGACCATATCTTCTAACAGAAAGTACGTCTGAAAAAGCCTTAGTAAGGTATTAAAGAAATTAAAAATATTTTTAAAATTTTTCATATAAACAAATGAAAAAGTATGACAATAGACAAATCTCATTTTGCTGATTTATACATTCCACATTTAATATTATTAGGTGCCAGGCACTAGAGACACAGTCATGACAGAAACCAGCATGGCTATGATCTTCTGAAGTTCACCCTCCTACTTTAAAATTAGTAACATTACAAAGAAAGCTCACCGTTTTCCTTTCCTCTTCAGAAGCCTTAATGAAGCCTGGATCCGTTGCCCAAGTCTTATAGAAAAAGTAGAGGAAGCCTATTATGCTGAAAATAAAAGCAAAATAGAAAGGAGTGCCTGCTAGATGTTAAAGCCAAGTTAAGGAACATATCGCATCTCCCATAATTATGACACAAGCAAATCTCATCGTTGGTGCCTAAGAATCTCTCTGCATTCTATCCTCACCTTCCCTGATGTAACACATCCTGCCCCCATACCTGGCCCCATCCTATGTTCTAATCCTATGGGAATTTGGTTATGGTTCACAAATTAATCCTTCCTCAAGAATTGAAACCCACATGAATTATTGATAGGAAGAGTTGCAATACATGAAGAGCAGCCTGAAGAATGAAAAACATTCAAGATTCAAATGAATTAATCTCCAATGGTATAATGTGGCTTTCCTGAGAGCATACAGAAAAATACTTTCTGATCATTCTAACCAAATCAATCAAAGAAAAAACCAATTGGTTCAGAGATTTCAACTAAAACTATTTTTTATATATTAAATGCTTGCAAAAATTTCCTACTGCAAAGTTTATTACCTAGTCATAACTGACAGGCTGAGTTAATTTAGAAATGACAGAAACTGCTCTCCCTGCAAAGTAATTATAAATCAAATATTATTTGGGAAAGGCACATGATATAAACTGAGATAAACATTGTTTTAAGGATAAATGAACAGTTCTCACTACAAATTCTTTGTATAAAAAGTAAAATTTTGCTCCAATAAAATTTGTGCAGTAATAAATCGATATGCCAGTAATAAACCAATGTCCTTGCCCAATTTAAACCAATATTGACACAGTAACTGTATTTGCCTTCCAAGGTGTTGCCAAGATGTCTGGTGCCAAACTCCAGAGTAGAAAAGGTGGCCATAAAATAAGATTCTAAGCACTTGCTACTCAAATTGTGAGCCATAGACCCACAGCAGTGGCTTTACCTGGGAGCTTGTTAGAAGCAAGAACCACATACCTCACCCCAGACCAGCAGAATCACTCTGCTATAACTCACAGAAACCAGCACAACTACATCTGGTTCAGGTTTATCTGCAGATGGGCCTGGCTTTAAGAAATAAATAGGGCCCAGAAAATTGTGTGAAATTGAATTTTAACAAATATGCTTACTTAGAATTAATTAAGAACAACACTATTAAAAAGTTCACAGGACAGAACTTTTGTTAAAGAATCACATCCTCCCCCCCCCCGCCCGCCCCCAGAAAAATTATGATCAACATATATGACACATTCTAAAAAGCACACCAATGAATCATATGATAATCCCTCATATTTAGCTGACTTTCTGCTCTGAATAACTTACAACTCCTCTCCCTCTAAGCAAAGTGAATTGCACTCTATCCCCTCACATAAAAGCCAAGCTTTCCTTGCTTTGTGTGGTTCACTGACCTCAAATGCTCCCCATCTCCACCACCACCCCCTTCCCTGTCTAATTATGAAACCACACTTTTAGCATGTCCAGGTTCTAAACGCCTTCCAGACCTAACTTATATCCCCTTCCCTTTGAAGGTCATTCCCTACAGAGGATTCTCCCTCTTATCTGAATCTAAGGACGCTTATTCTATGGCACTTACACCTCAAATTATATTTATAGGTATCTCAACCTTTCCAATTAGCTTGTGACTCCTGCAGTCAAAAAGTTTCTCAACTTAGACAAACAGAACTTTATTTCCTTAAGTATGCTTTATCAGGCGTCTTCAAACTACGGCCCGTGGGCCACATGCGGCCCACAGAGGAGTCTGACCCAGCCCGCCAGGTTTTTTGGGCAGTGAGCGCAGCCGAGGTGTTACAGTAGGAATTACAATAGTAGTTCATATAGTCCGGCCCTCCAGCTCTCTGAGGGACCGTGATCTGGCCCCCACTTTAAAAAGTTTGAGGACCCCTGCTTAGATACTTCAGCTCTACACTATAGATATACACGATAGCTGCCCTTTAGATCTACCCTACAGAAGGCACTGGCTTCTGTAGGGTAAATCTAAAAACTATTCCTCATTTGTTCAGTAAATCTTTACTGAGTGCCTTTCTACACAATGCACTGGCTTCCAAATGGTAGACTTCCAAACACTTGAAATGGGAAGGCAGTGCTCAGGCTAAGCAGCAACATTATTCTTCATACAACACTGTTCCTGGTCAAGTTCCTCTGTTTATGCTCCTGCCTGCCCTTGTCTCTTTTAAAAGAACAGAATTCAAGACAGAACAAACACACTTTAGGTGTGTACTGAAGAGTGCGGAGGATAGTAGATTGCTGCTGTCTTTTGCTTGGACACTCAAAGCCTTGCAATCCTATTGGAGAATGCACTGGCTTCCATGACAGCTGCATCACTACCTACACCAGGCTTTTAGTCAAAGCTCCTGGGGGTTTTTCACTTGACCTGAAACTATGTCATTTTCACATGTGCTTGTACATATTCTCTGAAACCCAATACAGGATTTCACATGAGTTTATACCTCTTAAATTTAACTCAGCTATAGCCAGAATCTTTAATCTTTAGTCTTTAATCTTACTTCCCAACTCATCAATATGATCTTACCTCCTTAACTTGATACTGTCTCATAAAATCCATTATTTGCTGAACCAAAACAAATTGATCTGAGGAGCTAATCTAGAGGTGCCCTTAAAATTAATTTCAACATGCAGCCTTCTACATAGATTTTATTTATAAGACTAAGTAATAATAATAATAATAGGTATTATTTATAGAATTCCAATTATGAAATGGGGACCATGGTCAGCAATTTGCAAACATCATAACACAGTAATCCTTGTAGCCACCCCACTATTAACCCTGATTTATAGAAAAACTGAGACTCACTGAAATTAAATAACTTGCCCAATGGTATTTAATAAGAAAAAGGGCCAAAACTTAAATTCATGCTGGTCCTCTTTCCACAGTGCCCCAGACCCTCGTTCTATAGGCAACTTAAAAGCAGACACCCCCCCACAATCCAGACTTGGCAACCTGAGACGAAACTAGTACAAAGACTCAGGATGGGCTTTTACAGGGTAGCGCTTTTGTTCATACCCAAGGCAGTTCAAACAGCATTTACCATTCAGCTTGCAAAGCACCGATCTGATGGCAAAGTGTGCCACCTACTGACTGACATCCCTCAACAGTAACAGGCTTATATGGATTCCTAGATCAAATGGCTTTATGCTGTACGTGTGAGTAAAATATCCCATCTCATCAACTCCAACATCTTAAGATTTTGTCTGGCTACGGAAATCAGTTCTGATATAATGGCATCTTCATAAACAGTGAACAGTTTGTAATTAAACTCAGCTGCATACTGAATGCTGCAATTCAGGTTTTCAAATTATAGTGTTGTTAATATTGATTCTATAAACCTGAAATAATTGTATATAATAACTACAGTACTTTTTGCGCAAAATTTGAAATACTGTTAGTTACTCACATTTTAAAAATTGATCAGGAAACATAATTTTAAAACTATTTACTCCAATGCCACATGGGTTGGTAAACAAACAAAATCAGCCATCCCTTTTCAATATCATGTCCCTAAATATCAATATCAATTTCAATATCAATACCCTAGAATTTACCAGCCTTGGGATTTCCACAAAAGATTTTTATGTATCTTGTGCTGTTAATTGATGGTTACATGTAAATTTAATTATTTTTATATCACATATTGGTATCATCCAAGCTTTCATTAACTGGAGGTAATAAGGTTAGTATTTAAAAAGCTGCCCCCAAATCAGTAATTATGAGACAAAGGTTAAATGTAATAAAGTCAAATGAACTCCACGGTATGCTGTACCATTCATTTAAAGGAATCTAAAAAAATATTAGCAATAATGCTCAGAAATAAGAAGTGCCATTAAAGTAGAAACATGCTAAATGAAAGTAGATGCATACACTTAAAAAGCTTGTATGACTCTCATTTTACATTTACTCCTATGAAAAAAATGTTCTTATATTTGAGTGAATAAATCTCTCCCATAAATACTACTCTTTCTTTTTAAAATGCCATTACCAGAAATAGAAATAATATACAAGTTAAAGGAATATGCTTAAAGGTACATTCTATCTAACACATTCCTTCTTCTCCTACCTGTAAGGAAAACAAGTTTATAATGGCTTTCTAGAATACTTGGAAGGAAAAAAGGGATCCTGGAAAGAGGTAGGAAGGTGGAAAATTGGAGGAAATGCCTCTTTCTTACTGGTAGCTATAAATAGCTATAAACTAAGAAGTAACCCATGTTCCCACTTCTAGGTGACCAGATTTGGTCAACCCTAAAAACACAGCACACCCCTATGCTGGACTTGGTCTGATCCCTGCTCCTCAAGTGATAAACCTACTAATTAGGTGGCTTTTGTTGTTGTTTTTAAACCATGGGCTGCCATCCATTAGTAAGCCATGAAAGAATTAAGTGGGCTGTGACCAGCATGTTTTTAAAAAATACCATTTGACTTTATTACATTTAACCTTTGTCTCATAATTACTGATTTGGGGCAGCTTTTTAAGCACTAACCTTTGTATTTTACCCTAATATAATAGGATAAAATAAAATTTCAGAGTACTAGTAAAGCACCTATTAGGAATACCATTTTCTGAAATGTTTGCTTTAAATGTTTTAGGTTAGCAATGTATACTTATTCTTATTGTGGACTGAGAATCACCACCTAGGATAATAACACTATATTAACACTGTGGACTGAGAATCACCACCTAGGATAATAACACTCAACACTGCTGAGGAGGCCACATTTCCCCCAAATCCCTCCATGTAGACCACCTTGGTACCCAGATATATTAATCAACTATAACTGCTGACCAAATTAAAAGATCCATCTGACCTTAAAAAAAAACCTCAAGGCAATACAAGAAATTTTTACGGATCCAAATAAAATAATATTTCATTCTACCGTTTCTTTCCAATGAGTAATAAATACTAGACACCTACTATTTTCATTGTGTGCTCTGAGATTATTTTCAAAGTTGAGTAGATTTTCAACACTAAACATCTTTAACCAAAATCACTAACTGAATACAAATGTGAGTTGCATTCCCTGGATCTCTTCTAATATCTATATTTCTAACAATGGCATTACTATTTTTTAAAGGCAAAAAGAGATAGACATTTAAATTTAAGCTTGAAGGATATGAGGGAAGAATAAGATGAACCAAGTCACAAATATCCAAAAAATGGAACTTAGCAGGAAGACAGTTGGTAAGTACACAAGGCTCTTATACCCAAACAAGAACCTAAAAGAGAAAAAGATAAACAAGGTATTAGTGAAAACAAGTATGACTCACATTAACTTTAGTTCTAAATTCCATTAAATAGTAATAGTGATAATGATTCCCTTAAATACCAACAACAGCTTTCACTGCTTACCATGTGCCACTTTCCACCTGGTAATGAGCTACACGTCAGCATCACTCCGTTTTACTCATTAGAAAACGGAAGCACAAGGGCTCTCAAGAAGTAAATGTTCTCTTTCTTACAGCTAACTTATATATTACTTCATTCCCAATCACTTTATATTTTCAATGATTCTTTTATTCCGATTGAGACATAGCATATTTGTATTTCTTTTGGGGGGGTCTCATCATATGTTCAAATACTCCAAAATGCAAAATTTTAAATACTGGGAGATTCACCTTCCCATCTAACAAGCTTTCTCCTAGAGCTTGCAGGTTATTTCTGAAACATACAGATGGACATAACCTGAAGCCCTTTCATCCCACAACAGCTTGAGCAGCAGCCGCTGGACATAAAAAGATGCATAAAGGTTTAAAGTAGCACTAGTTATTAGAACACCAACCATCTCACTTGGATATAACAAGAAGCTTGAAGTCCACACAAAATTTACTCAAATGTTAATATTGTAGTTTCAATAAATAAATAAATAAATAAATAAATCTGTTTTTCACATAAAATATTCAATATTGTAAATCTATGCATGAAAATAGTTTACCTGGATCTGTTTTTAAATTTATATCAGGAAAAGACAACAGTTGATGATAGGCATGAAAAGGGTTTTTTAAAAGCTATCAAGATCATTAGGATATTATGATAAAATATTTGAGAACTAAAATCTCAAACCTAATATGCTGCCAGAATAGGCCATATGGAGTCCATGTAACCTCCAGGGCATGACCTGATTGAGATTTTGTAGCAAAAATGTGTTTGAACTAATTAAGTAGTACAGTAAATTACCTCATTTTTTAAGAGACAGTCTACTTGTGACAGGCATCAGATAGCAGCCTGGATCAATAAACAACTGCCCCTGGAGCCTAATAATAGAAGTTTGCAGCTGCTTACCTCCACGAAATTGGGCTCTACAGAGGAGTGTGAGAGAAATAAAAGTAGTATGGATAAAGTGGCCATATGCATTTGTCTCCCATTTGAATGGGAGACAAGCCTGACATATAAAGCCCTCAACCCACTGTTATAAAAAACAAAAGCTTTCATATACATTTTTTTATAATGTAGGCTTTTATTAAAATAAAAATATCTCAAATACCCCTATCCAAGATCAGTAAATACTGCCCTTGCTTTCTCTCTAGAAAAACAAAGTGATGATTATGATACCTGGTAATCTGGCTTACATTTTGTTTGGAGACTGAGTCAATCCACTTAGTGAAAAATGAATAACTATCTCTAAGTTATAAGTTTTCTGAATAGCAAAAATTTTAGACACTTTGCTTGCTATTTTCCAGAAATTTGAGCTTTTACTTTATTGTTTAGATTTTAATTCATTTCCAGCCAACTGTCCTGCTCTTTGGTGACTAAATGGTAAGATTCCTCTAATACTTTGGTTTTTCTTATGACAAAAGTAGCATATGCTTATTCTAGAAAATGCTGGCAGGCATAAAAAGGGCACAGGAATCTCATAATCACACCCTAAATAGAGCAACACTATTTCCTTTTAGGTCTTTTCCTACAGATCATCATTACAGTTTTCTTTCATTCAGGAGAGGTTTCCTACTTGTATGGACCCTACATTCCAGCAAACAGTGATTAAGTGCTATGAAGAAAATGAAGAAAACAAAATGGGGTATGAGGGAAGGCCTCACTGAGGAGGTGGTATTGGAAATTGAGCCTGAATGAGACATCTCCAGCTATGCAACAATCAGAACATGTCAGACAGAGACACAAGTGAAAGCCAAGGTCCAGGGTGGGAGGAGTTTGATGTGTTCTAAAACCAGAAAGAAGGTTAGAGAACAATGAAGGAAGGAGATGAAGTCAGAGGGGAGGAAATAAGTCACATATTACCTCCTAGACAAGGAGTTTTGATTTTATTCTGAGTACAAGGAAAGGTCATGGAGGGTTTTAAGCAGGGGAAAAAAAGACAGAACCTGATTTGCCTTTTTAAAAGACTATACTGATTGCTAAGTGGGGATGAGCTGGGTGGGGTAAGAGTTGGAGTCAGGCTGAAACCGGTTTGGCTCAATGGATAGAGCGTCGGCTTGGGGACTGAAAGGTCCCGGGTTCGACTCCGGTCAAGGGCATGTACCTTGGTTGCAGGCATATCCCCAGTAGGGGGTGTGCAAGAGGCAGCTGATCGATGATGACTCTCTCTCATCGATGTTTCTAACTCTGTATCTCTCTCCCTTCCTCTCTGTACAAAATCAATAAAATATATTAAAAAAAAAAAAAAAAAAAAAGAGTTGGAGTCAGGAGGCCAGTCAGGTTTGATGTAGGGTGCCAGTTGTGGAGATGCAGAGAGCAGACCCAATGTAGGCTGAGCAAGAAGGACTTGGTAATGAGTTGAATGTGGGAAGTGAAGAGAAGGAAAGAATCAAGAATGGCATTACTCCAAGGATGATACCCATTCTTCAATGTGAGAAACTGAAAAGGTAAGATGAGGATGTGACAAAATTATTGAGCATCGTGTGTCAGCCATGGTTCTAACTGTTGAATGTGTGTTGAGCAGGAGACAGGCATTGTCACAATTATTATCCTCATTTTATACACAGAAAAATTAAGGCACAGAAATGTAAAGCAACTTGTTCAAGGTTGGCCTGTTATATGACTCTTGGCAATCTGACTCTTAACCAAAGACTATATGGAACCATGTATATTTTCCTAAAAATAGGACCACATCATAGTTACTATTTTTTAACATCCTGTGATTTAACTAGGTTGTTGCTACTAAATAACATTAAGAACAAAAATAATTAGTTCAAAATGAATTTAGATTTAGAAAAGGAAAAAGCAAAATTTCTGAAAAACAGGCAAAAATGCTTCAAGATGCAAATTAGTTACAAAAATCTCCCCATCATTCACCAAAATTATCATTTCAAAAAGTGAGCTAGGATATTTATTTTCAACCAGATGTCAATTCAATTAAATTACTGTGTTGACCAATTAGCTTTCAGTCCAATCATATGCTACCAAAGCCCTTCATTCCCAGCAACCCTGAGAATGTTTCTATGTGATAAGTAACAGAGCTCAATAAAAATCTGTAATTACAGCTAATCAATAACAGAAACAAGCAATCAAATTAGAATGCAATAATCAGCCTTGCAAAGACTAATATACACACCTTGGAAACAAAGATGTCAGAAAAAGCAATGTTATTAGAAAGCATCCTTTTAAAAGCCAAGAATCTGAATTGAAGTCCAGTATGTATCCAACAGCCCACACGGTAATCAATGAAAGCATCAGCAGCAGGAAGAGCTATTAAGAGATTCAGAGTTTTAGAACTTTATAGATTTTACTTCTTAAGTATCTAATAATAATTAGTTCATTAGAAGAACTACTTCCTAAACATATAATAACAAGTAATACTATTGCAGAACACAGAGTTTTCCTTCAAAATTGCTGACTGATAAATCTGATGTTTGAGAAATTACATATCTTGGAAACAATCTTTTAAAAGCCTTACATTTTATAAAATGTTATTTACACATATTTTGTTTTGCTTTCCTCCCTGTCAAGAAATGTTGGTCATTTAGAAAAGTGTTAATCATAACTGACATTTAGAAAAACAATAATTTCTTCCAAACAATATAAGCCAGAAAGCATAAACCAAGACAAAAAGGCCACACAAAAATCAATATACCCAAGGTTTAATGAGGAGAGTATAAGAGTTCCAATCTGGGCACCAGATGGTGCCATTTCCTAATAAAGAGGGTGAGAAGGAACAAGTTTTCAGAAAAGATGAGTTTAGCTTAGCACGTGTGGAATTTTAGATGAATGTGGACATCTAGTGGATATGAAGGAGGCAATCAGAAAAGTAGGTTTACCAGTCAGGAGGAAACCTGGATTCATCAGCATATAGGTGGTAAAGCCGTGAATGAACAACATCCCCAGGACTGTGTGCGATCAGAAATGCAGGATGAGAACCAGGAGAAAAAAAGGTTCCCCAGAAGCTAGGGAGGAGTTTCAAGACTGGAGTCATTCTTAGTGTCAATGTCACAAAGAGGCCAGAGACTGAAACATGTCCTCGCAAAGTTAAAAGAATGAAAGCCTATGAACCAACAGTGTGACTACCTGCACTGACGCTAGCACCACATTTTTACAATGCAGCATACATCAACATACATGACCTTGGAAGCAAATGGAGAAAATATATTCTGCCCTATCATCTTCAATTTTTACTTCTCTGAGCCATATTCTAAGAAAGTATAATTTCAAATGGTATCAGATCTTTAAAAATTTTCTAATTAGATTGCATAACACAAAATGAGCAAGTTTAATTTTTAAACAAAAAAGGTAAACTTAGAATCTACAAGCAATTTAACTTCAGAACAGAAGAATTAAATATGGTCTTTTCTCATAAGCTTAAATTCTAGCAGGGGAAGACAGACAATGTACTAAGAGAATTTTATAAAACATAAAAAGCTCCAGCCCTTGTAAGGACTTTGGCTTTTATTCTGGGAGAAAGAAAGAAACCTAGGATTCTGAGTAGATGAATAATAGGATCTGATACAGATTTTAAAAGATTTATCTGGCTGCTCTGTTGAGAATAGACTAGAGATGAGTCAGACAACTGCAATAATTTATATGAAAGATAATGGTGGCCGGACCAAAATGCCACTGGTGGAATGGTGAGTTGGTATTAATGGATATAAACTGAGGGTAAACTCACTTAAACCTTTTTCTAATGGCCTAGATACATGGTGTGACTGAGAAAAGACACAGGTGACTGGAAAGCTGGAGTCATCATAGATAGAGATATGAAAGGCTATGAATGGAATAGTTAGGGAGGGGTGGAGAGAAGAGGAGGAGTCAGTTTTGGATGTTGTACTGGAGATGCTTATCAGACCCTAAACTGGGTAAGTTATACAGGTAACTGGGAGATACTAGTCTGGAAGGGTCTGATCTAGTGAAAACTTGGGGAGTTACCAATATGTAGATGGCATTTAAAGCCATGTAAGTGCATGATCTCACTAAGGGAATGAATGAATACAAATAAAAGAAGTCCAAAGACAAAACCCTGGGGCACCCTACTATATGAGGTGGGGGAGAAGCAAAGGAGTTGGCAAAAGAGACTGAGAAGTAACCATTATTTATCTCTCTCCCTCTAAATACCGAAATGCAAAATAGGTGTAGTATTCATGATGACCCTCTCCACAGAAATCTGCTTAGTTAATTTAGAATCATTCTTAAAGTATAGTTACCTCAAATTTCTGCAGCCACCTCCAAAGCCTGAATTTTTTGTTAGCTCTCATTTTGGCTTCTGTTTTTAGCATGTGAATAATGAACCGATTTTTATTTTGTAGAGCCATCTCAAGAGGTGTTTCTCCCTAAAAAAAAAAAAAAAAAAGAAAGAAAACATTCAATCACATTTTTATATAGTATGAGTACTAGACTTTTTTTTTTTTACTGTATGATTCCTTTTTTAAAAAAATGTATTGGGGTGACAATGGTTCACAAAACCGTACAGGTTTCAAATGTACAACTCAATAAAACATCATCAGCACACTGTATCATATGCCCCAAGCCAAGTCTCTTTCCATCCTCATTCCCCACTCCTTACCCATGTCCACCTGGCCTCCACTCCACTGGCTAACACCACCGTGTGGCCTGTGTCTCTGTGTTATATATACGTTTTTTTGGCTAATCCCTTCACCTTTTTTCATCCAGTTCCCCCCACCCCATTTTCCCCTAAAAGCTGTCAGTCTGTTCCATGTATATCCATGCCTCTGTTCCATATATATATATGTATGTATGTATATATATAATTGATTCAGAGAAGAGAGTGGGAGAGAAACACAACAATGAGAGAAAATCTTTGGTTGGCTGCCTCCTGCATGTTCCCCAGAGGGGATCGAGCCCACAATCCGGACTGGAACCGAACCTGGGACCCTTCAGTCTGCAGGCCAATACTCTACCCACTGAGCCAAACCGGCTAGGGCCATGCCTCTGTTTCTATAATGTTCATCAATTTATTTTGTTCATTAGATTCCACACATAAGTGAGATCATATGCTATTTGTCTTTCTCTGACTGGCTCATTTCACTTAGTTTAATAATCTCCAGATCCATCCATGCTGTCACAAAGGTAAGAGTTCTTTCTTTCCCATGGCTGCATAGTACTCTGTTGTATAAATGTACCACAGCTTTTTTATCCATTCATCTACTGATGGGCACTTGGGCCGTTTCCAGATATTGGCTATTGTAAATAACACTGCAATGAACATAGGGGTGCATTTATTGTTTTGAATTTGTTTTTCAAATTCTTAGGTTATATTCCCAGAAGTGGAATCTTAAAATATATTCCCAGAAGTGAGATCACTGGGTCAAAAAACAGTTCCATTTTTCATTATTTGAGGAAACTCCCTACTGTTTTCCACAGTGGCTGTACCAGTCTGCATTCCCACCAACAGTGCAAGAGGGTTCCCTTTTCTCCACATCCTTGCCAACACTTGTTGTTTGTTGATTTATTGATGATAGCCATTCTGGCAGCTGTGAAGTGATATTCATTGTGGTTTTAATTTGCATGTCTTGATGATTAGTGACGTAGAGCATTTTTTTAAAACCTCATCAAAATCATAGACTTAACATATTTGTTCTGAGAGTAGCTAGCTATTATTATTTACATCTATCCTGTAATAACTGAAGTCATACGAACAGCTTACGTACTGTATTATATCTAACTGAAGATATAATAAACTAAGGAAGATAAATACCTGGTCATACCTTAGCATTTCGGATATCCAAGCTAGAACCAGCTTCCAAAAGTTTAGAAACTGCAGTAGCATTTCCTGCTGCCACTGCCCAGTGAAGTGGGGTGTTTTGGTGTATTTTATCAACCACATTGAGAGAAGGATTAAACTTTAAAAGAAATCCAGTTGGTTCTGGCCTGTTTCAAAACAATACCAAAGGGTATTAGAGTGATGAATGATTTGAGGGGAAAATGTAAATAACCAATCTTTTAAACTAACATATCAATTAACAAATCAAATTCTGAAAACTAAGAAACTTCTTCATGTAGAGTTCTATTATAGTTGTTAATAGGAGAGATGCACACTCCCCCCCAAAAAGTTATCTATTACGTAACTATATAAAAAATATAATTTTCACATCAATACAGTGAAATAACTACTTTTATTTCAAACTTTTACTTTCTTCTATCTATCAAACTTTTACTTTCTTTCTTTTTTTTGTTTATTTTTATTTATTGATTGATTATGGTATCACATAATTGTCCTCAACCCCCCATTCCCATCCCAAACCCCTTCCCACATATATCCCCACCCCCCTGTTATTCATAGCCACTGGTTAGGCTTATATACATGCACACAAGTCCTTTGGTTGATCTCTCCCACTAAACTTTTACTTTCATGTTATTATATTATTAATGTTTTCTTTTAAATTATACATTTAACTTTGGCCAATATTGAATTCTATCTTATTCATCTAATTAAAAATTAAATGTACAATACTATATTTGAGGAAATAAATCAAAAGCTAACTTCACATTTTCCTTCTAACCTATTATTAAATAAAGCTGGGTATAAATAATATCCTAAAAATATTTTTATCTCATTCAATAAAATATTGTTTTATCATCAATACCTCCCTGTCCTTCATGACTACCTGAGATTCTTTTAATAAAATAATATTCTACTTAACTTATTCTACCTAGATCTTTAAACACTATATCTGACTTCAGAGTTATCAGCATATAACTTCAGAGTTATATGACAAAAAGCTTTCTAATAAAATTCTATCCTTACCCCACTACTCCATGAATGAAAAGGAAATGACATCAAAACTAATTCAGTTCCTAGAAGTCTAAAGTTAAATCAAAATCAGAAATTAAGTAACCTTGGAAATAAACTGACAAAGGGAAAACTAAAGCATATATCTGAGAGAAGAAACATAGAAGTTGTACTATATGCTGGTCATTAATCATCTCTACTAGTAAAAGGATAATATGCAAATTGGTTACAATGCCCTCACAGTAACAACTGAACAGCAGGCTGTGTGGGGCGACCAGGTCGGCAGGGGAGTTAGCGAGGGACGACCAAACTGCTAACCAGCAGGCTGTGTGGGGTGACCAGGCCAGCAGGGGGACAGTGAGAGGTGACCAGGACGGTAGGGAGGATAAGTTGGGGGTGACCAGGCCAGTGTGTGGAGGGGCAATTGGGGGCGACCAGGATGGCAGGGGGCAGTAAGGGTGACCAGGCCGGCGGGGGAGGGAGACAGTGAGAGGTGACCAGGCCAGCAGTGTGGGCACTAAGGGGCACTAGGCCAGTGGGTGGGGGAAGGGGCGCTCGCATTTATGGGCAACCAGGCTGACAGGCAGAGGTGATTAGGGGTGACTTGGCTGGCAGGAGGGGCAGTTAAGGGTGGTCAGGCAGACAGGCAAGTGAGCAGTTAGGAGCCAGCAGTCCCAAGTTTGTGAGAGGGATGTCCCCCAAGGGGTCCCAGATTGGAGAGGGTGTAGGCTGGGCTGAGGGGACCCCCTCCCCATGCACAAATTTCATGCACCGGGCCTCTAGTGTGTTTATAAAAGAAACACACAGAAAAACTTAAATATGCAAGTACTTGATGTGAACATATACACTATTTCCACAGGTCAGTTACAATTAATATTTTCTGAGCAGTCATCAATATTAAAGATCCTCAACATTTATTGTTTTTATCATCTAGATTTCAAATTATGAGAACATTTAAACTTGTCTTTTATATATATATATATTATATATATATATATATATATATATATAGTTAACAGTATTACTGATGTCCTGAATTTTCCCCCCACTGTCATTTAAAAAAAAAATGCAAACTAAGAAATATACATCATTAATACATATATGCTATCAGAGGAGGTGGGAGGTGGGAAAGAGATCTACCAATGAACTTATATGTATATATGCATAAGCCATAGATACAGATAGTGGTTGGTGAAGGCTTGTTAGGGAGAGAGGTTAAAGAGGGCTATGGAGAAAAAAAAGGGACATATGTAGTACTTTCAACAATAAAAGTTTATTTAAAAAATAATAAATATATACTATGAAATCTCTGTTTTATAAAGAAATTATCCTATATAATAAAAGGCTAATATATAAATTGTCCCCTCAGGAGTTTGACCAACTGGGAGTTCAACTGCTTGCTATGACATGCACTGACCACCAGGGGCAGCACAGAATAAAGGAAGGCCCGGGCCAGCAGCAGCAGCTGGGGAAAGAAGACCCCTTTGGCCCTGATAACTGGCCAGGCCTAGGGATCCTACCCATGTACAAATTTCGTGCACCTTGCCTCTAGTTTTCTTACAATAGCTTTCAAACTCTTCCCTTGAGTTATCAGAAAAGAGAAAATTATTTCAATGTTCAATGGTGCTTTTCTAAATATATCTATATAAAAAGTCCATATCACAATCACAGAGTGGAAAATTTTATTTTTATTCTTCAAAATGTAGTATCATTTCATATAGATTAAAATACTTAAAATTACATACACAAAAAAAGAAACTGTCAGAAGCAAGAATCAGAATGAGGCAATTCAATTAAATTCACTTACCCAAGTACTTTGTGAGCTGATAACATGAGAGGTGTCTGCCCATTTAAATCTGCCATATTCACACTCTGTTCAAAAAGAAGTCAATCAGCTTAATTGTAGACACAGTCAAAATTCTCTTTTTTTTTCTTAATAGAGGTAGCTCTTCAATACACTAGCACTACCATTGTGTCTACAAGGAGGGTTCAAGAATCATTTAATAAAAGAATGTTCTGCTTCACAGCTATAGGATAAAAGCTCATGGATTTATAGAAAATATTTTTAAAAGCTATATCTGAATATATGATTCAAAGTGTTATATAGTATGAATGGAAGAGAGCTAAGGGAAAGAGAAAAATAATCATCATTAAATATAAGAGACTTGAGAAGCAGAGACCCTAGAAGTCATCTAGTTTTAGACCTTAACTGATAGTACATGCATTGGTACTATTACACAAGGTCATTCAGTCTCTACTTAAGTACTTCTAGTAATACTGAACAACTATCTTCTGAGGCAATTCATTGTATTTTCTTTTATCATAATTATGTTTTAAAAGGTAACACATGAAAATTCTTTTCTATTTTTCTAGAACATAAAAAAAAAAGAAATCATATCTCCTTTTAATAAAATGGGCCCAGGTTCGAGGTATACAATAATGGTTCCAATCAAGGCAAAGAAAGAGTTTCAATTATTTAAGATTCTTATGGGCCTTGGAGGAGTACAACATGGGAAGGAACACAAAGAGAAGCAGGAAGGATTCCTCCTCAAACATCTTTCCCAAGTGAGCCCAAGGAGATTATAATTACTCTACTTCAATTGGCTAAGTCTGAGAGACAGTGCTTATTTACAGAGTACACAGTCATTCCAACAGCATTTGTGCAAACATGTGTCCACGCCTCTTCTAGGTGAGCCTGCTAATACATAAACTACTTTGCTAAGAGAAAGCATATCCAGACAGATATAACTGACAGTGAAACTCCCACTGCCAATAACCTATAATTTAACCTGCGCCATAAATGGATGCCTCTTAAGGCAAGTCATTTTTCATGGAATTACTTTAGAAAACAATAAGAAGCATACATTCAAATTCGTCTCCCATTTAGACTCAAACAATGAAAGCAATGATGGGTTAATTCAGTGATTTGATTACCATTTCTACATTCAGCCAAAGAAAAATATAGGCTTTGAAGTCATGTTTTTGAAATCTCTGCAAGGAGCATAGGAAAACTATTACTGGCTTACAAGTTTAAAAACATCTATTATATGTTACTGAGCTAAATGACCTGTCCTTTTTGCTCCAATGAAGCTAGAAAGGAAAATTCAATACCAAGACCTGCTGAGGCTAATATTTGAATATCTGGATATTTTTTGCTTTTACTTTAAAAATGAGAACAGACTACTAATCATCTTCCTAATCTCTTCAAATGTATAATAGCTGTTGTATAAGTATGTTTCAAAATATACCTGTCCCTTTGAGATGAGATATGCTATAATGGGCATGTGTTGAAATAATACGGCCAGGTGGATGCTGCTGAATCCTTCTCCATCAATGAGAGTGGGGTCTGCACCATACTGCAGTAATAATATGACCATGGGTAAATGCCCTTGTCTGTAAATAAAGAATAAAAAGTATATTGTAAATTGTAGCAAAAATAAAAATAAAAATAAAAAATCCAGGGAGAAATTGCTATCCCTGAGACATGAGAGATTTTAGTTAGATATTAGAAGCCCAATGCACAAAATTCATGCAGGGGGCTGGGGGTGTCCCTCAGCCCAGCCTGTAACCTCTCCAATCTGGGATCCCTCTCATAATTCAGGATTACTGGCTCCCAACTGCTCGCCTGCCCCCTTCCTGATTGCCCCTAACCACTTCTACCTGTCAGCCTGATCACTCCCTAACCACTCCCATGCCAGCCTGATTGATGTCTAATTGCTCCCCTGCCAGCCTGTTTGCCCCCTGGTGACCCCTAACTGCCCTCCCTTGCAGGCCTGGTCCCTCTCAAGTGCCCTCCATTGCAGGCCTGGTCCCTCTCAACTGCCCTTCCTTGCAGGCCTGGTGCCTACCAACTGCCCTCCCCTGCTGGCCATCTTGTAGTGGCCATCTTGTGTCCACATGGGGGCAGCCATATTGTGTGTTGGAATGACAGTCAATCTGCATATTACTCTTTTATTAGAGGCCTCGTGCACAGGTGGGGGCCAGCTGGTTTTCCCTAAAGGGTGTCCCAGATCTGAATGGGGGTTTTCTTGGGGCGTGGGGCAGCCTGGGCAAGGGGCCTGTGGTGGTTTGCAGGCCGGCCATGCCCCCTGGTAACCCAAGTGGAGGCCCTGGTATCAGGAATTTATTTACCTTCTACAATTGAAACTTTGTAACCTGGAGCAGAGCCAAGCCTCCTGCTCGCTCGGTGGCTGGCAGTCATTTCTATTGGGACTTACGTATTTTCTATAATTGAAACTTTGTAGCCTTAAGCAGAGGCCTGGGTCGCCAGGGTGTGCAAAAAACTTTGCTTCCTCCGTTGCCAGGGGCAACCCTAGCCTCTGCTCTTTCCAGCTCCATGCTGCCACCATTTCTGTTTGGATTTGTTTACCTTCTATAATTGAAACTTTGTAGCCGTGAGTGGAGGCCTAGGCTGGCAAGGGCAGGCAGAAAGCTTGGCTTCCTCCATTGCCTAGGAAACCCAAGCCTCCCTCCTGCTCTCTGTGGCTGTAGCCATCTTGGTTTGGTTTATTTGCATACTTGCTCTGATTGGCTGGTGGGATTGGCTGGTGGGTGTGGCTTGTGGGTGTAGCAGAATGATGGCTGATTTGCAAATTACTCTTTTATTAGATAGCATAAAAAGTATTTCCTAACAATAAGGGTTTCAAAACTCTGGGGATTCTCTAAATGTCCTTTACTTAGATGTTCCACACTTAGAACTATCTATACGGTCCTTCTTGAGGGCAAGTAATAATCTTAGTAACTTCCCAATCTACCGTAAACCTTATGATGCTACCATGTATAAATAATAATGTTACATAACTAATGCGAAAAATGTAAACTTTAAAACCAGTTAGACTTCATTGTTACTACTTTAAAATAATCATGAGCCAGATACCCTACAATATAACATTCAGACTGCAGATATACTGTAATATTATTCTTAGGAACTAGATATTTTTATACTTGAATATGGATCATTTTCCATATGAAGCTTACATGTGGATGAGTTCACTCTAGATTCTTCAAATTTATTGGCTATGGAGAACAGATTCAATTCCTTGCCTTAAATGAACAATATTCACTTTAGTTTCAGGTTCATGGCAACCCCAACAACCACAGAGAATGAAGTTAAGATGAAAAATTAAAAAATTGTTAAGTATCAAGACAGGCCTTATTGTCAAAACCGGTTTGGCTCAGTGGATAGAGCGTCGACCTGGGGACTGAAAGGTCCCAGGTTCGATTCCGGTCAAGGGCATGTACCTGGGTTGCAGGCACATCCCCAGTGGAGGGTGTGCAAGAGGCAGCTGATCGATGATTCTCTCTCATCGATGTTTCTAACTTTCTATCCCTCTCTCTTCCTCTCTGTTAAAAATCAATAATATATATATATAAGGCCTGTCTTTTATATATATATATATAAAAGACAGGCCTTATTAACTTCAGCTTCAGATGGCTAATATCAGAGGAAAAAACTGATTGAGTTTATAGTTCACTGAACTATCACTTTTAACCATGTGATCAAGTATAAAAGATATGTATTTTAATTACATAAAAGTATGAGACACACATTTGATTTTGAGCATTACATTGGAGGCCTAAGTTAAACACAAAAATAATCTGTCTTTGTAAACTCCTTAAAGCTACATTTATTTATTATTCTGTTTATTTAATGAAGGGGGAAGAGGAAAGAAAGCCCTTCAAATAGTCTCTAACTGCAGTTTCCAATAAGGTGGATACTGGCTACATGAGGCTTATTTGACTTCATATTAGTTAAAATTAAATCAAATAAATTTTAAATTAAATTAAATTTAAAGTTCAATTCCTTAGTTATATTAGCCCCATTTCATATTTCACATATGGCTAGTGAATACCACACTGGATAGCACAGAAGAGAATCACAAAAAATTCTAGTGGAAAATGCTGATCATTAATGTTCAGAAAATAAACTAAGTCACTTGACTGAATAGCAATGTCAGTGTACAAAAAACCTTACCTTATGGCCCAGTGAAGAGGAGTTGAATTTAAATCTCCACCCAACTGATCTACCACAGCACCTTTTGAAATATAAAACCTGTTAAAAACAGACACAGATAAAACGATTTAAAACTTAAAATTCATACTGACAAAGAAAACTTTATTCTTAGTAATAAATGTATTAGAAAACAAATTATAATAAGAACCCTCCCTAGAACCGCACAGATAGACAGAATTCTGAAAGATTCACACAACAGCATCAAACAGAACTTTAGTGAAATATTCATAGCATATAAGTAATTACACCTGGTGTCATGAGCATTCAACTATAACTTACATACTAAGCATGTGGTAACTACTCTGCATATTCTAATTACCACAACACTCTTGAAAGGTTTATATTTAAAAGGTTCAGGATCACACAGATATTCTACTTAAATTGAAAGAAAAAGTAAAATAATGTCACTTTAAACAGCTTAAGATTAGAATTACTATATGGAAATGAATTTTTAAAATAGTAAAATATAATTCAAAATCCTTTTAGAAAAGTTAGACATTTTGAATGTCTTGCTTTCTATTTGGGGACACAGATATGTTACACTGAATAAGTGACTCTGGAAGGCAAAGAGACATTTTCTTCTGTGGTTTACAGGAATTAGTCTCATCTCAAAGTTGTGTTTCGCGTATTATTATCAAAACAACACATCAGTTTATTTTCACAGAAGAGGGGTTTACCTGAATGTGTATTTACTTTAAACTTTAGTATAGTATTATTTTCTTAAACCTCCAAAATTTAATATATATAATACAAATTATATGCAATTCACATACATGCATATATTTCATATGCTAAGGTATAAAATAAAAAATAATGGGTAGGCAGTAGTGCTTTATGAAGAGAAAGTACAGTATTTTTTACAGTCTGATACACACCTACTTAAAAATGTAATCCACATTTAGTTTTTTGTTATTTTTTTAAAATATATTTTATTGATTTTTTACAGAGAGGAAGAGAGAAGGATAGAGAACTAGAAACATCAATGAGAGAGAATCATCGATCAGCTGCCTCTTGCACACCCTCCACTGGGGATGTGCCCGCAACCAAGGTACATACCCTTGACCGGAATCGAACCTGGGACCTTTCAATCCACAGGCCGACGCTCTATCCACTGAGCCAAACCGGTTTTGGCCACATTTAGTTTTTTTTTTTTATAGGGTTAAATTATTCTTCTATTCATCCATTTCCCCTGGCATTATTAAGCAATGTAAAAATTTTCAAAATTTCTTCTGTACTACCTGAAAATCTGTTCTATACAGAGAAAGTTTATCTTATACTTTTTCGTTTAAAACAATGTTCAATATCATTGCCTGAACTTTATCTTTATGATGGGCCCTGTGGCTTTTTCTTTAGTTTTCCTTTTGGGCCAATGACAACCCTGGACTGGATGATCTCCAAGGTCCTTTTCAATGCTCAGATAACTGATGTGTGTGGCACAGTTTCAGGTATTTATTTACAATAAAGGACTATGGATGTTTCAACATTCAAAGTTGCACTTGAGGAAAACACAAATGAAGGAGAGGTCTAGAATGATAAATACACAATTAATAAACACACATATCCCATCTTACTTTACAAGATCCAGTCTGTTGTTAATAGCAGCCCAATGAAGAAGTGACACATTTTCTTTGTCTGGTTGCCTGACATCATATCCTGCTTCTACCAATTCTTTACATCGTTCAAAAATCCCGTATCTTAAATAAGAAAAAAAACAAAAAAAGGACATAATTGGTACCAATAAAATAATTTCAAATATCAAAATTTCTTTCTTTTACCAAGTTTTTATCCAATCTTTCAGTCAACATAGAAATACATTAACAAAGGTATGTATCAAGAGGTCATATTGTAAAGCCAAACAACCTCCATTTGGAGTTGAATTTGATTTTCTTAAATAAACTTTAACATTTGCCCTCCCTCAATAAAATTCATTAGATTCTCCACTATATGCCAGGAATGTATGGTACTGATTCCTGACTATAATCTCATTCTTGAATCAAACCAAGCCCATGCAATGACCTCCCAATTAAGGAGAGAGATTAAACCTTGGTATGGGATAAATTCAACAATAAAATATAAACATAGTATAAGGTATGTATGGCAAAGAAAGAAATGATTAGACATTCTGAGGGGAATAAAACATGGTGTATATATTGATAGAACTATGTTTTAAGGGCTGAAGGGAGGACATTCCAGGCAGAGGGAACAGCATGTACAAAAATCAGAGATGTGAAACTGCACAGATGTTCAGAGAAATATAAGCAATTTAACACTGAAGAAGGATAAAACATATAGAAGAGAATGGTAAGATATGAGGATAGAAT
Organism: Pipistrellus kuhlii; assembly: GCF_014108245.1. Lineage (NCBI taxonomy): Eukaryota > Metazoa > Chordata > Mammalia > Chiroptera > Vespertilionidae > Pipistrellus > Pipistrellus kuhlii. Next base: position 20,907,284 of record NW_023425595.1, read on the forward strand.
AGAGAGGCAAAAACTGCGTGGGCCTTCTATGCCATGCTTTGAAGTTTACTTCATCTATTGTTCAAAAGGAAACTACTGAAAGTTTCAAAGAGGAAAGCTTTAAAAGGCTGGTCTGAGTGCAGTGGTGCCTACAATTAATTGATCAGAGCCAGTTACAGATTTCTTTGTTCCGTCTCCACTCCCCCTGCTTCACTTGACTAGCCTAAAAAATAAAAAAGTAAAATAAAGGGAAAGCTCAAAGACACTTAAGAAAGATCGCATTAGTGGCAGTATGGAAATTAATTTGCAGAGGGTGAAGCAGAGACTGAAAGACCAGTTTAGAGATTCTTATAATAAATACAGGTGAGAGGCAATGAGAGCCGAAAGTGAGGGATGGACTTGAGGAATATTTAAGAGAGTTATTTAATTTACTGACTATAAGAATGAGAAACTGGCAAGAAGTGTATATTTTAATCCCATAACTTTTAAAATAATTCATTAGCAATATTTCTTTTAATAAAAAATATTAAGTCCCAAAAGACCACATTTAGCATGCTATAAAATTAAATAATTTCTACCTCACCAAAATGTGTGTATCCCCCTATCTGTCTGTCTGTATGGCATTTTTAAGATAGATAACTGTCTTATAATGCTAAACAAAAATATTAATAAAATTAAATTGTTGATGATATATTTTTCATCTTTTAAATGTCAACTTTAACATTTTTACTGGGAAAAAATATTCCCTTTACATGAGAAATATAAGATTACACACTAATAAAAGTTTTCGTGGTTTAGAAAACACAAAAATACATATACACACCCTCGTTTTTTTTATTTTTGCCTTCCCACATCTACCTAAAGATCTTCCCTCAATGACTTAAGAAAGTCTAAGACCTCAAAGAAAGGTTTAGAAATGATATAAAATGTCATTATTTTTTATATATTTTTTTTATTTCAGAGAAGAAGAGAAAGATAGAAACATCAATGATATGGAAAAAAAAAATCATTGATTGAGGTTGAGCCTGCAACCCAGGCATGTGCCCTCACCAGGAATCAAAAGGTAACTTCCTGGATCATAGGTTGATGCTCAACCACTCAGCAACACTGGCCAGGTTAAAATGTGAGTTTTTAATTTCCTGTATGCATAGCCTAATTTTTAACATTTATCTTATAGAAATTTACCAGTAGCAGGAAAACATTTAAATGTTTCCATTCTAATTAAAGCTAATGTTTATCTTAAGAACATTTTCATCTTCATATAAATATCATAATATAAACAATATCAAATAATATTCTTGTAAAATAGTGGTTCCTAGGGCCTCAAGAATTCATATAAATTAATATTTAGAATATCCAAATAACTGTCAATTATTTTTTAACTAACATAAATTATGTATTAGTCTACATTAAAGTCAAACAGGCTAATTAATCAACAAACATCCTTGCTTTTGACAAAAATTATATCAAGTTAGTGTGGCAACATTAGTTCCTTTCATACTGATTATAAGCTCTTATGGTCAAATTTATATTTGATTATTAAGAAAATGGATTAAAAATCAATGTAGTTTGATGGACAAAATATTTCAAAATATATCCAATGGTAAGAGATGGGTGGATGTTAATAATCAATGAGATTCATGAGGATTAAAATGTTGGAAATGATTTAATACCCACATCTGGAGATTTTAAGGATCTCTTTTCAAAACATACTTTCATTTTTGATGCAATCAAAACAACCCACTATGATTCAAGTGGTCAGAAAGCCTATTTCTACATTACTGACTTTCTTCTAGTACACAATAGGTACACAGAAAGTACTCAACAAATAAATGTTTAAAATATCCATAATGGTGTGAGCTGGTACTTTTCCATTCCACCTATATATTTTGGTTGTAGTACATTTTAAAAGACTCGGATAACTCTAGTTTTCTAGATTTGTGTTTCAAACTCAGAGTCTAGTTTTAGTGTCACTTAAAATGATTCATTCATTCAAACCAGAAGACCAAAAAAAAGCATTTACTGGTACCTAATACTGTGCAAAAGCATTTACAAAGATGAAAAAAACATGCTTTTGCTAAGAAGCTGCTCACAATCTAATGCAACAGACTAGTAATAAACAGCTAAGGTGCACTGTGTTAAAGTGCTCTGTTGCTGCTATAACAATCATACTAGCAATGGAGTAGGAAGTGAGTTGGGTATATACTGGAAGCCATGAACTGCACATACATTATTAACTTCAACAGAACATAAGAGTAAAACAAAGAACTGGGAAGACTTACTGAGTGGCTTTTACAATGTCACAGTTACTAGAGTCCTCTATAAGAGGAAGAGCTTCTCTTGCCTTGGCAAGTTCTTTGTTTTCATGTGCACAGACTCCATGTCGACCAAATCCTGAAGGGTGGGGGCCATGGCTGTGATTCCTGCACTGGAAAGTAGGAGTAATTTGACAAAGCATAGGAAGAGAATTAATGTCACATTCAATTACATAATGAAGATTTTGAAATATATTGTCAAATCTTACAATAACATGCCCCATGACAGTATGAATTTGATGACTGACGCCTGTCCCAAGCCCCCATGTACATCAAATAGAGGGATGCTAAACTTTTTAAGTTCCATACACCCATATAACAGAGAATCATCCCCATCAGTGCATAGGGGTTAGAGTTATCCATTGCCAACAAGTGATGATAAATTGCAGTCAGTGCCTCGATGATCTGCGCTGTGCAGCTGGATCCCTGAGCTCCTAGCCAGTTTTCAGTGCAGGCTCCATTCATCACTCCATTCAGCTCATAATTAGTGACAGTTTACAAAAATGAAAATTTTGGATACTACTTTTCACATTATAATAGTGTTTTATTCTAGGGGTGCAAGTTCAAAATTATTTTACTGATAGGAGTGCATGATCAAAAAAGGTTAGAGACTACAGTTCTAAGTTATCTCCTTTGCTCTGGATTCACTCCTTCCCAAAATTTTCCACAAGAGCTACAGGTGAGAAAGGAGATGACCTGCTTTGGGAGAGGTTAACCAGAGACAGTCCCATAAAGATGTTTTTTAAAAAATCAACCATATATTCCCATCACAAAGACTAAAGCAATTTAGGTCAATGATATGAAATCCTTCTTAGAGATTACTCTCTAGTTATCAAGAAATCATTTTTATGGTATTCTCTAGTTGTTTTTCATCTTTACCACATTGAAATGTAAACTCTTTGAGAACAAGGCCAAAGTCTCAGATTTTATGTTGGCAGTATGATGGTGGCTAATTACCCCATTTTTGGCTTCAGCTTCTACATTTCTAAAATGGAAAGAGCAGGTCATAAAACTATGAAGTTCCTTCCAACTCCATGTTGTATGATTTTAAGAGGAACTGTTACAAGAGTCATTAATGGCATGTGCACTAGTAAAGACTTCACCACAACAAACATACATCCTTTTTGGCAGTGGAAGCTTAACTGCTACATGGCTCCCTACAATGTTAAGGTAACAGAATAGATGTAGCAAAATCTCAGGAAGCCAGCAAATTTCTGAGTTTTTTTAAATCATTCAATCAGGGAAATGTAAAGAACGCCTACTACCTACCAATCACAGTACTAAGTAACTAGGTAATCGAGTAAGATACAATTCCTACTACAATCCATTCATTCATCAGGTATTAACTATATGCCTATTATGTGCCAGGCACTATTCTAGACACAGGACATGGCAGTGAACACAATAGACAATATTTACAAAAAGGAGGGATGAGATACCAAGAAAGAGACACGTAGCTAGCTGACTACTCTCTTCCACAGGGACAACATGATATTATAAAAATCAGACCTAGGGTGATTTTTATAGCAAAGCCCCCAACTTCTTTGATACTTCTCCATCAAGAGGAGAGGGTCCATGTCCTTCCTCACAGAGGAAGCTCTATGGCTCGCCACTACTAAATACTGCAGAAGTAATTCCCAGGCCTTAGAAACTGGCAGCTTCCTCCTTCTGTCTCCTGAGATGCTGACTCTTGGAACCCAGCCACCATGCTGTGCAGAGGCCCAGCCCCATGTAGGTGACCCTGCTGAAAGTCAGCATCAACTGCCAGACATGTGAGTGAAGACAGCACCAGCCCTAGGTGCTGAGTCATCCCAGCTCACGAGACTTTCTAGCAGAGGCTCACGAGTCCATCTAGATACGGTGCAGCAGAAACAGACCATTCCTGCTATGACATGTCCAAATTCCTGACACAGAGTCCATGAGCGTGGCAATAGGTGGTTTACACCACTGTTTTAGGGTGACTTGTTACACAGCAATAAGTAACAGGAACATCTTTAAGATATAAGGGCTCATATGATATATCCATGAGATATCACAAATCAAATTATTTTACTAAATAGTAAATAAATACATTTAAAGTTACAATGGGCTGCCAAAGGCAGTTTGGCTCAGTGGATAGAGCGTCGGCCTGTAGACTGAAGGGTCCCAGGTTCGATTCCGGTCAAGGGCATGTACCTTGGTTGCGGGCATGTTCCCAGTAGGGGATGTGCAGGAGGCAGCTGATCGATGATTCTCTCTCATCGATGTTTCTAACTCTCTATCCCTCTCTCTTCCTCTCTGTAAAAAAATCAATAAAATATCAAATTTTTTAAAAGATAAAAAATAAATAAAAATAAAGTTACAATGGGCATTAATTTTAGAGAATCCCAAAATCTACAAAACCATATGCAAACTCTGTTGAGGGTCACTGTTCTGCAAGATTATCAAATAAAACAAAAAAGAGAGATCTGACTGATAACCTTTAACATTTCTCAAGACATTAACAGAAGTGCCAGAGTTCAGTTTCCAAGTTCCTTCATTGTACAATTATTTACAGAGTACCCACCAGTGCTAGGTACACAGCAGGGGACACAACAGATAAACATCTCTGTCCTCAAAGCCTGTAATTCAGTGGAGGGAAAGAGACAACAAACAGGACAAGTAAGTTATGCTAAATGGTATGAAATGCTGAGAAGAGATAAAAGCAAGGAAGGAGCCTAGGGAATGTTGCTGGTAGTGGTGATACTGGGGAGGGCTTGCCACACAGAGGTGACATTCGTGTCAAGACCTTAATGAGGTGGGGAAATAAGACATGTGGGTATGAGGAAAGACTATTCCGCACACAGCAAATAGCAAGTGCCAAGGCCTTGAGGCCAGTATGGCCGGGGTTAATTGAACAAGCAAGAAAGTAATAAAAAATGAGGTCAGAGAGGAAACTAGGATCCGGATAGTACAGGCATACCTTGGAGATACTGGGGGTTCAGTTCCAAACCATAAAGTGAGTATCTCAATATGCTTTGGTTTCCCAGTGCATATAAAAGTTATGTTCACACTGTAATGTGCAATAGCACTCTGTCTAAAAAAAAAATGTGCATACCTTATTTTAAAAACTCCTTATTGCTAACAAATGCTAACCACCATCTGAGCCTTCAACAGGTCGTAACCTTTTTGCTGGTGAAGGGTCTTACTTACAATTTGTAGAAAAGCAGTATCTGCAAGGCACAACGAAGCAAAGTGCAATAAAACAAGGTATGCCTGTATTGGCAAATTCTGCCAAAAAAAAAAAAAAATCATGCTCAAGTTGGAACTAGAACCAAATTCCACCAGAGCAGGAATGTTTTTGTATTGTTCTCGTTTATCTCCTGCACCTGTAGCAGTACCTAACTCCCAGTAGAACAAATGAAATCTTGGCTCTGTTACTTAGCAGCTATTAGACTTTTCACAGATGACTTCAATTTGTGAAGCCTCAGGCCTAATCTCTAAAACTAGAATCATAATCCCTCCCCACCTCACAGTGTCACAGTGAAGATCAAGAATGGGGGGAATATTGTGCAAACTGCCAAGACCCAACAATGATATCTCTACCTTGGCCCATTAATTTCAACCTCTGAATCATTCTCTCCCTCTATCTCTCACGGAACTGGGGCAGGGCTACCTTCCCTTCAGCAAGAGGGAGTGAACTTTTAGCACTTTAAAGGCTTTTGTAAATGAGTGACAGTAATTAAGATATGATAGTTATTCCTGTCAACTTTTCCTTCAAACTCTGAGGGGGGCTTAGTTTCCATGTGAAAATTCTACACTCTTTTGTAAAATCCAATCTGCTTGCAAACTTTTTTTATTTTTGTCCATCAAAACCCAAGAACACCTAATAAGAATGCCATGACAACTCCCCACATGTCTCGTTCCTCACGTAAAAGGACACCAGACTGTTGAAAGAAGGAAGGGAAAGGGGGAGCATGAGAAACACTCTCTAGATTGGACTTTTTTTTTTTTTTTTTAGAGGCCAAGCAATCCAATCATCTCAAACTGCTTGAATCCTGCTAGCAACAGAAAATCCACTACCTAACTCACTCCAACTGGGGACAGCTTCAGTTTTCTCATCTGTTATCTAGAGATTGTCATCTTCGCAAGGGTGCGTCAATTCTGAAATAAAATAATGCCTATAAAAGCATTAGGCGCATGCTACACACTCACTAAAAGTTGGCTGAATCTGGGTATTCTTCATTTAGCCACCATAATGTGACCAGCTACAATATGCATTGGGAAAGGGCCTTTATTTATTTATTTATTTTTAAGGACAAAAATCTTGTTCTCTTGGAGCGAACAGGTACCTCCTGTAACGTCTCCCACTGGCCCGTTCTGTTCTCTGGAACTACATCTGGCTTCTGGCAATACCCCCACAGAACAGAGTACTTTGGGGTTCTGCAGGTAGCTATCTCCCTACCTTCCTTCCCAGCCCCCTTTCTCCGGCCTAAACAGACAACCTGCCTTCTTTCAAGGAGTAAGCAAGCCTGGGGGAACAGGAGCTAAACCAGGGCTGCTGGGTGATGCGAAGGCGGGTGCCCAGACGCCTGGGCCAAAAAGGCAATCAATAGAACCGCACTGACTCCAGCCCAAGGTCAAGACCGACGGGTCCAACGCAGGTGTGTCACCTGACACCTCTCCCAGGAACAGGCACCCACCGCCTCCAAGGCCCCACAGCGGTCCCCGCCAGGCACAGGGGGCGTCCCGGTCCCAGGGGGTGCTGTGGCCCGAGCCGAGCGGCTGGAGGCTTGGCGAAGGCGCTCGATCCTCGGTCCAGGCCTCCTCTCCTCGGTCCCCTCAGAGAAACACCAGCATCCTTCTCGGCGTTTCCAGGCCCCTCCGGGAGCTTCCTCAGCCTACGCCCTCGCCTCCCCACAGCCGCCGCGCCGCGCCTCGCCTCGCCAGGCCCCCGGATCAGCCCTCCCCGGCCGGCCGCACTCACCTGCGAGCCGAGGCCCGGCCCCTCCATCGCCCCGGTGACCCGTAGGGACTCCGCGAAGCGGCGGAGGCAACCCGCTGGCCGGCGCGCCTCGAGCCTCCCGTATCCCACTTCCTGCTCGCGGCCCCGCCTCCGCCGCAGCCCCCACTCACGCCTGTACCCGTCTGTCGGCCTCGGGAGAGCCAATCGCTGCTCACCTCTCGTCTGGGGGGCGGGACTTTTCCTGCCATCAGGGAGGCTACTGGGGGAACCGCGAGCCGGAGGCCCCGCCCCCAGCCCCGCGGTGAAGTTCCAGCCCCAGGTCAAGACTGCGTTCTGAACTTGAGTCCCAGCTCCAGCACAGCCTGAGTCCTCCCACCCTTCTGCCCCATCCGGTCAAGCCCGCTGCCAACCCCCGTCCCCCGCCAATGTCTGAATCTAGTAAGGAATCAATAAATGTTAACTGAAAACATGTACCACTCTCTACTTCTGCGATCTTCGGGAAGTCACTCCCACCTTCTGGGGTTCTGTTTTCTTCATAGAACGGGAAATAGATGAGTTCCACAGCTCAGGCTACACAGGGGGATTGGGCAAGAGGCCCCCATCTGCACTCCCCACTCCTCTTTAATGTCTGCACTGAAGGAGATGGCATCTAGGATCTATTCAGCTCAAAGGACAGCTATGAAGACAGGCTAAGCCTTGGTCCCTGACCTTGGGGAGCTCCAGTGGTGTGCAGTGGGGCTATCCTACGCAGTCCCCAGAAAACCGGAGCTTTTCTAACCCGGCACTAATACAATTTTGGCATTATTTTTTTTTTTTTTCAAATATCTGTTGCTAGGCTAAACCAGATTAAGACCTTTAGGAGTTAAATTGGAAACGAACTGAAAGTATTATGATTCCTTTATTCTGTAAAAGCAATACTAAATCATAGTATAAATGTCTAGAAATCTAACAAAGTTCTGTTTTTTTTTCCCGTGATAAATACTATAATAAGTAAAATTGTTAAAAGTTTGTTATTATAACACTCCTGCCTATTGGCCACCAATCATGAGTTGTCCCAAAGGCCCATTATCATGCCCTTTTAGGGTAGGAACCATACAGTACCCATCTCTGAATTCTCAGTGCCCATCACAGCCAAGGGATGTAGAAAATGCTCAGTATAATTTTATTGAGTGGAGGAGTACATGGATAGGTGTGTCATCAACTTCTATGATACAAGAAAGGACAAACTGAGTGACAAATGGAAGTGCAGGCAATTTCCGAGCCAGAGAAGCAAGCAATTAATTTGGTCAAGCTAGGATAGGGCAAGGCTTCACAGAGGAGAGTCTTTGGTATGGCCATTTTGCTTAGCTAATAAAAACACTGTTTATTGATCACTTCCTATGCATTGGCACCAATAACATACATTATGCCTCATCTGTAAGATGAATGTTATTTTTCCCATCTCCCAGAAGAAAACAACTGAGATTCAGACTGATATCATAAAACCCCAAGCCACTCAGCTGATAAACAGTGAGAGAAGATTCAAACCCAGTTCTCTTACTGCAAAATGCTTTGACTGAAGTGGTTTGGTCATTTCACTTTCAAGGACTGAATTAGAAGATGTTTTTGAACTTAATGGAGGCTTGATATCTGCTATTTCAATGCTTGCGCATTAATATCCTAACACATCAGAAGGTTCTGGGATAAGTACATCCTAACACTTCCCTCTGCTTCTTATATGCCTCCACTGAACTACTTCAGATTGGATAAGTATATGAATAACTAATGGCTATCTGAAATCAAACCCAGTGAGGCCTGAAGTCCATTATTACCTCTCATCTTTGAAAATGCCTTTGGCTTGTAGACATACCACAGTAGAATAGCATGATAATTGGAAGCATGTTCCTGGAAAAGAGTGAGCCTGAATCCCAGCTCCAGCACAGAGTATCTGTATGCTCTTGGGCAACTTGCTCAATTTCTTTATGCTTCAGTTTTCTCATCTGTACTCAGAAGAGTTCCTGATATATGATAAGCTCTATATATGGATTAGCTCTTATCATCATCGCCAGCATCCCCAACATGAGAGGATGTCAGGGAAAGCACTGAGTGGACCAGCCAAGTGGTGCCATTGCCATGCAAAGAGTTTTTAAGATAGAGATCCAGGAGACCTATCTTCTTGTCCTAACTTTGACTCCACTTACTGTATGTACTAGTATTAGTCTGCTAGGGCTGCCATAACAAAGTTCCACAGACTGGGTGGCTGACAACAGAAATTTATTTTCTCACAGTTCTGGAATCTAAAAGTCCAACATCATGTCTCCACAGGGTGATTTCTTCTGAGGCCTCTCTTCTTGGCTTGTAGATGTCCATCTTTTCTCTGTGTCTTCACATGGTCTTCCTTCTGTGCATGGTATCTGTATCCTAATTTCCTCTTCTTATAAGACCACTAGAGGCCTGGTGCAAGAAGCTTGTGCACAGGTAGGGTCCCTACACCTGGCTAGCAATCAGGACCAATCAGATCAGTGCCTTCTGCCTGCCTTCCTAACAAGGCTGGCCAGGGCTTCCTTTGTTCCACGCTGCCCCCTGGTGGTCAGCACATGTCATAGCAAGTGATTGAACTCCAGATCTCCCAGTCAAACTCCCGAAGGAACATTTTTCATATTAGCTATAATTCCTGGACATTGAAAGGAAATTAATTAGAAGAAATATTTTAGAGGATGGGAGTGACCATGAGAGGCTGGATCCAGGGTGTGTCCAGCCTGACTTGCCCAGTCCCTATAGGCCAAACCCCAGCAGCAAGCTAACCTACTGGTTGGAGTGGCTGCCCCCTGGTGGTCAGTGGGCATCATAATGACTAGTTGAGCAGTTCACCAAATGGTCAGACACTTAGCATATTATATATAAATATATATATATATATATATATATATATATATATATATATATATATATATATATATATATATGATTAGTCATAATGGATTAGGGCCCTCCCATAAGACCTCATTTCATTTTAACTTACCTCTTTAAAGAGCCTATTTCCAAATATTGTGAGGTACTGGGTGTTAAGGATTCAACATATGACTTTGGGAGTGCAAAATTTAGGCCTTGGGCAAATCACTTTCTCTCTGTGTGACAGTTTCCTTATGGGTCTGAGAGTAGCAGCAAAAACATCAATATGGATGGTCCAGCTCAGCTTCTATCATGTGATTTCCCCAGCAGAGACAAAGCTCTACCTCTCTAATCCCCATAGCACTATTTTTTTTAATCTCTTTTCAATGACATGATTTCCTTAATTCTGCAATGTATAGTATTGAGCTCCTACTATGTACCAAACACCATTCAGCACTGGGGATTTAATACTGAGCAAGACAAAAACACCTGTTCCCTGGCTTCCTGGGGCTCACTGTCCAGCAGCAAGTGACATACTTTAATCAAACAGGCTCACAAATACCAATATCTTTGAGTTAGCTTTGTCGTTCTTGGGTAGGTCTTCTTTCCTCTCCTTGGCCATGGGCTCCTGATGCACATCCATCTCGAGGTCTCTCACCACGCTTTGCACAGAGAGCTGGCATGTGCTAAAGCCTATAAGACGTGCTGTCCAAACAAATGGACAAATGAAGGAATAAAGCTAAAGCAATGGTTTACAAAAGGACATCTAAGGCAGTTCAGCTCCCTAAGTCACTCTAAGAAGTACTGACTTCACAGTGCTTAACAATCCTTGGCTTTGAAAAAATATTTCCCATTAGGATTTGCTAGTCCTTGCTGTCATACAATGGATGGCAACTGACTTTGTGTTTTGTTTTGTTTTTTACTGAATTTTTTATTCTGATCTTGTTTCTTCCATGGCCCTGGAAAGGACAGAGGTGTTCTTTTTGAAACAGAGGCTTTGGTTATAATTATTTCAACATTGGCATCAAAATGAGCATTTGAAATGTAAAACACACACACACATCTGTCAGCACAAAGCTTCTCATTGATACCAGTTAGGACCACCCCTCCCCTCCCCTCCCCCCCCAGCTCTCTGGTACCTAGCTAGCAGTGCTGGGGTGGGGATGAGTGCTCACTGGGAACATTTCAGGCAACAAATATTTATTGAGCTCCTAATACATGCCAGGCACAAGCTACAACATATAAGTACAGTCTCTATTCTTCTTCAGTTTTGGCATTTCAAGTCTTTTGAGGAGGCAAATACTAATGGAGACAGATAGGTGTGTGATTCTGTGTGTGTGTGTGTGTGTGTGTGTGTGTGTGTGTGTGTGTGTTTAAAGAAATAGAGACAATGATAAGTGCTAACAAGGAAAAGTACCAAGAATATAACACAGGGACCACATTAGTCTGGGGATGGGGGGGGCGGGGGGGGGAGAAGATAAGGTAGGGTAGAGGTTCTTGTTATAATTTATAACACTAGGTCAAAAGGGCTTTTCCAATTTCCTGTTTATAAGTGGGAAAACAGGCTCCATGAGGGAAAAGACTTGTCCAAGATCACCCTGTAAATCGGTGTGCAGATAGGATTAGGACAACAGCCCTCAAGCAGCCTCAGCTTTCTAACTATAACCAACCTCACAGATTCTCACAGCTGGGGGTTGCAAGATGGGTCAGAGGTAGCTTAAAAGTCTTGTGCCATCTCTTACCTTCTATCTATGAAAAGCTTCACAGTTAAAAAGTGAGTCTTTCCCTTCGTTTTATATACAAATCACCAAGGTCTGGTAATTAGATACTCTAAGAACAACAGTTAATATGATCTGGGTGTGGAGATCATAGTGCACACCTCCTATATTTTGTTTTATATTTTATCTGCCAGATTAACCAGATTCTTATGGGTGTGTGCGATGGAGAGGGAGGAGGCAGGGAGAGGGATGGAAAAGCAGGAAGTATTCCTACTGTATTTTGCTGGTTGCTATTTTGAGTCTTAGTCACCTGCTTGCAGTCACACATTTAAATACCAACTCCTACGGAAAGTTTTCTGGATGTGTCCAGATTGCGACAGCAACACTCCAGACTAGGTAATAAATCTACTTTGACTCTAATATACATTTTGAAAAAGTCCTTTCTCTATCTTCTGTATCCATCTATCATAGCTCTGTATTTATTGGTTTACATACTCCTCATCTCCCCCTGGCCTCTATATTCCTATAAGACATTAAATATCATTTCCTCAAGAAACCCTTCCTAGATTCTTAGACCAGGTTAGGACCCCTGTAAGTGTCCCTATCACCTGTCATTCTTCTACCAGGGCCATAAAACATTATTTAATTCATGTTTTGAATATCTGTCTTCTCTGTATACCATAAGCAGTCTTGCCCTGTCTCAGACACAGATTAATTCCCACTGCATAGCCAGTACCTGGCCCATGGAGCCACTCAATGTTCAGTTGTTGAATGAATAAACAACACTATGTTATTCATTTTTATTTATACCCCTATTGCCCTAGCATATTTCTCAGCCCAGGTAAAGTGCTCAAAAAAGGTCGACTTGAGTTAAAGAATCTCATCTGTGGTTGTTTACAGTTTGCAAAACACTCTCATTTCATTTAAATTGATATTCATAAAACCCTGTAAAGGAAGCAGAGCGTGGATTGGCACCTCACTTTATAGTCTGTGGCTCAGGGAAGCTTCAGGAGTTGCCCCAGAGCATCAGGCTGGAGAGTGGAAGAGCCCAGGCCCAGAATCTCTGATGACAATGGCAGGACTTTCTCCTGTGTGACGAGGCTGTGGCCTTGCCAATGCTGTTACTAACAAGCATAAGTTCTGGGCCCCGGAACTAGCTGCACTTTCAGGGTCCTTCAAAACTTTATACAGGTATTTTTTCCAAAGGTATTTTCAGATTCCTACCTGCTGGAGGGAATCAAGGTGGAACGTGAGTTTTAGAAGCTTTCTTTCTGTGTATACTTAGAAAGAGACCTTACCACTTTGAGCCTCCAGGCTCTCACCTGTAAAATGGGAATAGTAAGAGAATCCACTTCATAAAGTAGTTGTCAGGATTAAGTGAAAGAAAGCATGTAATGCGCATACACTAAGTGCTATATAAATGTTGTCCGTTACTAGGTACAAAGGTAACTGAGAAAAAAAACTGAAATATTAGGGGAAAGGTGGCCTTAACATTGATCAGAACCCAATTCTGAGATATTCATGACTTTCTAGGAAATATAATGACCAAGGTTCCACTGGCTAAAACGTATTCCAAATTTCAAAGAGGGCTTTAATTTGTGACATTTAATAGGAATTCGTGTTCTCTCTCCACCACCCTGTCCTACACACTGTACTATTTGGGTTGATGAGAAAAGCTGCATGCCCCTCAGTTCTGCCATCACCAGAGGACAAGACACTGGTTAAATCTGCTGTTAGCTATTGCCTGTTGGGCTCCAATTATAGCAACGGAGTGGTGTCCATGGTAACCAGCCATGCTGGCTTGCTGTGGTGTAAGTTGTTCAAAAATGTAGAAGAAAGGGTCATGGGAGGCCAAATTTGTTAACTGTCATCTATTTCTAAATGAAGAAAATCCACACTGTGCTTTGGATAGATGGTGAATGCAGGCAACATCTGGATTTCCCAACCTAAAGGCACTAAGGTCATTCCTAAGGCCACTGAGTTCCTACTGAATCTGACCACTGGGGGTATGGATTGTCAACAATGGCAGTAGGTGAGATGGCAGGAGTGGCAGAACATTGAATAAAATGATAGGGTCAAATTCTGCCACTTTTTGGACCTTCTCTGTCTCCCTATTGCCTGCAGTAGAGTTCTTTGTGGGACTGAAATTGAGCACTGAGACACCTTTAAAAAAAAACCAAAAAAACAACAACAAGGTAGCCTTGGTCTGTCTCTATTTCCTTTCTTGTGTCTCTGTGCCTCTGGGCATCTGTCCTGTTCTCTCTTTAATGCAGGGCCTTCTGCTTACTCGTGTTTTCTACTTACAACTTCTGCTTGCACATGTCATTGACTCCAGCCTTCACTTTGTAAGATTTTACAAACCCAGCTTTGACTCTGTAAAATTTTACAGTGACCTGCTTGTCACTGTTTCTGTGCCTCTTCACTCAGACTATTGAAAGAGAGAATCCACTTAGCTGTTATTAATTAGTGGCTTTAGATGGCCCTCAGTCACTTATCTACCCTGACCAGACATCTGTGGTGGAGTGGCTTGATGCCATGATTACCAAGAGATTAGGCAAGCACTGTAGGTGGGGACAATTCACAGAGGAGGGTACCTACATTACCTGAAATGCTATGAATCAGAAATTCATTTGTGCTTACAAGTAAACACATTCAGCAGGATGTATTAGTTTCCTAAGGCTGCTGTAACAAAATACCAAAGTGGGTGACTTAAAAGAACAGAAATCTATTCTCTCACAGTTCTGCAGGCTCGATTCTAAATCAAGGTGTTGGCAAGGCCACACTGTCTCTGAAAGCTGTAGGGGAGAATCCTTCTTTGCCTCCTGCTAGCTTCTGGTGGTTGATGGAAATCCTTGTTGTTCCTTGGGTTTTGGGTATATCACTCTCCAATCTACCTTCTTCATGGTATTCTCCCTGTATGCCTGTCTCTGTCTCCAAATCTCCCTCTTCTTATAAAAACAATCATTGGATTAGGGCCCATCCTGACTCAATATACTCTCATCTTAAATTGACTACATCTTCAAAGACCCTATTTCCAAATAAGGTCACATTCACAGGTGCCAGGAGTTAGGAATTCAACATATCTTTTTGGGGGGACACAATTCAACCCACAACAGAAGGTAAGAGCAGTCAGGAGAATTAACTTAATCCCAGTGCATCTGCTGAGAGGTCCTAAGAAAACAGAGGTTTCTATAGATATTTGGGAGGAGGTAGACTTAAACTAGAGGTAATTCTGGGACTTGAGGCACTTCCTGGAGAGAGAGGCCAGGAAAGAGTAGGGTAATGACAATGAGGAGGCAGTGACTGGAACTGGGTTACTCAGCCGTCGCGGGAGGGGGGAGGGGGGGGGGTAAGCATCAGGAAATGAGAAAAGATAGACCTTTACTTATTTCACAAACCATGGCTCAGGACCCACTGAGAGGTCACAAAAATCAAGAGCCAACTCACAATAACACCTAAGACAGTGTCTAGTAAACAATAGGTACTCAGGAGATTTTAGTGAGAGAGGGAGAGAGAAAGGAAGGAGGAAGAAGAGAAAGATTGGCTGTACTGTGCAAAGGCTTCCATGATACCATTCTCTGCATCCAGGGCACTTTTCAATGCATCTGTCTCGCTGTATGGTAGCCTCCTGTTTACCTGTCCACCTCTGCCTTCAATCTCTGACTCTGAGGCAAGGGTGTGTGCCCTGCTCAATTGAATATACAAAGCAGGTGCTTCATTGTTTTTCCGATGTGTTGGGGACAATAAATAATGCCTGTTATTCCTCCACCCACGTTCAGAACACATTATGAATGACACACACAAAGATCAGATATATAGAGACAAAAATGTCAGCTTTATTAGTGACAAAAACTAGTATTAGAGAAAGGGGTTTAGGTCAGCTGGCCAATGGGCTTCCAATACATCACCTAATACATTATCTAATACATAAGAGATTTACCCAGTCACAATTCGTGGTGGCCCTGGACCATTGCAAGCATTGGGGTATCTAGGTACTTGGCTTAGAGTAGGAGGGGTGCTCCTTGCAGGCAGGCAGTTTCCAAGGGAAAAACAAGAGGCTGAGCTGAGCGTGCAAAGTTTGGTTCCCAAACTTTCTTGATGAATAAGTCGCTCGTCCTCTCTTCGGGGTGGGGGAGGGAAATGAAGAGGGTGGAGTAGAGAGAAGCCAGAAGTATTACTCCAACCTCCCTCCACATGAAAACACAAAGCCAGGGGAAGAAAACTTTCCAAAAGGCTTGGTTGAATAAATAAATCAACAAATAAATGTTTCTAATGCTGTTTATTCTTCATCTACTATTTACTTGTCTGTCTCAGCCTTCAGTCCATGACTCTGAGTCAAGGGAAGTCTGGAACTGTTGCAGGGTAGAGACCCTCTGCTATAAATAACCATCCTCACCAGGCTTGCCACCAAGGCCCGAAGTGCAGAGAGGACAGTGGACAATAGTATGTTAGTCACTTGCTGAGATATGCCTCAACTGCTGAAGATCCTTCTTAAGCTACTCCTATGCACCCAGCTGGCATGGATTTCATTGGCTATACCTCCCCAGTCTCAAAAAACAGGATAGCCATTCCCTTGCTGGATAATATATTGCATTTGCTCAGGAGGGAGGAGTTTGGTGTTGTTTGGTGGTAAGGAAGGTATACGATGCATCAGTTCAAATGGGATTCCTTCAGGCTTCTGTATATAAAGACAGCAGTGACTAGAGATAATGTTAGGCCACAACTTACTTAAGCCATGGCTTAACTGAAGGGCTACTGAAGTCCTGCTCATTCTTAGCTCTTTAGTGCCCCAACACAACTTGACCTTGATTGCTAAAGGTACTGTATTTTCCGGCGTATAAGACGACCCCCTAATTTTACAGTTAAAACATAGGTTTAGGCCTATATTCGCTGTATAAGACTACCCCCCACTTCAAAGAAAATACTTACTTTGCCGTCAATATCTGCAGGTAATTTTTGTACAATTTTGGTCTTTTGCCCCCGATTTTCCGTTGACTTTTTTTTCCGTTTCAAAGGTCGTCTTATACGCCGGAAAATACGGTAATTAGCAGAAGGCCTAATAAGGCAGATCAACATACTCTAAACAGTTGTTTTTTTCTTACCCAACCAAGTTTGAAATGGCAAGATTCTTAATCCTTCTCAATAAGTGCTTGTTAAAGATTACCTTGATTCAGCAAGTGCAAAAGGAAAGCTGGAGGTCAGGCACTGGCTTGGACAAGGTAAATAGTGTGTGTCCCGCGAGGCAGTAAGGTCAATGGGAAAGGGCAGAGGCCTAGGAGTAAGGTTTCTACCACACATTGACTTGCTACAGACCACTGAACTTAGGTTCTCTAGGCCTCAGGCTCCTCATGAAATGGGCTGGGGCAGGGCTGAGTTCAATACCTTCAGCCCAAGCAAAGCACCCAGACTGCTGGCTGGCCACCAGGGATGTCCAGCCTGGTGAAAATCTTTTGACAGTAATTTTTCTGACTGCTCCATGTTTTCTACATCTTCTTGCAGCAGGTGTTTTCTCCTGAGTGTGGCATGTGTAGAATATTATAAAACAAAACAAAAGTGACGTGGTGACTTACAATTTAATATTTGCATTGTGATTATCTATGACAGCTGTCTTCTGAATCCTCAGATATTAACATTCCAAACATCTCCCAAATCATATTTCATAACCCTCCCAGTGCACATCCACCCATGAGTAAGATTTTATTATTAAGAATTTCATTTCTCATAATGGATTTTTTTCTAATTTAGGCTTCATGAGCAATGCGCTGAGGTGACATGATTTATTGCTTCCGGGTTGCTGGCTTTGGATACTAATTCTGCCTGTGTACTAATTTTATGGCAGGCTGAACTTCTGCTTCTTCATCAGCTTCTTCCCAAAGGAGGAAAAACTGTAGCCCTAAAACGGTCAAAACCAACCAACCAACCAACAACAATAACAAGAAACATAGAATGTAGAGGCAAACATTTCCTTAGAATGAAAGGATCACATTTGTTCAAAAGGCTATTATCCCATCCATGGGCTACTGAAGATGGACAGAAGAAAACATTAGACGAATAACTATGCTAGTAGGAAATGGAGGAAACCGACTAATTCTTAGCATCCACATAGAATAAACATTCTTGTATAGTAAGTATCTAAGCAATCATAGGCATTAGATTTCTACTCATAATGGAGGTCTTTCTTATCAGCAATGAAATAATATATATAGAAATTTGTATCATTTGATATATATACAGATGCATGTGTATTTTTCAGGGCTCAGCAAGATTGTGAAGAGAGGAAAAATTAACACACCTTAAAATATTTAACTTAATCACATACGCAAAAATTCCCATCCCTCCCCACTTTTGCCATCAGAGGTATCATTCACAGATTCCAATGATTAGGACATGAATATCTTTTGAATGGCCATTTTTTCTTCCTACCATACTGAGCATTTACTCTGTACCATTTCCTAGTGCTGTGTTCTATGAGCAACGTCTGCCCAGAGCACAGAACTTAAAGGGTGGAGGTTTTCTCATTCCCAGCCCAGGGTTTTTTTCCTACTACATGTTGTTCATAGATGGCTGTAGAAGGAGGTGCAGGTATACAGACTCAGGGAGGAAATCAGTAAGGATAGCTTGAAAATAACATCAAGAAGCACGTAAATCTGTGCTAGTGTTTTCTTGACTCATAATAGCCATGTGGTATGTGTCAGCCTGAAGTCAAGACTTCAGGTATCCAAGTAACCTCCCAGGTATCCAAGCACCACCTGCTCTGTCTGTTCAGATTATACCAACCCTTCAAGGACTATTGAATATGCACCCCTCTAGGAAGTCTTCCCTGAAAAAAACAGCAAGTGCTCTTTCCCAACTTCTATGCATTTTGTCATAAGCATTTCAAGTTTTCCTTAGATAGGGACAAAAGCAAGTCATCCTTGTCTCCACAGAGGTTTCATGGGCTTTTACCAACGAGCCTTTAATTCCCTAAAACTCACCTCCAGAAAGATTTCAAAGTTTAAAGCTAACCTTTCCCCACACCCTCAGGATCAACACGGAGAGACCAGGCAAGCTGAACCAGCTTCATCCCCTGTTCTGCCATCACCTGTAAATTGAGGTTGCACATCAAAGACATTACAATTTGTGGAAGAAGAAGCAATTTTAAAATTCTCCACCCTCTGTGTAGTTTCACGCAGTTTCCTTCAATGCCTTTCCATCACTTTTTTAACTAGTGCCACGTCAACACCGTACCTTTGTATTCAGGAAGCAACTATCTCTTTTCCCATGTCCTTCACCCTTCAGTCTAGTCTCTAGCTGCTTTTGGACCCAGCCTGACAGGAATTGAGAATATGGGTGCTGTGGTTATCAAGTACCCCAACTGTAGTAGCAAGCAAGGGCTTGTTCTTAGAAGTTAACAAGATCTAGGTTATAAGCATGGAAGCCCAAGGTCAGCTTCTTCCTTGCTGAGGCAGCAATTTTCTGCTGAGAGTCTGGCTGCAACATGTCTAGCTGATTGTAATGCAAAGCAGACTGAGATGATAATGCTATTTTATAGATGAAGAAACTGGGGCTCAGAGAAGTGAAATGACTTGCCTAGAGGTCACAGAAACTGTAAGTGACAGCTGTCTATTTTTGTCCAGGTCTTCTGGAGTCTCATCCTTTGCTCTCTCTATCACACCATGCTGCCCTGAGACTTTAAGAAAGGAAGAAGTGGCCCCCTCCCCTTTTCCCTTCCCTCTAGTATTTTCTATCTCTAATGGATTTACCATCTTGGAATCACTGTTCAGCTCACTTGGCATCTCTATGGAGAAGCCAGAGCTCATCCTTCAAACCTTTTCCTCCTCAGAGCCCTTATTGCTCATAAGAGCCTGTGGAGGAGGGAGCAGCTAGGGGGCCAATAGGAAAATCTGGAGGTTACATTACCAGAGGTATATAAATTGGTACACATTTTCTGGAGAGTGGTAGCAATGTGTATCAAAAGTCTTAACAATAGGGGTACACTTTAATTCAGCAATTCCTACAACAAATTTATCCTGAGGAAATAATCAAACAAGTGTATTAAAATAAAACCAAGTGCAAAGAGAGAGAGAGAGAGAGAGAGAGAGAGAGAGAGAACAAAGTCTAAAAGGTTTCAGTAAGAGATTAGGTATCTATGCAATGCAACACCATGCAATCAAAGTGATTATGTCTGTTCATATTTATTGTTAAGTAAATAAACATGATAAATTAAAAGAAAAAGGGCCATAAGTATAGTATGATCTCTTCTCTTGTAAATATATTATAGTGTGTGTGTGTGTGTGTGTGTGTGTGTGTGTGTTTCTATACAGTGTGAGCTCTCCTAATTGACATCTAGCCACTTAGCTGACTCACCAGTTGAGTCACTTCTCCCCTTCCACCTGGAAAACATCCTGGACTGATGTTCAGGCCACTGAGGCTTCTGGATGGAGGACTGGGGGCCTTGACACCCATTCACTTCTCTCCCACCAGATAGCTCATGTGCTCAGCTGGATTCAGTAATGTAGATCTCTAACCTCTTTATTCCTATTGACTTGCTATTGTAATTTCGTGGTTAAATATTGTATAAATTGAAAATAAATGAGTAAAAACAGGAAAAAAGCAACTTTAAAAAACTAAGTGATATTCTTAGGGTAAGTTCTATTGTATTGGGAATAGGAACATAGGTTCCTAAAAATTCAAGTTTCTCCTCTCAGACTGCTGCAAAAATATTTTTTTTTTTTAGTTTTATTTCTCCTTCAAAGAAGCCAAAACAAGAATTTGGAAACACAATGTTGTAGTATCTCTATAAGAACATCAAAGGTGAAATCCCTTCAGCAGTGACCTAAAAGGCCATATTAAAACACTGATATATTTTCAGTTAAATTTTAGAATTTAAAATATACATTTAATATTATAATTCCTTATTTCAACTTTTTTTTCTTAGCCCACTAAATACTAGTCCTAATACTAACACATACAAAGACTTCTTTTACATATATCTAGAAAAACAAGGAATTGCTGATGTATCTGGAGGAATATAAGATTCTGATTGATTTTTACTCTCTTTTTTGTACCTTTCTTCACTTTAAAAAAAAAATTAAGTGTGTCTATGGCTTTTAAAATTATAAAATACCACAAAGCCAGCATCATTTTTAGAAAGGTAAACAGGAGGATTAAGGAAATGACATGCTGGTGATTGTGGGGTGTCCTGGGGCAATGCTATCTATCTTCCCCTGAATCTGAAACTGTTTGGATTGTGTATTTATAAATCCTAATAGTGATGATGAGTTTGGCTCCTTGGTTTCATCCTATCCTAAGAATTAGGTGATGTCAGCACTCAGACATCTCAACACAAGTAATTACCATAAGAAGGGGGTCAGGGCTTGGGGGAGGAGAGATGGTCATTCCCAGGTTGATACAAACAGAGGGGACTGTGAGGAAGCCAGATCAGAATCAGGATGCAAACCTGAGAGCAACAGTTCCAAGCTCCTCTGGTTACTTTCATTCACAGAGCTTACAGTGATTGCTAAAGTCATGTGCTGACAGAGGTCATCTTGCAGGAGGACGGTCTCAACTTTCTCATGTAAATAAAACCACAGGCCTTATTTTTTTTAATAAATATAATTCTTGTAATCATTTATAGATATTCATTCTTGACTTACAGAAATATCTGTTGAAAATTAACTTTTAACCATAATAACTAATCTAAAATTGTAATAAAGTTGTTCAAAGTCTTACGTTAAAAAAAACAAACAAAAAAAAAAAGGAAACAAAAATCTGTTCTTTTTCCAATGCCTTTCTACAATACATTGTGCTTTGGTGCTGGAAAGGCTGAGGCGATCAGACATGAAAAACAAAGCAAAACACCTGGCAGGTTGAAGCCCTGCCTCTGGAAATAGGACTGTTAATTATGCCAGGATGTTCTGGGAAGATGGAATTTATGGCAGCTAGTCATAAATTCTTGGAGATAACAACAGTCAAGGTGGGGGAGTCACTTATGAAAGCAAATGACGGTCATTGCGCACAGTCTAGCTGTGACTGGTGCAGGGACTCGGCTTAAGGAACAGTCATCAGTCAGGTAGGAGGACAGGACCCACAAAGGAGCAGAGAGGAGACTGGGAAGATTCCACCTTCCCTCCCAGCTTGCTGTTGAGAGCAATGGCAGGCATCTCTCTGAGATTAGAGCCCCGAGAACATTCAATCCCATTCCAGGCAGAACTTGGTAAATTAACCTCAATCTCATGCCTACTGATGGGCTTTGGAGTCAGCTACACCTGGATTCACCTCTTCACCCTGCCACATGTGAGTTCTTTAACACAAATTCTGAAAACCAATATAAAATAGAGGACATGCTGGAGGGTACTTATACTAAAATTTAGTCAGCATGTCCCTGCAAGGTGGTATGTAAAGCAAGTGCTAGTTAAATGTATGAAGGTCATATTCTCTCTTCTCTCTCATATTTACATACACACACACACACACACACACACACACACATCAGTGTAACCCACAAGACTCAGATAGAAGTACATCATTTTTCACATTTTTCTAAATTAGCACAAATCTTACTCAGCCCTCACCTATCTGGTTGGCAGAGTCAAGAGATATCATCTTGGTCATTCTGAGGGTTGGTGCGTACAATCCCCTGTGATTGTACATGTAGTAGGACCTTGCACAGTCCAGCAATTTTGAGGAGAGGCCTAGATCCTCAGACAACCACGCAGATGCTGCTGGCCAAGCCAGTGCATGTCATCCATTTCAGGGTGGTAGCTCCGCTGGTGGTGATCACACTACCTCAGGTACACTTGGCTGCTGGACCTTTATGTGGCCCCAAGCCATGGTGCTTTGAGCATAGTCCACCACTCAGCCCTATACCCTTCCTCCCCCTTCTACCTCCAGGGAATGGGAAGAGGTGGGGCTTCTCAATCCTCTATTATCCCAGTCCTGTCATCCCAGCTCCCCAGGTTAGGCCCTTGTGCCTTTGAAGCCTCTAACTCCTTTCTTATGGATCCATCTACCTTACTCCCCCACCCTAGAGCTAAAACAGATAGGTTATCACCTTTCCACAGCCATCCTGGTCAGTGGGAGCCCAGATCTTATAGCTGAACAGTTGAATGAACTTTCTGGGAGAAGAAAGGGAAAATTTACCCTTCTTTTCTCTTGTTTTCATTTTCTTTCTCTCTGTGTTTGTTACTGAATACATAATAATAAAAAGGATGAGAGCCAACACTGGTTTGGCCCAGTGGATAGAGCGTTGGCCTGTGGACTGAAAGGTCCCAGGTTCGATTCTGGTTGGAGCATATCTCCAGTAGGGGGTGTGCAAGAGGCAGGTGATTTATGTTTCTCTCTCATTGATGTTCCTGACTCTCTATCCCTCTCTCTTCCTTTACGTAAAAAATCAATAAAATATATATTTTTTTAAAAAGATGAGATACTGAATAATTTCTCAATAACTCAATACTTTTTAAAATCAGAAAACCTTTAGCAAGTCTTCTAACAGAGCAAAAACAGCCTCTAGAGATTTAATTAATAATCACCTGCCAGTAATTGCTTTGCAGATAGTTTTATTTTTAAGTGACAAAACCAATAGCATAAACACATGATGGTCACATGGCACTAAAAAAACTCTGGAGGTAACATTCTCTTTGAGGTCAGGACTGTAGGTTTGAATCCAATTTCATCACTTACTAGTGTGTGATTTTTGGACAAGTTAATTAACCACTTTTGAGCTAAACTGTATCACAAAGGCCATTTGTTTACTTTTCTATTCTCAGGCACAGTGCTTGGTATACAGAAAGCATTCAATAAATGCATTGAATTAATTAGCATACTTAGCACAAACTAAAGGTTCCTTCTGCATCTCTACAATTTTGTCAATTTGACAACATTTTATAAATGAAATCATACAGCATCCAACCTTTTAACATTCACTTTTTGCACTTAAGGCCCTTAAGACACATCCATGTTGTTGCAGGTATCAATAATTAATTTCTTTTTATTTCAGAGTAGTGTCCCATAGTAGGGATGAACCACAGTTTGTTTAATTCTCACCCACTGAAGAAACCTTGGGTTGTTTCCACCTTGGGCTGCTACAAATAAAGCTGCTATAAACACTTGTGTGAAGGACATTTTTGGTGAACCAAGTGCTGTGAACATTTTGTGTGAAATAACTTTGTGTGAAAAAATTGTGCTGTGAAGATTTGTGTGAATGTAAGTTTTCACTTCTCTGAAATAAATGCCCAGGATTAAGATTCATGAGTCATATAGCAAGTATATGTCTAACATCTAAGAAGTTACCAGACAGGTATCCAGAGTGGCTAAACCATTTTTACATGCCCACCAAGAACATGTGAAAGATCCAATTTCTCCACATCCTCACCAGCATTTGTTTTTTTCAATATATTTTTTTTATTTTAGCCATTCTAATAGGTGCATGGTGATATCACATTGTGGTTTTACTTTGCATTTTCCTGATAATTAGTTATGTTTATTGTCGTTTGAAGTTTATTTGCCATCTGCATATCTTCTTTGGTGACGTGTCTACATCTTTTGCTCATTTTTCTAATTGGATTGTTTCATTACTGTTGAGCTTAAAGGGTTCTTCATTCTGAAAACAACTCTTTTGTCAGATAAGTAATTTGCAAAAGTTTTTCCTGGTCCATATTTTGTTCTCTTAACCAAGTCTTTCACCAAGCAATCTTTTAATTTAATAAAGCCCAATTAGTTAATTTTTTAATGAATTGTTATTTTAGATCATGAAGATTTTATCATATGTTCTGTCCTAAAAGTTTATGGTTTTATACTTTAAGTTTAGATCTCTGGAACATTTTGCGTTTATTTTGTATAAGGTTTGCATAGGTCAAGGTTCATTTTATTGGCTATTAATGTCTTGTCCATTTGTTTCTGCCAAGTGAGAGAAGAGCACCAGGTTCTACAGGAGTCCGAGAGGTAATACAGGTGGGATGTCTGAACAGTCCCTTGCAAAAAAGTAATCACCTTTACATGTGTATCTAGAATAAGCTTGATGCTATGGAAACCAAGCATTTCATCAGTGAGTCTTCCTTCTGCAATTCTCTTGTGCAATTATATGCTGTTCATACAGAATCCCTGAGGAGACTCCTACTGCCCCTTGCATCACAGCCTCAAGTGAATTTCTGTTTGAAGCAGGAAATGAACATCAGAAATCCCTGTTGCACATGATAACATATTACTTAAGGGTAGGAAAAGGTGTGTCTTATAAGAAGCACAGTCTCAGAGGTGATAAGGGCCCAAACCAGGAATCCCTTCTACAGCTTCTTTGCAAAGAACAATCTTTCATTCAACAAACATATATTGAGTAGCTACTATGTGTCAGGAGCTAGGTAATGAAAGATGTAGAGAACAAAACAGATGTCCCCGCCCTCTAGTGAAGTACAGGTAATTAATTATACAGGTACCCAATACTGTTTGCCAAAAGCTAGTGGTGGGATGCTAAGGGAATATATGGCAAGGGCATCTAAACCAGACTTGGGGAGCCCAGCAATGCTTTCTGGAAGAAGTGACACCGAACTTGAGACATCACAGGTGACTAGTAGAGAGTTAAGTGGAGTGGAGTGGGCTGGATTGAGTAGGAATGATAATAAGAAAGAAGAGTCTTCCAGAGAGGAAAGTGTGTGCAAAGGCCCAGATGTGGGAGTGCAGGTAGTGGGGTGTGGATCTAAAGCATCCAGTATTACTGGTGTGTAATATCCAAGGGGAAAGAGCAATGGATAAGGCTGCCCAGAACCGACCATGAAGGACCTTGAAAGTCACTGTGGAATTTATGGCCAAAAGAAAGTCATGGCCAAGGAATTCAGCCATTTCACGAGGACACCAGAAATCCACTGGAGAGCTCTGAGCAGGAATGTAACAGATCCACATTTATAGCATAGAACTTTCTCTGGCAACACGGAGACAGATTGGTGGGAATCTAGGTGACTGGCTAGGGTGTTGGTTAGGAGATTGTTACAAAAGATAATGGGACCAGAATGGGGACAGTGGAGAATAGTTGATACATTAGCATTGGAGTAGGATCTGCGGCTTAAGGGAAGAGGATGAGGTTTTGAGATCACTTTGAGAAATGGGGGACAGAATTGTGCAGAGAATCAGAAGTGAATTGAGGAATCAGTTGTGGTTGGAACCATTGTGTGGACACTCCTACTGAGGAAGAGCGAGCTTATTTCTTCCCCCTGGTGATCCTTCCATGTTCTGCTTGAGCAGAATTCTGCCTCCCTGTAACTTCTTCCCTTGGTCCAACTTTGACCCTAAGGAATCACACAGAACAGTCCACCTCTGCTAGTTCACGGCAACCCTTGACCAGTTTAAAGACATGGTTCAAGTTCTCACAAGCTTTCTTTTCTCCAACTTAAAACTGGTTTCTACAATCACGTCTCATTTGGCATGGTTCCCACTCTGCCTCTTCCAGTAGTCCTCTACCTCCTATCTTCAAATTTAATCACATAGTGTCAGAAACCTGGATAGAATCCATTCAGCCAGAGAACAGCAAGCCTTCCTTTCTAGACCCTGAACATTCTAGCCCAGCACCCCTCCACCCAATACTTCTGCCCTTGTTAGGGAACTTGCCTCCCTTCCCTGGACATTTGAGCCAACATCCCCCCGGTGAGATCTGTGGTCATCCTGGGCATTGGGGACAGGACTGGGCCCAGAGCCTCAGCTGGGGAAACAGGTTTAACAAGGCCCTTGCTGACTCACCTCCAACAGTAGGCAAGCTGGGAGCACATGACCCAGCCTCAGACAGAAATGGATTTCCTGCCTTTTTTCTGCTGAGAATCACGACTCTAGGGACTATTCACTGACTAGTATGGAGTGTGGAGTTTGTAAGGAAAACAGAGGTGGGACACTGGCTCCGTCTTCAGGAACTATGTAACATTTTTAGGTGAGAGGAGAACAAATGGGCGGTCAGAAAGAACGGATTTACAGAGGACATGGGGTCACAGCTGGTGAGAAGAATAAGGCGGTGCTGTGGGATGGAAAAGGTCAGAGTATCTAAGGTGGGCACAGCAGGAAAAAAAAAAAAAGAAGAAGAAGATACTGTGGTCAGAGCAGAGACTCTTCACATGTGAACATTGAGAAAACAAGCAGCAAATGAAGATTGGAACATATTGGGTTGCCAGTCATAGAGTTCTGTGGTTTTTAGGCAGATCTTGACTTACCATCGTTACTGCAGCTACAAGGGGCAGAACAAGGTCCCATAAGGATAAAGCAAAAAAGTCACGTTGGCAATTCACACTCAGGTCACCGCAAAGAGCTCACGGTATGGGCATCTGCTCCAACAGGAAAACCCGCATGCTTGTCAATGACATTTTAAACCCTCCCTTTTGGGCTGTGGCATCAGCATAATCAGCATGTCCATGCTTGGCAAAGGATGGATCCTGTCTGGCTGTGGGCTGATGGCACTGATGAAACTCACTATTACCTTGGGGGATTGACCGAGTTCCAAGTTCTGAGTTTAGAACTTTGTTTGCCCTTTGTTGACCAATCTCCACTGGGGTTAAAAGGAGGTGGATGTGTCTTTGTCATTAAATACATCATGTCAAATTAGCCATTCACTAATTCATTCAAAAATGTGCATTGAGGAACTGCTATTTACATTAAATGTATGTGTGATAGATGGATGGATGGATGGATGGATGGATGGATAGATCCAGGATCTGATTCACAATAATACTTACCATCTGGACATATGAACCAGAATATTTTCAATTACAAGTGACATAAACCTAAATCTAAGTAGTTTATGAGGGAATAAAATATGCATTGACTTATATATTTTAAAACTCTTCAAAAGTCCCTTCTTATCTTGCACTTCTGGTTTCTTCTGTGTTAGCTTCATCCTTAGGCAGTCTTTCCCTACCCTGTGGCCAGGTGCACAACGAGCAGCTCCAGGCTTTCATTCATCTAGTTTAGCAACCCCAAAAGAAAAAGTGCCTTTCTCCCAGGAGTTCTAGAAAATGTCCTCAAAAGGGTTCTCACTGGCCCAGCTTGGATCAGGTATTCATCCCTGGACAAATCCCAAGGCCAGGAGAGTGCAACATTCTGATTGGCTGGGCATTCCCACAAAGTCTAGAGGTGATGCCAGCTCCAGCCCTATGGACTGATCATGAAGACAGAGATGCATTCCCAGAGGAGAAGGGAATGGATGCTGGGCAGGCAAAAACCTCAGCCATCCTTTCTCTGAGCAACTGTAAGGCAGTCTCTTTTCCACTTGGAACCTGATTGTCCTCACTGCACAGGCCCCTTGTGATGTGAAAGTCCTTTTACAAGGTGGGGTTACTCTTTTCTCTGGTCATTTATTAGTAGCCACCATGGCTTCTCTGGCTCTTCATCCTCCTTGAAGCCCTCCCCAATATGTTGAGTCCAAATTCCTACCATTTCTGACTTAGGCCATTTAACTTTTCATGCCACCTATTGGATGACTAATCATCAAGTATATCTGGAGAGAGAAAAAAGTGCCTAGACTCTTGCCAGAGCCAACAAGAAATACTACAATGAATAAAACCTCTTTCAACATAGAAGACTCCCAGTGTAGTTAGTGACAAATCTAGCATTGTTTCCTAATTGCTTTGTCTGTGAGTCTCATCCCCAAAACAAACTACCGGCTCTTTGAGGGCAAGGCTATGCCTCAGCTTCCTGTCATCCTGAGAGTATCTATCATTTGCTGCTTGACTTTTTGGCTAAGATCAAGTGTGGAGAGTACCAGTCAAGGGCCCTTGGAGGCCCTGTCACTGACATGGTTGGAAGCCCTACCCCATAGGTTCCAACCTTCTTCTTTAAAGGGCCCACATGCTCCCAGCAGTCAGGACAGTCATCCTCTCTGTTGCCTCACATTATGCACCTTGCTTCTCACACCATCTCATCCTGGGGCCCTCAGTCACCACAACATTGGTACCCTCACCCCCAACTTAACAGTGAGTTCCATCTTTGGTTTATGAAGTCATTAGAGCCCTGTGGCCCTGGCTGCCCTTTGAATCTAGCCATCTCCAAGCTGAGGAGGAAAATATCTTTATCTAGCTTGTATCAAACCATCTTTCAAGGCCAGAAGCAGAGTGGCAGCTTTGAGATGTGCTCCTTTAACCAACAAATATCTTCTGAGCATCCACCATTCTGTGCCCAGAGCATGTGCTGGGGAAAGTGGTAAAGAAGCAGGCAGAGTGCTGTCTGTCCTTCAAGAGTCCAAAGACCAGCAGGAGAGACTCCCTGCCCAACCCTGGGAGAGGAGTTTCTTACCCCTCCACAGTGATCCCCTTCTATTCATTCACTGGAACATGGATGAGAGGAACCCGGTACAACTGCTCCAAATGGCTTGGTTATGGTTTAAGGGAATGGGGAGGAAAGGAGAAGAGTGGCCCTAATGATCAGCAACTCAAAATGGTCCTTCTATGTCATTTGTGAGTCATGTCCCTGGACTAAGCACTTGGACCCAAACTCATTCTCTCCCCCTTACTCTAAGGCCACAAGCTGAAGCATCTTAGCTTTGGCTTCAGGCATCAGGGCTCTCCAGGGAGGTGCCTGTACACCAACGTACCCCAATCTGCAGTGGTTATATGCTTAAACCCTTACTTCCCTTACATCCTTCATGTCACCTAGCACAGTGCTATGTGCTGGACACCAGCTCAAAGGACAACTGATGGGTAAGTCTAAAGTGAAATAAAGCCAATCAACTTGAATGGCCCTCTCCTAGGCTCTTCCAGACAAAAGTTGATTTTTGAAAAACGAGGAGTATTTCCTGATCCATCTCCTCTTCACTTGAACTCCTTCTGAAGGTAAGAATTTCCCCGGCATATGTCTATTCTCTCCTTTGAACTCACAGGTGAAATTACTTCTGGGATCTCAGTCCCCCATTCTCTCCCCACCCCACCTCTTCTTTCTGACATTAAAATCAGTCTCTGTCTTTCATATCCACACAGGAGGGGGGTGTGACTCCACTAATGAATGTTTGAGAAACTCTTTGAGATCTTGGATGAAAGGCACCTTATAAAATACAATTAAAAATAATAGGGGTAATTACCAGCTGGGCTAGTCCCTGTAGGATAATTAGAGAGTTTTCCTCTGGCAGATTCTGAATTTGCACAGAAACACAGGGTTCAAACAGCAAAACTGATCTGAGATTTCAGGGGCCACTGTTATGTTTCCTCCATTCAAAGATCCTGTTCTGGAGTCTCTTCTGAAATCTGAAGTGCATTGCATCAGGCTATAGCTAGAAAGAGTTTTTGAGACAATCTGTCCAACCTCCTTGGTTTTCAGATAAAGCCAGTGAGGTCCAGAGAGGTGATGTGACTGGCTCAAAGTTGCCCATCAAGTGTGAGAGAGCCACAACTTTAGAGATCCATCCAGTCCCTGGACACCCTAATTTGGAGGCTCTTGTAACCACTCCTAATCAATAACACACCCTTTCCAATCTCTGCATACTGGTGACCATCTACGGCACAGTAGAAGATTGGAATAAGAGCCAGACAGCTGAATTCAAATCCCAGTTCTGACACTTATGAAAGACAATAGATGGCAAGTAAGCCTCACTTCCTTGCCTATAAAAATGGGCATAATAATACTTGTCTTGTGGGGTTGCTGGGTGGAGCCAGTGAGCAATGCACACCAAAGCACCTGGCATAGGGCATGTGTTCTGTCAAGGCTGCAAAAATGAGTCCTGGCAGTTTGAGGGCTTTGCCTACAGTCTGTTTTATATAGCTACTAGAGGCCTTGAAATTCGTGCAAGGGGCTCAGCCTCCGTCACCGCAGCTTTATCCAGAAGGTCATCCAGAAAGACATCCATTCTAATTAGCATATTACACTTTTATTTTTATAGATGTTCAGGCTGTACATAATGAGCACCTATTACATGCCAAACAGTGGGAAGCTCTCCAATACTTTAGCTCATTTAGTCAGTATCACATCCCCATGAGATGGGACACATGAAATTGAGGTTCAAGGAAGTAGCTAACTTGTCCAAGACCACATAGCTGAAGAGGAGGTAAGCTGGAAACCATGCTCTCAGCCACTATGCAAGCTACCTTCCTTCATGAGAACAAGCATGAACTTTGGTGTAACCACACTGAAGCCCTCTAAAGATTTTCTGTTGTGACACAGGAGAGGAGGCATGCAGAGGAGTGGGCAGAGACCGGTTGTAGCCTAAGATGATCCCTTGAAGCATTTTTGCTTTTAAGTTTATAAAAATGAACTCGTCTCCTTTCCTAAGGCTTATTTATTCTGAGAGCTGCACTGATGCCCGAACTCAAATGATGGCCCCCAAGAAGGGCAGTCAGTAGCTGGAGCTGAATAATTTGTAATCAAGAGCCCCAGATTCAAGGCCTGGATCTGCTCCTTAGAAACCAATTACCTTTGCTCAAGTCCTTAAGATCTCTGTCTTCAGAGTTTCACGTTCCCGGTTTGTATGCTTCCCACTTTCCCCTTCATTGGGCAGTTTTTCTGAGGATCAAACAGGAATGAACATGGAGGTACTTTGCTGATTGCAATCTTTTATACAAATGTCAATCCTTACTGTCACTGTTGCTATTGTACTTAGGAGATTTTCCAGTGTGATATAGAAAGTGGCTGGAGTCCCAGGCTGGCTGATTTCAGCAAGACTGACTCAACACACTTGGTGGGCAGGGGCCAGTAACATTCCTTGTCTCCAGAGGACAGCTCTGAGTGTTCATAGCTCTGAGCTCGGATTATTTGGTTGGATGAGGGCTTTTTAGAGAATTGGCCCTTTGAGATTCAATTGTAAACATGATGGGTTCCATTTATTTCAGGTTTTAATATTCTCCCAGCTGAAACCCAAGATGGAAACCTGCTAGGCCATACCCACTTCTTCTGTGAGCGCAGAAAAAACCAGGCCCCTGTGACGGCCCTTGGGTGAGGCCGGAATGGAGGAAAGAAGCTTCTCTGAGAGTCGTTAATCACTCATCTATTTCCTCATCCATCAAGACTTTTCCAAATACCTCCTAGAAACTAGAATAACCAGGACTGTATTCTTCTGACTACCCTGCTCAGAATGGTTGACTCTGAGTCATCTTCTCCAGAGAGTTCCAAGGTTGACCGACAGAATGACAATGCGTCAGACTATCAGAACCCAAGGAAACTCATAAGGCACCCTCTGCCAGACACCTAACCCCCCAGCGATGGGCACACTCTCATATCTTCAGCCACTGTCTGCCTCCATGGGATTCTCACAGTCCATTGCTCTGGCTACCCTGCCCTGGTCCTTAGAACAGAGGCAGAACGGAAAATGACATTTTGAATTGTCATAAGCAGTTTAGGAGTTGGTTAGAGTCCAGTGTCTTGGAGAACGTTTTCATAAGGAAATGAAAACCTGATGATTCATTTTACGGCAATGTGTGAGCTCTGTGTTTTTACTTCAAAGCACAGTGAGTATTGTGCCACGTGGACTCCGGACATTTGGGAGAATTCCCTGGAAGCCTAGTGTGTCCTGAGGAGGGAGCATGGACCACCGACTACCCACACCCCCACCCCTTTCCTCCTCTAGAACATTGATGCAGGGGGCACCCAATGAGAGGATGAATCAGCAGAGGCCTGGCTCACAGGGTGTCTGAGTGCCCTGGGAAGAAGGTTCCTAGATGTGCTGGGCATCTTTTATGTCCCACTTTCACATATTCTAGTCTCACCTTTTTTCATTTGGCCACATGCTGTACCACAGCTGCACCGAATATTTCATACTTTCAGACAGCTGCTTTAACAATGCCTGGCACAGATAGATGGTGCTATAATGACTCTCATCACTATTATTGTTATTATTGTCATTACTCTATCTAGGATCTGGTACTAGAGGAGGAGGATCAGGCTTCTTAGCTCCAAGTCTGCTGAGTTGGAGCCTGACTTGCCAAGGGTGGGAGTGGACTTCAGCCCTCAGGCCTGTGGGTGGGAGTGAGGGTGGGGCAGGCAGGACAGGAACTACCACTTATCAAAGGTGCAGAATCACTGAGGATTCTCATCACACCTCAGGGAGAAGATGCTCTTGCTATCTCCTTTTTAGAAATGAGGAAACGAAGGCTTGAAGAGCTAGTGGGACTTGCCCAAGGTCACATGGCTAGGAATGGCTGACCAGGGCTCTAGGTAGGCCCAGGGAGCCCCTGTGGCCCCATGGGATAAGGAGGCAGAGGCAGGAAAGGAAAGTGTGTGTCTCTATTATTAGTGCCTGATATTATCTAGGAAGAAGAGAGAGGTGGCAGAGAGGTGCCTCCCAGCTCCCTGTGCCTGCCCACAAATACTGCAGAATATCACTTGATATTCAAGGCTCTGAGAGAAGGTGGAACCTGGGTCCTGATTCCCTGATGTACATCCAGAGGGTCAGGCTCTGGGTGAGGTGAGCAGGAGGTAGGATATCTGTTATAAAGAGCACTGGGCCAGCTAAAACCGGTTTGGCTCAGTGGTAGAGCGTTGGTCTGCGGACTGAAAGGTCCCAGGTTCGATCCCGGTCAGGGGCATGTACGTTGGTTGCGGGCACATCCCCAGTAGGGGTTGTGCAAGAGGCAGCTGGTCGATGTTTCTCATCGACGTTACTAGCACTCTATCTCTCTCTCCCTTCCTCTCTGTAAAAAATCAATAAAATATATTTTTTTTTTAAAAAAAGAGCACTGGGCCAAGAGTCAGGACAGGGATTTTAGGCCTGGTTCTCTGCATAAATTTCAACCCAAAAGCAGAACCTGCCAGGCAATGGGTCTCAATTAATATTTATTTAACAAGTCGATGAATAAACCAATGAATGAATGGCCTCTGCTCTCAGGGAGTTCCCAACCTGAAGGACAGACCTATAAATATCAAGGTAGAGCATCGTATGCTGTGTCAAATCTACGGGGCAGGCACGAGAGTTACAACTGAGGAAAGTGCCCTATAACCAGCTGTATTCCAAACGAGAGCTTGAAGGATAAAGGGGATTCCAAGAGGCAGAGAAGAGGGAAGAGCACAGAGCAAAAGGCTTGGGTGCACACAGGATTGGGGGTATTTGGGAGGTATAGGAAAAGATAGTTTGATGCTGTACAGATCCTTCTATTCTGGAACACAGTCTGCTCCAGTAAGCCCTTCCTCTTCATTCTCCCAAGGCACAACACACTCCAATCTGTAAATTGGGCATGAGCTCAACCCTCCAACACTGGTTTTCTAAAGTCCGGCCCCATCCTAGGAGCTGATTTAGTATAGCGACCTGTCGGTTCCCAGGCCTCACAGGTCCCCTCCATCCAGCAACCCCAACAAGGCTTGGTTCCAACCAGCCCTCAGAAAGCTGCAGTTTACATTGAATCCAGTCTGGGTCTGGGCCTCTGCTCTCCTCCTTGGCTGTCCAACCTGCCATAATAGTGTTCACTCACACACCCTCCCCACCCTGCCCTGGTCTATTACTAGCAGAGGAAGCTGGAGAAAACCAGACTGCCGAGCCTCACCAGGTAGCAGCCGAATCTTAAGGAACCTAGGAGAAAAGGGCGACCTGAAGGTCACTGGGGCTCCTTGAAGCCACAAAGAGACAGAGCGGAGCTGCTGTCTGCTGCGACTTACGTGGCAGAGAGTCTGGCTCTTCTGCTCCTCAACAAATGTCCGTGAGAGCTGAAGAATTATACCAACTAGTTGTAATGATCCTCTACAACTTTACAGGGATTTCCAGTCTATAGCCCGCGTTTCCACTTGGTGTCTACTCTAATAGACACACAGCAACAGGCGTGAAACTGGGGCTCTCAGCCGCACAGCAGCAGTGGAAGAGCCGAGTGCAGCCCTCTGCTGGCCCCAAAGACTCAAGTGGCTGATGTGGGCTGAGTAGCTTCAGACCCTGCTGGCCTTGAGGTCCTGGATTTCAAGACCCAGCTTCAGAGGCTCTTGGAAGTCTGGGAAAGGAGTAGGCTAATAAAGATGATGATGATGATGATAATGATGCTGCTGCTGATGAGCAGGTTCTGGCCAGGCATGGGATTTTTACCTTGTGCTAAGCACTCAGTTGAGTGACCCACAACAACACTATAGGCAGACGTCACCATTTCACAAATGGAGAAACTGAGGGTTAGTGACTGAGGGTAAGTAACTTAACTGTTAGAAAGGCTAAGATAGTTAGCAATCCTGTTAGATCCAGGACTGAAGGCTGGGAATGACCATTCCAGAGGTAAAGTCATAGACACTGCCACACAATGTCCTCACTGCCATCCATGAATAACCAGCTAGAAAAAAACATGAGTTCCCTTCACTATCCTCCTATATTTATATATATATCATCTTCACCCGAGGACATGCTTAGAGAGAAGAAGGGAGAGATGGAAACAAATTGAACTGGCAACCTTTCCATGCACAGGATGACGATGCTCAACTAACACTATCCTACTTTAAATTGGACCTCTTCCAAACTTCCTTGGCTTTGGCTTCATTCTCTCTAGTCTAGCATTACATGATCCCCACAGTATTCATTGACTGCCACCTAGTGGTGCCAGGTAGAATGTCAAATTTTTGTATTCCTTTTTTATCTGATGTGATACTTCAATGACCAGAAGCCTTTGCTTCCCCTTACTTCAGCATCCCTAAGAATACCTACTGGTTTAGTTCAGTGGATAGAGTGTCGACCTGCAGACTGAAGGGTCCCAGGTTCAATTCTGGTCAATGTTTCTAACTCTCTTATTCTGCTCCTCAACAAAGTCCGTGAGAGCTGAAGAATTATACCAAGTAGTTGTAATGATCCTCTACAACTTTACAGGGATTTACAGGCGGCTGTAAATTACAAGAATTTACAGGGATTTACAGAAATTTCAGGAAAGTGCCAGACACCACGACCCAGCTCTAGTTCCAGTAGAAACTCTCCAGAGTCCTTCAAAGCCCTGCCTGCCCCTCCTGCTTCTCCCATGCTCCCCAGACATCTCTAAGCTCCCCAGACTGAGCTGTTAAAAAAGCTCTTAATGAGCCCTTTCTTGAGGTAATCACCTCAAACTGTTGTAGGTGAGGTGAGGCCTAGGAGTGGGGAATAGAGAGAAAGGGGTGATACATAAAACCAAGGGCACGAAGAGGAAAGGCAGAAATAGTGCCATGCAGAGATAAACAAAGTGGAGACAGAGATAGCACTAATCAGACAGATTCAGGGATACTAGGTTGATAGAGACACAGACAGAGGCACAGAGAGAACCCCTCCCACTGGAGAATGGTGTGGACAGAGAGCCAGCACCCTGATATTGACAGAAAGGGCTTCTTGGTTGTGTGTCCTCTAGGGACAGTCTCAGCAGCACTTTGGCTGCTCCTGTCTATCAGAATTGACCAACCTGGGGGCTGAGAAACACATTTCCTTTTTGGAAAGAGGTGGGATTATTAGCAATACAGTTCCCACATCAATAAAATCACATAATGGAGAAAGAGTCAGAGAGAAGAACTTGGGGGCCGTGGGGAAAGAGGGCATGGCACACTCTGGAGAGGAGCTTTGAGTTATGTTCCCTGTTCTGTGTCTGACAGGTATGTGACCTTGACAGTGCACATGCCCTTGCTGACTCTCAGATTTTACATCTGTAATGTGGTGATGAAGAGCCCCTCCATCTATGAAATCTGGATCTCTATGAGTTGGGAGAGATGCTGATGGGGTAAAAGAAACCAATATGGCTCCGCACAATGCTGGGAGCTTCAGGAAAGAGCAGAACATCAAGGTGTAGTGGGCAGATGCCTTCCACAGCAGTTTGCTGATAGTTGAATATGGTCATATCAAAAAAGACATCTCAACCAGACTTTCACTCAATCAAATTAAGCTTATAAATGATGCATAGAAATATCTCCAGATTGTAATTTCATCTGTGATATTCACCTTTGATTCCCCAGTGCCTACAACAGTGCCTGGCACAAAGTAGACATTCAATAAATATATGTTAAATGAAATTATGTGGTACTTTATGGGGAAAAAGGGCATTCTAACCAAGAAAACTAGAATATTGATTTTCCAAGCTTTTTTATTTCTAGAATCTCCCTAGACCTACACCTCATGTTCTCTGGCAGCAGATAAAAATGGATGACAGACAGGAGAATACAGAATGAAAGAACACATAGAGAGGAAGGACCAGATAGAGGCAGGAGCTGGCTCTCCCCAGTCAGGTGAACATGGCTCCAAGCTTCCCTCACCACACAGCTAATAGAAGCCTTGAATTCCTGTCTCCACAATCCCCTGACTTTCTGAGAAACCTGGCTGTTGCTTAAACAAGAGCACTTTGACCTAAGAGGCAAAGAAATGGAAAGAAAAGAATCTAACCAGCCTTTACCTTCCTTCTCCTCTATCCTAGTAGAAAGACAGCTCAGAGCTGCCTTGAAATAGGAGGTTCTTCCTGGAGCTCTTGACTCTGAAATGAACTTCTGGTCCTCTGATGGGGAAGAATCTTGTACAGTGAGCTGCCTTATCTGGTGTCACCAAGAGCCTGAGAAATCATGTGATTTCCTATGCAAAGATAACCATAACTCGGTGAGAAGGGAAACAGTGCTCTCATGAGGGAGTTCCTACCTCCTGCCCTCCTCAGCACACCCCAGCCTCACTCCTCATTCTGACTGTTCTTCCCTTTATCCAGCCAGTTCAAGCTAATATTGATCCATTTGCTCCAGCCCCCTATGTCAACTGTCATTCTCATCACCATAGTCTTTCAGCCTGACCAGGAAGACACAAGAGATTGTAAAATCACTCCCCAAACGTGTTTTTATAGAAAGGATTCTGTAACCCAGTGACTTTTCTGTCCCCACCCAACTTTCTATCCCAAAGTGATCCTCTCTATCACAGTGGCTTGCTCCCCCATCCTTTCAATACTCCGCTTTCCAAATTTTACAGGAAGTGAGAAACTAATCTAAGGTAACTACAGATGAGTCCATTTCCTACAAGGGCTGTGCTTCTTACTTGCTGGGTAAATTTTAAACTGGACTTTATCCTGCCCAATAGTCTTGGTCTTCATCTTGTCTTGCCCTTCTACTGACAGATAAGCTCTAAAAGTTCTCTGCCAGAATGACTACCCAACCCACATCGCCCGTCATCTATTCAGTCACTAATTCACTCATGCTTGTAGACTCAACGTGTGCACTTAAAAAGAAATTTGCTGATCATTGGGCCAGATATTGTTCCAGGCACTGAGACACAAACTCATGGTTATTATTCTCAAAGCTCTCTCAATGCAAAGAGAGAGTAATATGTCCTGAGATGCTTAAAGCACTACAGGATACATACTTTCATATGGATATGTTTGTGGTTGTGTAAGCAAAAAACAGAGCCAAATAGAATTAGTTTTAGCAAAAATGGGTTGTCATTAATTCAAATGACAGAGAATCTGTAAGAGAAGCTAGCTCCAGTATACTCAATCCAGAGATCAAATAACATCATAAAGATACTACCATTTTCTTGGTTTCATTGCATGTGCTGGGCTTTCTCTGGCTGGTGATGGCCACATGAAGTGGAATGACAATAGACTCTGACCTTGGGATGAGTAGCACCCACTCAAAGTATATCTGTGCAAGCTTATGTAGTAAAATCAGCCACACACACAAAACACATAAACCTGAGCACAGGGGCTTCCCCGGTGCGTGAGCCCTGGTGTCCCTGAGGAAGGTAGCAGGGGGAGTAGAATGAGCTTGGCAGACACCCCACATTCTCACCGCACCTCCGACCCTGTCTCCTCTGCCCCAGGTAGCCAGCAAGAGGTAGCAGCCCCTTCCCTCTACCTGCCTTATCCCACTCACCCTCTTCACCCCCCCGCCGCAGGCATCAAGGGAGGTTGGTTGGCACCACCCACCCACAGTTCCCTATTCCAGTCCAGGGGCCGGCCCCAATTAGGGCCTGCAGGCTGCTGTCACAGTCAATGGGATCATCAATTTGGGGACAGGCTTCCCCACTATCCCCCAGTCCTTCAGGACCTGGGAGCAGGGCAGTGGCCCCAACCCCTGCCTCCCACCACTGCCACTGGGCCAGCAGCACCTCCACTGCTGCCCATTGCCAGCACTGTGTAACTAATGCCCTCCATGTTCCATGCTGCCCCCTAGTGGTCAGCACATGTCATAGCAAGCAGTCGTACTTGCCATTAAGGGGACAATTTGCATATAAGGTTTTCATTATATAGGATTTTGTCCAATGTATGCATTATACATATTTTTCCATATTGTTGTTTGACTTGCTGATGCTGGCCATGCAGGAAAATTATTTTCATTTTTTCATAGTTTTTAAAAATCATTATTTTCATTTATGGTTTCTGAGTTTTGTGTCATGGTTAGAAAAATCTTCTCTGATCCAAGGTTACAAAAGAATTTTCTCATGTTCTCTTTTAATTCTTATTCATATTTAATATGCAATCCATTTGAAATGTAAAAGGGTAAAGTACAATGCCTGCTATGTTTTACTCTAAATAGCTTCCCCTTTGCCGATGACATTCATTAAATAGTTTACCTCCAGGCCTTCAATTCTTTTCTTTCTTTCTCTTTTTTTTTTTCTCAGTGAGGAGAGGGAAAGTTAGAAACATCAATGATGAGTGAGAATCAGTGATTTGGCTGCCTTCTGCACAACCCCTACTGGAGAGCAAGCCTGCAACCTGGGCATGTTCCCTGACAGGAAATCAAACTGTGATCTCCTGGTTCATAGGTCGATGCTCAACCACTGAGCCACACTGGCTGGGCCAGGCCTTCCATTCTTAAATAGCCCCCTCAGCACAAACTGTCTCCATGTGCACATATATTAATTCCTGAGACTTTCTCCCAGGCTCTGTCAATCTCTCTTGCCAGTTTGTTTATTAACACAACATGGTTGTTTTCACTAACACTTTAGAATAGCCTCTAATTTCTGTTAGAGTGGCACAGATCTCACACCTTTCTCTTTTTTCCAGAAGTAGTTGAGGTTTCATTTTATTATATGTTCTAGTTTTTTGTTTTTTTGTTTTTAATATGTGAGAAGCTTTAACATCTGCAGAGGAATTTTGTTCCCAGCCATTTTTCTGAGGTGTCTTTCACTGTCGTGGTTGTCAGTTGATTCTCTGGGACTTGCCAGAGGAATTATCCTGCTGTTCTCTCCTAAGCCAACTCTTGCAATCATCCAGCCTCACCATCCCCTGGAACGATACCTGTCATGATTGGCAATGACTCTATACTGCGTGTTCCAACTTTAATTCTGAGTCTTCATCTTATTTAGCCTCTCATGTTGGATTGAAGCTATTGCTCACTCCCTTGTTCACAATCATTTTCTCAGTTCAGCCTCAGGATTCTGTGCCCTCCTCCTTTATGCCTCCTTCAGTAGCTGCTTCTTACTGCTGCTGTGGCTGGCCAACCCCTTCTCCCAGGAGGGTGGAGGCCCTAATGCTGAGTCTCAAAACTCTTCTCCATCAGCGCTCTTTCCCAGGGTGAGCTCACCCAGCTCATCTGGAATGTACCAACACAGTTCTGCGTGTATGCATCACTGCATCTTCCCTGCGTGGATCGCTGCCTGGCACAGGATAGGCACACAGTATTAGTAGAGTTGGGTAAACACAGAAATGAGTGAATACGTTTCTCTCATTGCTTCAAATGCTTCATAGTTAAGTTTCTAAGGAAATGTCATGTACCTCAATTTGGCTGCAGCATGAGCACATGAAAGGAAGTCATAGGAGCTAAAGCTGAAAACACTGGGTTCCTCCACATCATGTGAAAGTAATCTAGCTAACAGATGTCACAAGGAGAGAGAGAGAGGATACTGGTAGTGCATGTGGTGTGCTAAATTCCTTATCTTTTATAGGGAAACACAATACACAGTTGTTGATATTAATATCTCAAAACTATAAATGTAGTTTATTATGCAAAGCTACAAAATAACTTGTAAAGGAGTTTAAAAAAATGGGGAGTGCAAACATCAGTTGCTATTGGGAGATGAGATTAAGAAAGACTTTACATTTCATTTTACATTTTCTGGTGTCCTCTGAAATATGTTAATGTGCATATATTACTCCTGGGAGTAAATGGAAGCAAATCACATGAACCAGGCGATGCAGAAATGCCAAGCAAATTCTTCTCTAGCTATGGAAGCTCATATTGCCTGTTGGGTGGGCTTCCTTCTCACTCCCAGAGTGGACAGTGACAGGCTCCAGTTCAGCCATTCCTCACAGGAAAGGGGACCAGATGGGGTAAGATGCAGAGAGGAAGAGATAAGTCATTGGACTCAGGACAAGTGAGAAGCATCTTGTGACGCTCTTGTCTCACATCTCCAGAACCTCACTTGCCAGTGCCCCTTGTGCAGGAAGTCACATTGGCAGCCCAGCATCTTGATAAGCCTCTCTTGGTCATCAGGTTCCACTCCTGCTCCTGCAGACACCTCCCATCCAGGGTAGGAGAGCATTGTCTGGTGTTCAACACTCCCTGGGAAGCTCCTCTTTTTCTACTCACCACTTTCAACCAGAAGATGGTGCTCAGGTAAGAGTTGGCTCAGAACTATCTTCTCTAAAAGGCAGTGTTGTTTGTCCGTCTTAGTCCACAAGGTCATGAGTACATCTTGGGGTGCAGCATACAAGGAGCCATGGAAACCCATGAAGGAGAGTCCAGAAACTGAACCTTCCTCAGGGAAGCTGTGGGTGCTGGTAGCTTAGGCTGTGAGGGGCCCAGGTCCTTTCTGCTTCACAGACATTGTTTTCAGATATGATTGGTTAATAACTCAGCTTTTACACATTAGCTTACTGTTCCCTGGATTTGTTTGTTTGTTATATGTTTGTACCTTTCTTGTCCCAGCAAAAAACACAAGGCACAAACTAATGAGTAATTGAAGAAAGTTTAATAAAGGGAATATGTACAAAGGGGTGAGCAGGACTA
The DNA here is from genome assembly GCF_014108245.1 of Pipistrellus kuhlii. Lineage (NCBI taxonomy): Eukaryota > Metazoa > Chordata > Mammalia > Chiroptera > Vespertilionidae > Pipistrellus > Pipistrellus kuhlii. The sequence goes on from NW_023425595.1 coordinate 20,948,848, forward strand.
AGGCAAATTGATAAAGATGTAGAGGACTCTAAAGATAAGTCATAATAGGGAGCTACTGCTAAGGAGTAAAGGGAAAGGTAAGTTACCAGAACACAGTGAGGCTATAGCTGTAGTGGTGGTTGTCACTTTGACCATAAGATAGGCAACCAGACAGGGGCTATGTCTTCATGTAGAATAACACCACCATGGCCAACCCACCTCAGAGAACTAGGGAGTGGAAACCTGCCCTCTTCCTTCCCTCCAACCACCTGCCAGCGTCTATCCTTCCTGAGATCACCCAGGAGCCAGAGGTGAGCCCAGTGGTGAGGGGAATAGACATGTCCTCTCAGTACAAAGCGGAGGGTAGAGAAGCAGGAAGTGAAATTTGATGTCAAATAAAGTGAATTCAGATTATTCTTCTTCTGCCTCCAGCAGACATGACATGGTCTTTGACTATAGGTGGAGGTATTTGGACAAGAGAATATTCCCATGTCAGCAGAGGGTCTGCGTTGCATAGAGATACCCCGGACTCTAGCGTCAAAGAGAACTGGGTTTGAATCCAGGTTCCAGGACTCTAAGGCAGTGAAGCCTTTGGTATCATATTCTCTGCAAGCCTCCATTTCCCACCTCTGTAACACGGACAGTATTCCCAGGTAGCAGAGTAGCCATGAGACTCACTGATCAGGCCCCTGGTGCTCAAATCTTGTTTCGGTTCCAGTGGCACCAGTGGAGGTTTCCCGGGCATGAATCCATCTATCACAGCCTGGAGCAGCCAACTCACATCTATAAGTGGAGAACAAACTTTCAAAACAGAGTTCACAATCCTGCAATTACTGATAGTCATCGTGGCCCTGGTGGGGCTGGCAGGGAACGCAGTGGTGATCTGGCTCCTGGGCTTCCGCATGCGCAGGAACACCTTCTCAGTCTACATCCTCAACCTGGCTGGAGCTGACTTCCTCTTACTCTGCTGTTATATTATGGATGCCCTGGAGAGACTCATCTGGGACTTCTCTCTCATCAAATTCATCCCCAAATTTTTCATCACTGTGTCCATCTTTGCCTACATCTCAGGCCTGAGCTTTCTCAGCGCCATCAGCACGGAGCGCTGCATGTCCGTCCTGTGGCCCATCTGGTACCGCTGCCACCGCCACAGACACTGGTCAGCGGGCATGTGTGCCCTTCTCTGGGCCCTGTCCCTGCTACTGAGTATCCTGGAAGGGAACTACTGTGGGTTCCTGGTGGGGACTAGGCATTATTTTTGGTGCCCAGTGTTGGATTTCATCACTATGGCGTGGCTGATTTTGTTGTTTGTGCTGCTCTCTGGGTCCAGCCTGGCCCTGATGACCAGACTGCTGTGTGGCTCCCTCCAGGTGCTGCCAACCAGGCTCTATGTGACCATCTTGCTCACAGTGCTGTTCTTCCTCCTCTGCGGCCTGCCCTTTGGCATCTACTGGTTCCTCGTAATCTGGTTTCAATATTTTGATGCCCTCGTTCCTCATGTCTTGGTGGCAGTTCTCCTGTCCTGTGTCAACAGCTGTGCCAACCCCATCATTTACTTCTTTGTTGGCTCCTTCGGTCAGCGATGGTGGAAGCAGAGACATGCCCTGAGGCTGGTTCTCCAGAGGGCTCTGCAGGACACTCCTGAGATGGATGAACATGGAGAGAACCTGCCAGGGGAAACCATGGCCATGTCAGAAAGTCTTGTGTCCTGATTCAGAGCCTTGCTTTGTTCAGACAGGTTTGACTGAAAGCCAGCTTTGTCCCTCTCATTTGATTGGTTTTCCTACCATGTTCGTCCTTTGGTCCCCTGCATTAAAACAATTCACACAATAATCCAGCTCCAGAGGATGAAGTGAAATAGTGCCTGTTAAACAAACACAGATTGCAAGGTCCCAGGACTGCCTCACCCAGGGCCTTCACCCCATGCCCATGGGAGCTTTGCCATCTCTGGGGTTCAGGACTGCTCTCACATTTACAGAATCTCACCTATAGAAGAAGATGAAGTGCAGGAAAAGTCTAAATTTCTTTCATCACTGAACTTGATAGAAACTACATGAACCTTACATTTTGGACAAGTTTTTATGTTCATTCTCCTACAATGTCCCTATAAATTAAACAAATTAAAGTTCAATTGAGCCCCAGGGAGCAGCTTTGATGATTTTGGCAGGCCTGGGACTGACTCCTTAGTATAATAAATGTTGTTTGAATAAGTGAACTAATGAATGAAAGTATGGTGATTTTCAAGTCAAGTGTCTGCTAAATCCCATTGCCAAATTTGAGTCAGCCTCTTTAAGTGCATTATTTTCATCATTTTTTAACCTATTCAAGCATGAGCATCCTTTCATGAGCTTATAGGTTACTTATATTTCTTGAAGTGTCTTTTTCAGTTTTGCCAGTTTTTATTAAGGGTTGCCCTTTTGCATGCTTTGTTTGTAAGAGTTTTTATATATGCCGAACGGGGCTTTGGTTAGTTATGTATATTGTAAATATTTATTCAGATGCTGGTTTGCTTATTCATTTTAATAGTTTTTATACTTTAGAGCACTTTTTAAGAAAGTACAGAAGATTTCTATACCCCCCCATTCCAAAATTCCCCAAACAGTTTATCTTATTACTAACATCTTCCATTAATGTGGCACATTTATTGAAATTGATACACCCATATGGACATATTGTTTTTAGTTTTATTGTTGAAAGTATTATAAATGTTCCCTTTTTGCCCCATTTGACCCCATCACGCCTCCCCTCCTGATCAGGCCTTTACCACCCTATTATCTGAGTATCATGGATTAGGCAAACAAGGTCTTTGGTTGATTACCTCTCACCCACCTACCTTCTCCCCCTCCTCTGCCCCACGCCTTCACTCAGAGATTCTGCACTCTGTTTCATGTTTCCATGTCTCTGGACCCACTCCAACATCAAACAAATAGGGCAATTGAAGGGAGTTAATAAAAGACTGTAGAAAGGGTGAACAGGATGACACACCTAAAGATTAGTCATATAAGGGAGCTATTGCCCTTACACATTTTGAAGTTTAAAAGGAAAAAATAAGTAGCCAGAACACAGGGAACACTGGGCTATCACAGTGAACCTGCAAAGAAGTGACTGATTGGGTTTGTCCAGAGGCAAGAAGCAGCTCCTGGCATCTCTGGTCTGTTCTCAGCTGGATTCCACCCATTTCTTTGTTATTTGTGAAATGTGCCTATTCTAGTTTAATAAAAGACACAGATTAGTTCGCTTGTTAGAAGTGACCATGGTAGTGAGGTTGCAAGACAAGGGAAGGGGAAAGACTCTGACACAGACCTGTGGGTTCAGATCTGGGCTCTTCCACTTGTGCATGTGAGAACTGGAGCATGTCATTCAACCTCCTTGCGCTCTCCTTTTCCTATATGCCAGATGGGAGTAAGCATACTACTGGCTTCTAGAGCTATTAGGAGGATTAAAAGAGGTAATACCATGTAAGCACTCATCAGCTGCTCCTCTTCACATATGTGTGAGTTGGTTTGTGTTTCTCACCTAAATTCTGCAAGAGTTTCTCCCTTTTAATCCATAACACTTTGTAAAATAGAAATAAGCATTTTTTCAAGTATTTTATTGATTTTCTTACAGAGAGGAAGGGAGAGAGATAGAGAGCTAGAAACATCGATGAGAGAGAAACATCGAACAGCTACCTCTTGCACACCCCCTACCTGGGATGTGCCCGCAACCAATGTACATGCCCTTGGCTTGAATCAACCTGAGACCTTTCAGTCTGCAGACCTACACTCTACTGCTGAGCCAAACCGGTTTCGGCAGAAATAAGCATTTCTTAATTCCACCACCACCATGAGAATTCTCTTACACAAATGCTTTGATATATAAAAATTCTCTACTCCAAATCATATGTAGGAACAATGAGTGGCTTTCCTATTACACGCATCAGAGGAAAGCCAGTTAATAATGCCCCTTCTGTATTTCTGTCCCAACTACCTCTATTCATACCCTTGGCCACCTCTGTCTCTCTCCTTCCCAAAATGGCTTTTTTCTCCTCTAAAATGAAGAGAAGTTTAATTCAGTCCTGAATCCTCTTCCACCTGGATAGGAGATGTCTGCAGGCATAAAAAAAATATTTCAAGCACACAAAAGCTTTTCACAGAATAAATAATTAGAACGTGAATTTTCTTTTGTTACTTGGGTGTTTTTGGTGGTGAAAAGTGCTGACTTCTGTTTTATATTTAATATTCTTCATTAAAAAAATTATCATATTATATAAAATCCAAATTTTCTTACTGCTCCTCAATCATCCACTCATTCACTCATTCATTTGTGGGTTTAAATTTTATTGACAGCCCCATTTTGTTCCCACACAGACTTGGGCCATGGGGACACAACATTGTGACTATCCTCATAATGATGACACACTGGGACATTTCTAATGTCAGAGCTTTGGGTGTCCTCACTCTGTCCTAACAAGGGGTCTCATTGCCTTCATGAGCCTAAGTCATAACCTCCTTTCTCCCTGTGAGTAGTTCACTCTCAGTTGCTGAGATTGCCCTGGAGCTTCTAACAGCCTACAGTCAAACAAAGCCACTCTCCCGGAGCACAAGTACTGAGGAACTCAGAACCCTATTGTCCTCCACAGGACCTGAGCAGAAGCTTCTCCTCCTGCCTCCAGGGCACATGTCATGGGCTGGATGGTGAGTGGAGAGGTTGTATATGGAGGGTGTGTGTTGCAGTAGAAAGAGCCCAGGCTCTAAGATTCAGAAAAAACTGGGTTTAAATTCAGGTTCCAGGACTTAAAACTGTGTGTTTCAGGAAAATCTTAATCTCTGGAAGCCTCCATTTGCCACAGAACAGAAAGACAGGGTGGCCATGAGGGCTAGTGGTCATAGAGTAGGTGCTCAAGTCTTGTTTTGTTTCTAGGCCCACAACTGCAGCATTTTTGAGCATGGATATGACTGTCACAGCCTGGGAGACCAATCTCACACCAACCAATGGAAATGATCATCAGTTTACAGAGAACATAATCCTGGATGTACTGAAAATAATTGTGGTCCTGCTGGGGCTGGCAGGGAATGTAGTGGTGATCTGGCTCCTGGGCTTCCGCATGCACAGGAATGCCTTCTCAGTCTACATCCTCAACCTGGCGAGGGCTGACTTCCTCTTCCTCTGCTGCCAATTTATAACTACCCTAGTTTTACTTTTCGACATGGATTTTTTTAATAGAGTAATGAAAAAATTTCTCTTGCCTGTGTTAATCTTTGCCTACATCTCTGGCCTGAGCTTTCTCAGCGCCCTCAGCCTGGAGCGCTGCATGTCTGTCCTGTGGCCTATCTGGTACCACTGTCGCCGCCCCAGAAAACTATCTGCCATCATATGTGCTCTGTTCTGGGCCCTGTCCCTGCTGCTGAGCATGCTGGAAGGGTACTACTGTGGCTTCCTGGATGAGAATGAGCATGAAGTTTGGTGTCCAGTGTTAGATTTCATCACTGTGGAGTGTCTGATTTTGTTATTTGTGCTGCTCTCTGGGTCTAGCCTTGCTCTGATGACCAGATTGCTGTGTGGCTCCCACCGAGTGCTGCCCACCAGGCTCTATGTGACCATCTTGCTCACAGTGCTGATCTTCCTCCTCTGTGGCCTGCCCATTGGCATCCACTGGTTCCTCTTTTTACTGGTTTAAAAGTTATTTTTATACCTTAACTTATCCTCATAAGTTTGTAGTACCCCTGTCCTGTGTCAACAGCTGTGCCAACCCCATCATTTACTTCTTCGTTGGCTCCTTCAGGCAACGATGGTGGAAGCAGAAACACACCCTGAGGCTGGTTCTCCAGAGGGCTCTGCAGGACACTCCTGAGGTGGATGAACCTGGAGAAAGCCTTCCTGGAGAAGCCCTGAAAATGTCGGGAACCAGTCAGCGGCAGTGATGAAGAGCCTCTGTCCTGATCTATCTGGAGTAACTTTGAGACTCACTGCTGCCCTGCCAGGCTTGGAAAGTATCTAGTCTTCTCTCAGCCTCAGCCTCAGAATGCTTCAGTGATTCCCCATCTCTTCAAATAGATTGTTTTTAGTCTGGCTGTTCTAATTTTTCTCAGAGAAAGCATTAGTCCAAACATTATAACTCTCCATCATTATTGACATTACTAATAAATTTCTCATGTGATCTGAATTTCTTTAGAAATTTTCTTTAGAATCTTCATTGCAACAGAAAGAATCCCAATCAGATATCCAGGTTTTGCAGATCTGCAAATTCCTGTCTGATGTCATGGTTTGGCATATCTCTCCTCTCTGAGACTCCATCAACTCACTTTACAATGTGGTGAAATCGTGTGCTCATAGAATCTTTAAGGGGAGTCCTATATAATAAAAAAGTGATATGCAAATTGACCATAACTCTAACACACGGGATGGTCACCCCCATTTGATTAAAAATGACCACCCCATCTTTAATGGCCAACACAAGATGGCCAGCAGGGATGGGCAGTTGTAGGTGATCAGGCCAGCAGGGGAGGAAAGTTGAGAGGGTCTAAGCCTGCAAGGGAGAGCAGTTGGGAGATACTTGCCCTGCAGGGGAGGACAGTTGGAGGCAACCAGGCCACCAATGGAGGGCAGTTGGGATAACCAGGCATGCAAGGGAGGGCAGTTAGGAGCAATTGGGATGGCAGGGGAACAGTTAGGCATTGATCAGGCTGGCAAGGTAGTGCTTAGGGGATGATTAGGCTGCCAGGCAGAAGTGGTTAAAGCCAATCAGGTAGGCAGGAAGGCAAGAGGTTGGGAGCCAGCAGTCCTGGATTGTGAGAGGGATGTCTGGCTGCCCTTTTAGGCCCAATGCCTCTGGGCAGTTGGACATCTCTCTAGGGGTCCCAGATTGGAGAGGGTGCAGGCTGGGTTGAGGGACACACACCTTCAGTACTCGAATTTCATGTACTAGGCCACTAGTAAATTATAAAACGCATGAAAAGGACTCAGCCAGGTGCCAAAGATGACTAAATATTTCATGAACAACAGGAGTTAATACATGGGAAGCCTCTAATATATTATTGACTTCTGAGGTAATCCTATTTAATAAAGAGAAAATATGATAATTGACCCTCATGCTGTTGCAAAGATGGCAGTACACAAATAAGGAGGGAATATGCTAATTGGCTGCTGCACCCTCAAAGATGGCAACACCCACTGCCAATAAGGATGTAATATGCTAATTGACTGTCCTGCCCTCAAATATGGCGGCACCCACAGCCAATGAGGAGAGCATATGATAATTCACTGCCATGCCCTCATAGATGGTGGCACCCATAGCCACAAGATGGCAGCGCCCAATCCCATTAGCCCTGCTAAGGTGGCAGGCATGAGGCAAGGCCACATGTCTGCCTCTGGCATCCCCCATTTCTCTCTGCCCCCTAGCTGCCCAGGGCCAGCCTGAGGAGCAGGCAATCCTATGATGGTGGCTTCTCAGCTGCCCAGGGCTGCCCTGAGGTGCAGGCAAGCCTCAGATGGTGGCTGCCCAGCCTCCCAGGGCCATTCAAGGCTTGGGTAACCAGGGCCAGCTGAGGCTTGAGCTGCTGGCAGTGGCAGCAGCAGAAGTGTGATGGAAGCATCACCTTCCCCTGATCACTGGATTGCCTCCCACCTCTGAGGGATCCCAGACTGTGAGATGAGGCAGGCTGGGCTGAGGGAGCCCCCCATAGTAAAGTGCATGAATTTTCATGCACCAGGTCTCTGGCATTTAATAAGTTTAAAAAAAAATCCCTGTCAAAAACCATAAATAACCATTCAGAAATTGTTCTGCCAGATTGGATAGAAAAGGAAGATTCCCTATGATTTTCTCAGAATATAGGCCTTAGATTTATGCTTAGTGCTGTGGTCAGGAGCATTCTACAGCTTAAAAGCTTGAATAGATGAGTTGGCCTACCTCTAATCTCATTGGGTTTTCTAGGTTTAGGGAAAATGATATACTTAGATAAGCACAATCAAGGAAATTGGGCCTGTGAAAGGTCCTCTATTAGCATTTGTCTAGAGCATCTTCTCTCCTAGATCTGGTACAGTATAGGCATGCAGTACTAATGGAGTTGAGAAAACACAAAAATAAGTGAATAAGTTTCTCTCATTGTTTCAAATACTTTGTAGTTAATTTTTTTAAGGAAATACCATGTAACTCAATTTGGCTGTGGCCTGGGCCCATGAAAGAAAGTCATAGGAGCTAAAGCAGAAAACACTGGTTTTCCACACATCATGTGAAAATAATCTAGCTAACAAATGTTCTGGGCGGTGAGGGGTGAAGGTGACAATTCATGCCTGTGGTGCAATAAATTCTTTATCTGTTAAAGGGACCACAATATACACAAGTGCTGATATCAATAAGTCAAAACCAGAAAGCAGGTTTCATTACACAAAGCTATAAAATAACTTGTAAAAGAGTTAAAATGGGAACTCTAAACATGGGTTGCTATTGGTGATTGAGATTAGGACAGACTTTACATTTTTATTTTATATACTCTTCTGTCCTCTGAAATAAACTAATGTGCATACATCCCTCCTGGGAGTAAATGGAAACAAATCACATGAGCTTGATTATTCAGGGCACTGAATGCCAAAGAAACTCACTTTAGCTATAGAAGCTCACATTACTTGTTGGGTGGACATCCTGCACATTCCCACAGTGGGCAATGACAGGCTCCAGTTTAAACATTAGTTACAGGAGGAGGACCAGTTAGGGTAAGATGGGGAGAGGAAGAGATAAGACATTGGACTCAAGTCCAACGTGTAGCATCTCATGAGGCCCTTATCTCATATCTACAGAATCTCACTTGCCAGTGCCCCTTGTGCAGGAAGTCACACTGGCAGCCCAGCATCTTGATAAGCCTCTCTTGGACATCAGGTTCAACTCCTACTCTTGCAGACACCTCCTATCCAGGGTAGGAGAGCATTCTCTGGTGTTCAGCACTCCCTGGGAAGTTCCTCTTCTTCTACTCATCACCTTCAACTGGAACATGGTGCTCAGGTAAGAGTTGGCTCAGAACTATCTTCTCTAAAAGGCAGTTTTGTTTTCTCCCTCTTAGTCCACGTGGGCGTGACTGCATCTTTGGGTACAGCATGCAAGGAGCCATGGAAACCCACAAAAAAGAGTCCAGAGACTTGAACCTTCCTCAGGGAAGCTGTGGGTGCGAGTAGCTTAGGCTGTGAGGGGCCTAGGTCCTTTCTGCTTCACAGACATTGTTTTCAGATATGATTGGTTAATAACTCAGCTTTTACACATTAGCTTACAGTTGGCTGGATTTATTTGTTTGTGATATGTTTGGACCTTTCTTGTCCCAGCAAAAAACACTAGACACAAACTAATGAGTAATTGAAGAAAGTTTTATAAAGGGAATATGTCCAAAGGATGAGCAGGAATAAGGGAATTTGATAAAGATGGAGAGGACTCTAAAGATAAGTCATAACAGGGAGCTACTGCTAAGGAGTAAAGGGAAAGGTAAGTTACCAGAACACAGGGAGGCTATGGCTATAGTGGTGGTTGTCACTTTGACCATAAGAAAGGCAACCAGACAGGGGCTATGTCTTTAGGTAGAATAACACCACGATGGCCAACCCACCTCAGAGAACTAGGGAGTGGAAACCCGCCCTCTTCCTTCCCTCCAACCACCTGCCAGGGTCTATCCTTCCTGAGATCACCCAGGAGCCAGAGGTGAGCCCAGTGGTGAGGGGAATAGACATGTCCTCTCAGTACAAAGCGGAGGGTAGAGAAGCAGGAAGTGAAATTTGATGTCAAATGAAGAAAATTCAGATTATTCTCCTCCTGCCTCCAGCAGACATGACATGGTCTCTGACTATGGGTTGGAGGTATTTGGCCTAGAGAATATTCCCATGTCAGCAGAGGGTCCTTGTAGCATAGAGAGACCCCTGACTCTAGCGTCAAAGAGATCCAGGTTCCAGGACTCCAATGCAGTGAAGCCTTTGGTATCATATTCTCTGCAAGCCTCCATTTCCCACCTCTGTAACACGGACAGTAATTCCCAGGTGGCAGGGTAGCCATGAGACTCACTGATCAGGCACCTGGTACCCAAGTCTTGTTTTGGTTCCAGTGGCACCCGTGGAGGGTTCCCGGGCATGAATCCATCTGTCACAGCCTGGAGCAGCCAACTCACATATATAAGTGGAGGAGAACAAACTTTCAAGACAGAGTTCCCAATCCTGCAATTCCTGACAGTCATCATAGCCCTGGTGGGGCTGGCAGGGAATGCCATGGTGATCAGGCTCCTGGGCTTCCACATGCACAGGAATGCCTTCTCTGTCTACATCCTTAACCTGGCTGGAGCTGACTTCCTCTTACTCTGCTGTTATATTATGGATGCCCTGGAGAGACTCATCTGGGACTTCTCTCTCATCAGTATATTCATCCCCAAATTTTTCATCACTGTGTCCACTTTGTCTACATCACTTTGCCTTTTCATCACTTTGCCTACATCTCAGGCCTGCGCTTTCTCAGCGCCATCAGCACGGAGCACTGCATGTCCGTCCTGTGGCCCATCTGGTACCGCTGCCGCCGCCCCACTCACATGTCTGCTATCATGTGTGCCCTGCTCTGGGCCCTGTCCCTGCTACTGAGCATCCTGGAAATGAACTACTGAGGGTTCCTGGAGGAGACTATGCATTATTTTTGGTGCACAGTGTTTGATTTCATCACTGTGGTGTGGCTGATTTTGTTGTTTGTGCTGCTCTCTGGGTCTAGCCTGGCCCTTATGACCCGGGACCTTCCAGTACACAGGCTGATGCTCTATCCACTGAGCCAAACTGGTTTCAGATGTTACACAAATGCTTTGATATATAAAAATTATCTTCTCCAAATCATATGTAGGGACAATGAGTGGCTTTCCTATTACACACATCATAGGAAACCCAGTTAATAATGCCCCTTCTGTATTTCTGTCCCAACTACCTCTCTTCATACCCTTGGCCACCTCTGTCTCTCTCCTTCCCAAAATGGCTTCTTTCTCCTCTAAAATGCAGAGAAGTTTAATTCAGTCCTGAATCCTCTCCCACCTGGATAGAAGAAGTCTGCAGGAATAAAAAAATTATTTCAAACACACAAGAGCTTTTCACAGAATAAATAATTGGAACATGAATTTTCTTTTTGTTACTTGTGTGTTTTTGGTGGTTAAAAATGCTGACTTCTGTTTTACTTTTAATATTCTTCATTTTAAAAATTATCATATTATATTGAATCCAAATTTTGTTACTACTCCTCAATCATCCACTCATTCACTCATTCATTTGTGGGTTTAAATTTTATTGACAGCCCCATTTTGTTCCCACACAGACTTGGGCCCTGGGGACACAACATTGTGTCTATCCTCATAAAGATGACACACTGGGACATTTCTAATGCCACTCTGTCCTAACAAGGGGTCTCATTGCCTTCATGAGCCTAAGTCATAACCTCCTTTCTCCCTGTGAGTAGATCACTCTCAGTTGCTGAGATTGCCCTGGAGCTTCTTACAACCTACAGTCAAACAAAGCCACTCTCCCAGAGCACAAATACTGAGGAACTCAGAATCCTGTTGTCCTCCACAGGACCTGAGCAGAAGCTTCTCCTCCTGCCTCCAGGGCACATGTCATGGACTGGATGGTGAGTGAGAGGTTGGACATGGAGGGTGTGTGGTGCAGAAGAACAAGCCCAAGCTCTAAGATTCAGAAAAAAACTGGGTTTAAATTCAGGCACCAGGACTCCAAAACTGTGTGTTTCAGGAAGAATCTTAAGCTCTGGAAGCCTCCATTCACCACAGAACAGACAGGGTGGCCATGAGGGCTAGTGGTCATAGAGCAGGTGCTCAAGTCTTGTTTTGTTTCCAGCCCCCAACTGCAGCATTTCTGAGCATGGATATGACTGTCACACCCTGGGAGATCAATCTCACAACAACCCATGGAAGTGATCAACAGTTTACGGAGAACATAATCCTGAAAGTACTTACAGTCATCGTGGCCCTGGTGGGACTGGCAGGGAATGCAGTGGTGCTCTGGCTCCTGGTCTTCTGCATCCGCAGGAATGCCTTCTCAGTCTACATCCTCAACCTGGCGGGGGCCGACTTCCTCTTCCTCTGCTACCAACTTATATCTATCCTAGTTTCACTTTTTGACGTCAATTTTTTCCTTGGAGTAATGGACAACTTTCTCTTGCCTGTGGCAATCTTTGCCTACATCTCTGGCCTGAGCTTTCTCAGCACCATCAGTACAGAGCGCTGCCTGTCTGTCCTGTGGCCCATCTGGTACCGTTGCCGCCGCCACAGAAAACTATCTGCCATCATATGTGCCCTGCTCTGGGCTCTATCCCTGTTGCTGAGCATGCTGGAAGGATACTACTGTGGCTTCCTGGCTGTCAATGGGCATAAAGTTTCGTGTCAAGTGTTAGATTTCATCACTGTGGCATGGTTGATGTTGTTATTTGTGCTGCTCTCTGGGTCCACCCTGGCCCTGATGACCAGACTGCTGTGTGGTTCCCACCGGGTGCTGCCCACCAGGCTCTATGTGACCATTTTACTCACAGTGCTGATCTTCCTCCTCTGTGGCCTGCCCTTTGGCATCTACTGGTTCCTCATAGCCTGGTATCAAGATTTTGATGCCTTCCTTCCTCAATTCAAAGCGACAGTTCTCCTGTCCTGTTTCAACAGCTGTACCAACCCCATCATATACTTCTTTGTGGGCTCCTTCAGGCAGCAATGGTGGAAGCAGAGACACACCCTGAGGGTGGTTCTCCAGAGGGCTCTGCAAGACACTCCTGAGGTGGATGAACCTGGAGAAAGCCTTCCTGGGGAAACCATGGCCATGTCAGAAAGTCTGGTGTTCTGATTCAGAGTCTTGCTTTGTTCAGACAGGTTTGACTTTGAAAGCCAGCTTTGTCCCTCTCATTTGATTGGTTTTCCTACCGTGTTTACTTCCTGGACCCCTGCATTAAAATAATTAACATAATAATCCAGCTCCAGAGGATGAAGTGAGACAGTACCTGTTAGACAAACACAGATTGCAAGGTCCCAGGACTGCCTCACCCAGGGCCTTCACCCCATGCCCATGGGAGCTTTGCCATTTCTGGTGTCCAGAACTGCTATCACATTACAGAATCTCACCTATAGCAGAAGATGAAGTGCAGGAAAAGTCTAAATTTCTTTCATCACTGAATTTTATAGAAACTACATGAACATTACATTTTTGACAAGTTTTTGTGGTCATTCTTCTACAATGTCTCTATAAATTAAACAAATTAAAGTTCAGTCAAGCCCCCGGGAGCAGCCTTGATGATTTTGGCAGTCCTTAGACTGGCTCCTTAGCATAATAAATGTTGTTTGAATAAGTGAACTAATGAATGAAAGTGAAAAGGCAGGACAGGGTTAACTTCCTCCATTTTGTATAACTATGTCACTATGTAACTGGCCCCTGGCCCTCACTCACCCAATTGGGGTCAGCC